>NW_027139750.1:3032500-3342500 GCF_035084215.1 Heptranchias perlo | reverse complement strand
CACCATTTTAAAACCTAACCTTTGCAAGTGACGCACTAAGGACTTGGTCTGTTTGTTTGTAGCTCCCTGATGAGCCGCAAGATGGCGAAACCGGTCGGAGTGTTCCAAGAAGGAACGATGGATGGTACTTAAGGCTGGAGGACGGGACACATTCAGTAGTAGCCAAGCAGGAACTCTGGATGGTGCCTAAAGCTAAAGCACAAGGTGCATTCATTTGGACAACAGCAACAGTCTGAGGTGCGGGCCAGAACCAAGAGGCAGACAACATAGGGAGGGCGTTTCCCCCCTCTGCCCACCATTTTAAAACCTAACCTTTGCAAGTGACGCACTAAGGACTTGGTCTGTTTGTTTGTAGCTCCCTGATGAGCCGCAAGATGGCGAAACCGGTCGGAGTGTTCCAAGAAGGAACGATGGATGGTACTTAAGGCTGGAGGACGGGACACATTCAGTAGTAGCCAAGTAGGAACTCTGGATGGTGCCTAAAGCTAAAGCACAAGGTGCATTCATTTGGACAACAGCAACAGTCTGAGGTGCGGGCCAGAACCAAGAGGCAGACAACATAGGGAGGGCGTTTCCCCCCTCTGCCCACCATTTTAAAACCTAACTTTTGCAAGTGACGCACTAAGGACTTGGTCTGTTTGTTTGTAGCTCCCTGATGAGCCGCAAGATGGCGAAACCGGTCGGAGTGTTCCAAGAAGGAACGATGGATGGTACTTAAGGCTGGAGGACGGGACACATTCAGTAGTAGCCAAGTAGGAACTCTGGATGGTGCCTAAAGCTAAAGCACAAGGTGCATTCATTTGGACAACAGCAACAGTCTGAGGTGCGGGCCAGAACCAAGAGGCAGACAACATAGGGAGGGCGTTTCCCCCCTCTGCCCACCATTTTAAAACCTAACCCTAACCCTAACCCTAACCCTAACCCTAACCCTAACCCTAACCCTAACCCTAACCCTAACCCTAACCCTAACCCTAACCCTAACCCTAACCCTAACCCTAACCCTAACCCTAACCCTAACCCTAACCCTAACCCTAACCCTAACCCTAACCCTAACCCTAACCCTAACCCTAACCCTAACCCTAACCCTAACCCTAACCCTAACCCTAACCCTAATGCAGCAACAGTCTGAGGTGCGGGCCAGAACCAAGAGGCAGACAACATAGGGAGGGCGTTTCCCCCCTCTGCCCACCATTTTAAAACCTAACCTTTGCAAGTGACGCACTAAGGACTTGGTCTGTTTGTTTGTAGCTCCCTGATGAGCCGCAAGATGGCGAAACCGGTCGGAGTGTTCCAAGAAGGAACGATGGATGGTACTTAAGGCTGGAGGACGGGACACATTCAGTAGTAGCCAAGCAGGAACTCTGGATGGTGCCTAAAGCTAAAGCACAAGGTGCATTCATTTGGACAACAGCAACAGTCTGAGGTGCGGGCCAGAACCAAGAGGCAGACAACATAGGGAGGGCGTTTCCCCCCTCTGCCCACCATTTTAAAACCTAACCTTTGCAAGTGACGCACTAAGGACTTGGTCTGTTTGTTTGTAGCTCCCTGATGAGCCGCAAGATGGCGAAACCGGTCGGAGTGTTCCAAGAAGGAACGATGGATGGTACTTAAGGCTGGAGGACGGGACACATTCAGTAGTAGCCAAGCAGGAACTCTGGATGGTGCCTAAAGCTAAAGCACAAGGTGCATTCATTTGGACAACAGCAACAGTCTGAGGTGCGGGCCAGAACCAAGAGGCAGACAACATAGGGAGGGCGTTTCCCCCCTCTGCCCACCATTTTAAAACCTAACCTTTGCAAGTGACGCACTAAGGACTTGGTCTGTTTGTTTGTAGCTCCCTGATGAGCCGCAAGATGGCGAAACCGGTCGGAGTGTTCCAAGAAGGAACGATGGATGGTACTTAAGGCTGGAGGACGGGACACATTCAGTAGTAGCCAAGCAGGAACTCTGGATGGTGCCTAAAGCTAAAGCACAAGGTGCATTCATTTGGACAACAGCAACAGTCTGAGGTGCGGGCCAGAACCAAGAGGCAGACAACATAGGGAGGGCGTTTCCCCCCTCTGCCCACCATTTTAAAACCTAACCTTTGCAAGTGACGCACTAAGGACTTGGTCTGTTTGTTTGTAGCTCCCTGATGAGCCGCAAGATGGCGAAACCGGTCGGAGTGTTCCAAGAAGGAACGATGGATGGTACTTAAGGCTGGAGGACGGGACACATTCAGTAGTAGCCAAGCAGGAACTCTGGATGGTGCCTAAAGCTAAAGCACAAGGTGCATTCATTTGGACAACAGCAACAGTCTGAGGTGCGGGCCAGAACCAAGAGGCAGACAACATAGGGAGGGCGTTTCCCCCCTCTGCCCACCATTTTAAAACCTAACCTTTGCAAGTGACGCACTAAGGACTTGGTCTGTTTGTTTGTAGCTCCCTGATGAGCCGCAAGATGGCGAAACCGGTCGGAGTGTTCCAAGAAGGAACGATGGATGGTACTTAAGGCTGGAGGACGGGACACATTCAGTAGTAGCCAAGCAGGAACTCTGGATGGTGCCTAAAGCTAAAGCACAAGGTGCATTCATTTGGACAACAGCAACAGTCTGAGGTGCGGGCCAGAACCAAGAGGCAGACAACATAGGGAGGGCGTTTCCCCCCTCTGCCCACCATTTTAAAACCTAACCCTAACCCTAACCCTAACCCTAACCCTAACCCTAACCCTAACCCTAACCCTAACCCTAACCCTAACCCTAACCCTAACCCTAACCCTAACCCTAACCCTAACCCTAACCCTAACCCTAACCCTAACCCTAACCCTAACCCTAACCCTAACCCTAACCCTAACCCTAACCCTAACCCTAACCCTAACCCTAATGCAGCACACAATTGAGGACAGAACAGCGGACCGGCATACGGACTAGGACGCCCCCACGCCATAGGCCAAATACCTGGGCAGCCTTGTTCCACCAGCCTGCGATCACAGCCCCCTCATGCCGCAGACGGACTGAAAACCCCCCCCCACCCCGTGGGCCAGCTGCCACGACTTTGTCACGCCACCGACGGACACCCCCACCCCGTGAGCCAACTGCCACAACCTCGTCAAGCCACCGACACACCCCCCCACCCTTTGAGCCAGCTGCCATGACTTCAGCACGCCACCGGCAGACCCCCCCACCCCTTGCACCAGTTGCCACGACTTCGTCACACCACCAACACACCCCCCCACCCTTGGAGCCAGCTGCCATGACTTCGTCATGCCACCGATGGACCCCCCCACCCCTTGCACCAGTTGCCACGACTTCGTCACACCACCAACACACACCCCCACCCTTTGAGCCAGCTGCCATGACTTCGTCACGCCATCGACAGACCCCCCCACCCCGTGGGCCAGCGACCCCGACTTCATCACACCACCAGCAGACCACTGAAACCCCCCCTTCCTTGCGGTCCAGGGCAGTGACCCCCCCTTCCCCGCCATCCAGGGCGGCGACTAGCCCTACCCCACCCCACAGGCCAAGGACCAGGATTTCCAATGTGGCCATCATTAGGGACCTGGACATCACACTTGGCTCTCAAGAGCCTGAGCCACGTAGACCCCAGCACTACATGGGGAACCAACATCAGACCGTATTAAACCAAATCACTAGGGATTCCTCAGACCCAAAACAAACAGAAGGGAGAACCCCTCCTACACCAGGGACAAATCCATGCACAACATTCCTGTACCCCAAAACCAGGGTCATGTACCAACCGCTCCCACAGAGACAAAAGAAAGACTGTACCAAACCAACCATCCCAAGAAATACAGCAGTTCTAGAGCCCGAGATCAGTGTCACAAAACAACCCCTTCCACAGAAACAAAGGAGCGACCAGACCGGACAGGTAAACCCAATAGACACAGAAATGAGGACAGGAACAATGAGAGCCCAGACAGACAACACAGTAGGAGAGGCAGAAATAGCTGAAGCCGAGGTAGGGAACACAATAGGGGAGGCAGGGGTAGCAGACATAGAAACAGAAAACACACCAACAGGGGCAGAACCTGACTCTGAAGGGGAAGATGCACAGAGAGTGACGAGGCACCCCAACACCAGCCGAAAAAACATTACCTGGAAATTGGAACCCAGAAAATCCATTTTAATAATAGGAGATTCCAACCTCTCCAAGATAAAAAGATGCCCAAATCCCACCACCCAAATTGATAGCTTTCCAGGAGCTAAATTCATTCATGTCACAGCAATTCTGGACAAATTGGAACCCTGTCCGGAGACCAAAAAGGTGGTGCTCTCAGTTGGCATTAATAATCGAACGCAGAGACCACTGACTGCAACCAAGCAACTGCAGTCATTACTTAAATTGGCTAAGAGCACATTCCCAAATGCTCAGATCTGGGTGCCGGAAATTAACTTCAGTAACTTACTTCCAGAAACAGAGAGGGATACAATCAGAGGAATTAACCAGCATATAAAAAAACAGAATTACATACCAGCAATTAATGCTAGATCCTTTAAAGTGGGGGCTGACCACATCCATTGGACAGATAGCACTGCCCATAACATAATAAACCAGTGGATGAAGTCTTTAAACTAAAAAGGACATTAACCCAAGAGAAGGGTAGATTACACCTGGGAAAAACTGTTATTAATATTTCCCAACTCTTTAACCCCACAGAGGTACAGGAGAGGGTTTTAAACAAGGGCCTTACATTTGTTCCAACCCCAAAACATTGTAAAGTACAAATTCAGGAAGATCTGAAAAGGTTTTACAGGAGAGTAAAACTGACCGATTACTTTAGCGATTCAGAAACAGACAAGCAACCTTTTACACCACCATCAGAATGGACCCCACCAAACAATAAAATAGAGCCAGAAATCCTAAACTTTATTAAACAGACTCAATCACAAATTGAAAAAATCCCTAAACAGACAGACAAGCAAAACCTCACTGGAAGAGAGAGACGGGCAATCATAGAACTTAGAAACAATCTAGATATAATCATAAAACCAGCAGATAAGGGCAGTAGTATAGTGATCATGGATAGGCAACAGTATCTACTTGAAGCTCACAGACAGCTTAATAATACAGCCCACTACACGAAATTAGCAGGACCAATTTACCAGGACACACGAAAAGAGATTGGAAACATTTTAACAGAACTAAAGAAATCTAAACACTTGAATCAGAAACAAGTGGAATACCTAAGGGGGGAACAACCACAACCCAGAAAATTCTACATACTACCCAAAATACACAAGCACCCTGACACATGGACTGTACCAGGAGAAATACCACCAGGAAGACCCATTGTGTCAGACTGTGGTAGTGAATCCTACAGGATAGCAGAATACATTGACTCATTCCTAAACCCCTTATCACAGAAGCACCCTAGCTACATTAAAGACACTTACCACTTCATAGAAATAGTGAACTCACTGACCGTACCCCCGAACGCAATACTCTTTACCATGGACATTGAAAGCCTATACACAAACATAGAAACAGACAGAGGCATACAGGCAGTGGAAAATATCCTTAGAAAGTTCCCCCAACCCCACAGACCAGATGCAGCCATAATCCAGCTATTACACCTAGGACTAACAAAAAATGACTTTGAATTCCAGGAGCAATTCTACCTACAGATTAAGGGCACGGCTATGGGCAAGAAATTTGCCCCGGCCTACGCAAACATATACATGGCAGACTGGGAAAACACAGTCTTTGAAAAGTGTTCCAAGCTCCCGATGTGTTATTACAGATACCTGGATGACATATGGGGAGTCTGGACTCACACAGAAACAGAATTGCAAGAATTTGTAGGTATTCTCAACAGTCACCACCAATCTATTAAACTTAAAGTTACAACACATAGAGAAAGTGTGGATTTCCTGGACACCACAGTATTTAAATTACAACAGGAGAATAACAGCCACAAGCTAGCAACAAAGGTATTCTTTAAAGAAACAGACACACACACACTCCTGCACATAAACAGCCACCATCCAAAACATACCTTTCGGGGGCTGGTGAAGTCACAACTGACACGTTTTCACCGCATATGCACAAACGGAGAGGACTTTAGGGAAGCCACCACAACCCTATTTACTGCACTGAGACAGAGAGGTTACACAAAAAGGTTCCTCAGGCACCTTAAGTCTGATTTCCTGAGGGGACTGAATAGCCCACGGCCAAACAGAGAAGTAGCAAGACTACCACTGATAACGACATACGATACAATGACCAAACTAATACACGGAGTGATTAAAACCCAATTTGGGAAACTAAAAGAGGATGTTGACACACTTAGTCGATACCACATAACGTCGGCATACAAAAGAACTCGGAACCTTCGCGACATGCTGGTTCGGAGTAGGATAAGAAAACAGACAACCCAGAACTGCACAAACCCAAAATGTGGGACGTGTAAATACCTAATAATCCGCAAAATGATACAAAATAGACACACAGGAAAAGCAGCCCTAATTAAACAAAGAATTACATGTGAACAGCACAATGCTGTTTATGCAATTCGATGCAAACAATGCCACATCTTGTATGTAGGAGAAACAGGGAATAGTCTAAGGATGAGGCTCACAGGGCACCTCAGTGCTATTAGAACAAAGGATGTATACAAACCTACCTCCCGACACTTCATGGAGCATGGTCTTGAATCCCTGGAATTTATGGGGTTGGAGACCAACATGAACTGGACAACCTCACAAAGGAAGAGGAGGGAAAAACACTGGATAACAACCCTACAAACTCAGTTACCAAAGGGCTTAAATCAGATCTAAAATGGGGGAAATCCAACATCAAAAAACAAAACTGCCCCGACCTTAATTACCACAAATCCCAACCCCAACTTGATAAACCTCCCAAACTGCAACCACACCACACCCTACCCTAATCACAATAAACAGAGCTAACCCCTACTGTTTAAGCTAACCAAAACCACTAAACCCCACACTGCCCACAACAAACAGACCAAAGCCCCAACCCTAACTACAAACAGACCACATCCATATCCCAAATCCTAACTCCAAATGCACCCCACTCTACCCCTAAAGCCTAACCGTAACTCTAATACAGCAAACCTAATCTCCCACCCCACCCCTAAAATCTAAGCCTAACACACCCCACCCTACTCCTAAACCCTGACCCTCACTTAACCCTACCCCTAATGCAACCCTAACCCATAACTCCAACCCCCCAGCCCTGAATCTAATCACAACTCTCCAAATGCACCCCACTCTACCCCTAAAGCCTAACCGTAACTCTAATACAGCAAACCTAATCTCCCACCCCACCCCTAAAATCTAAGCCTAACACACCCCACCCTACTCCTAAACCCTGACCCTCACTTAACCCTACCCCTAATGCAACCCTAACCCATAACTCCAACCCCCCAGCCCTGAATCTAATCACAACTCTGACCCTGGACCCTAACCCTGATGCACCCTACCCTACCCCTAAACACCTAACCCTAACCCTGATGCACCCTACCCTACCCCTAAACACCTAACCCTAACCCTGATGCACCCAACCCTACCCCTAAAACATAACCCTAACCCCACCCCACCCCTAAACACCTAACCCTAACCCTGATGCACCCCAACCTAACCCCAATATAGCCCTGAACCTAACTGCGACCCTGACCCTCACCTAACCCCAACACTAACCCCAGTGCAGCAACCCTAACCCTAACCTGAACCCCCCAACCTCAATACAACATAACCCTAACACTACGTAAAATAAAGGGTAGAGTTCCAACACCAATAATAATAACTAAATACGACATAGAGGCCATAAATTGGCAAAACCCAGGAACTGATTATAACCCCAGAGGGGGATCAAAGGATTACGGATCAAGAAATTACTAAGAAGCGATCGGCAAGAAAAAGAAGCCAGGTGGTAAGGTAAAGCGTGGGCCAACCAAAAGTGGCAGGTATAAGTGACAAGAAGCTCAAGGGATGAGTGAGAATACGAACACAAGAGGGTGTAACTACCCTCCTGCCCACACCATACAACCTAACCCTAACCCTAACCCTAACCCTAACCCTAACCCTAACCCTAACCCTAACCCTAACCCTAACCCTAACCCTAACCCTAACCCTAACCCTAACCCTAACCCTAACCCTAACCCTAACCCTAACCCTAACCCTAACCCTAACCCTAACCCTAACCCTAACCCTAACCCTAACCCTAACCCTAACCCTAACCCTAACCCTAACCCTAACCCTAACCCTAACCCTAACCCTAACCCTAACCCTAACCCTAATGCAGCGTAACCCTAACCCTAACCCTAACCCTAACCCTAACCCTAACCCTAACCCTAACCCTAACCCTAACCCTAACCCTAACCCTAACCCTAACCCTAACCCTAACCCTAACCCTAACCCTAACCCTAACCCTAACCCTAACCCTAACCCTAACCCTAACCCTAACCCTAACCCTAACCCTAACCCTAACCCTAACCCTAACCCTAACCCTAACCCTAACCCTAACCCTAACCCTAACCCTAACCCTAACCCTAACCCTAACCCTAACCCTAACCCTAACCCTAACCCTAACCCTAACCCTAACCCTAACCCTAACCCTAACCCTAACCCTAACCCTAACCCTAACCCTAACCCTAACCCTAACCCTAACCCTAACCCTAACCCTAACCCTAACCCTAACCCTAACCCTAACCCTAACCCTAACCCTAACCCTAACCCTAACCCTAACCCTAACCCTAACCCTAACCCTAACCCTAACCCTAACCCTAACCCTAACCCTAACCCTAACCCTAACCCTAACCCTAACCCTAACCCTAACCCTAACCCTAACCCTAACCCTAACCCTAACCCTAACCCTAATGCAGCGTTCCAAGAAGGAACGATGGATGGTACTTAAGGCTGGAGGACGGGACACATTCAGTAGTAGCCAAGCAGGAACTCTGGATGGTGCCTAAAGCTAAAGCACAAGGTGCATTCATTTGGACAACAGCAACAGTCTGAGGTGCGGGCCAGAACCAAGAGGCAGACAACATAGGGAGGGCGTTTCCCCCCTCTGCCCACCATTTTAAAACCTAACTTTTGCAAGTGACGCACTAAGGACTTGGTCTGTTTGTTTATAGCTCCCTGATGAGCCGCAAGATGGCGAAACCGGTCGGAGTGTTCCAAGAAGGAACGATGGATGGTACTTAAGGCTGGAGGACGGGACACATTCAGTAGTAGCCAAGCAGGAACTCTGGATGGTGCCTAAAGCTAAAGCACAAGGTGCATTCATTTGGACAACAGCAACAGTCTGAGGTGCGGGCCAGAACCAAGAGGCAGACAACATAGGGAGGGCGTTTCCCCCCTCTGCCCACCATTTTAAAACCTAACCCTAACCCTAACCCTAACCCTAACCCTAACCCTAACCCTAACCCTAACCCTAACCCTAACCCTAACCCTAACCCTAACCCTAACCCTAACCCTAACCCTAACCCTAACCCTAACCCTAACCCTAACCCTAACCCTAACCCTAACCCTAACCCTAACCCTAACCCTAACCCTAACCCTAACCCTAACCCTAATGCAGCACTAACCCTAACCCTAACCCTAACCCTAACCCTAACCCTAACCCTAACCCTAACCCTAACCCTAACCCTAACCCTAACCCTAACCCTAACCCTAACCCTAACCCTAACCCTAACCCTAACCCTAACCCTAACCCTAACCCTAACCCTAACCCTAACCCTAACCCTAACCCTAACCCTAACCCTAACCCTAACCCTAATGCAGCGTAACCCTAACCCTAACCCTAACCCTAACCCTAACCCTAACCCTAACCCTAACCCTAACCCTAACCCTAACCCTAACCCTAACCCTAACCCTAACCCTAACCCTAACCCTAACCCTAACCCTAACCCTAACCCTAACCCTAACCCTAACCCTAACCCTAACCCTAAACCTAACCCTAACCCTAACCTAACCTTTGCAAGTGACGCACTAAGGACTTGGTCTGTTTGTTTGTAGCTCCCTGATGAGCCGCAAGATGGCGAAACCGGTCGGAGTGTTCCAAGAAGGAACGATGGATGGTACTTAAGGCTGGAGGACGGGACACATTCAGTAGTAGCCAAGCAGGAACTCTGGATGGTGCCTAAAGCTAAAGCACAAGGTGCATTCATTTGGACAACAGCAACAGTCTGAGGTGCGGGCCAGAACCAAGAGGCAGACAACATAGGGAGGGCGTTTCCCCCCTCTGCCCACCATTTTAAAACCTAACCCTAACCCTAACCCTAACCCTAACCCTAACCCTAACCCTAACCCTAACCCTAACCCTAACCCTAACCCTAACCCTAACCCTAATGCAACCCTAACCCTAACCCTAACCCTAACCCTAACCCTAACCCTAACCCTAACCCTAACCCTAACCCTAATGCAGCGTAACCCTAACCCTAACCCTAACCCTAACCCTAACCCTAACCCTAACCCTAACCCTAACCCTAATGCAGGAACTCTGGATGGTGCCTAAAGCTAAAGCACAAGGTGCATTCATTGGACAACAGCAACAGTCTGAGGTGCGGGCCAGAACCAAGAGGCAGACAACATAGGGAGGGCGTTTCCCCCCTCTGCCCACCATTTTAAAACCTAACCTTTGCAAGTGACGCACTAAGGACTTGGTCTGTTTGTTTATAGCTCCCTGATGAGCCGCAAGATGGCGAAACCGGTCGGAGTGTTCCAAGAAGGAACGATGGATGGTACTTAAGGCTGGAGGACGGGACACATTCAGTAGTAGCCAAGCAGGAACTCTGGATGGTGCCTAAAGCTAAAGCACAAGGTGCATTCATTTGGACAACAGCAACAGTCTGAGGTGCGGGCCAGAACCAAGAGGCAGACAACATAGGGAGGGCGTTTCCCCCCTCTGCCCACCATTTTAAAACCTAACCTTTGCAAGTGACGCACTAAGGACTTGGTCTGTTTGTTTATAGCTCCCTGATGAGCCGCAAGATGGCGAAACCGGTCGGAGTGTTCCAAGAAGGAACGATGGATGGTACTTAAGGCTGGAGGACGGGACACATTCAGTAGTAGCCAAGCAGGAACTCTGGATGGTGCCTAAAGCTAAAGCACAAGGTGCATTCATTTGGACAACAGCAACAGTCTGAGGTGCGGGCCAGAACCAAGAGGCAGACAACATAGGGAGGGCGTTTCCCCCCTCTGCCCACCATTTTAAAACCTAACCTTTGCAAGTGACGCACTAAGGACTTGGTCTGTTTGTTTATAGCTCCCTGATGAGCCGCAAGATGGCGAAACCGGTCGGAGTGTTCCAAGAAGGAACGATGGGTGGTACTTAAGGCTGGAGGACGGGACACATTCAGTAGTAGCCAAGCAGGAACTCTGGATGGTGCCTAAAGCTAAAGCACAAGGTGCATTCATTTGGACAACAGCAACAGTCTGAGGTGCGGGCCAGAACCAAGAGGCAGACAACATAGGGAGGGCGTTTCCCCCCTCTGCCCACCATTTTAAAACCTAACCTTTGCAAGTGACGCACTAAGGACTTGGTCTGTTTGTTTATAGCTCCCTGATGAGCCGCAAGATGGCGAAACCGGTCGGAGTGTTCCAAGAAGGAACGATGGATGGTACTTAAGGCTGGAGGACGGGACACATTCAGTAGTAGCCAAGCAGGAACTCTGGATGGTGCCTAAAGCTAAAGCACAAGGTGCATTCATTTGGACAACAGCAACAGTCTGAGGTGCGGGCCAGAACCAAGAGGCAGACAACATAGGGAGGGCGTTTCCCCCCTCTGCCCACCATTTTAAAACCTAACCTTTGCAAGTGACGCACTAAGGACTTGGTCTGTTTGTTTATAGCTCCCTGATGAGCCGCAAGATGGCGAAACCGGTCGGAGTGTTCCAAGAAGGAACGATGGATGGTACTTAAGGCTGGAGGACGGGACACATTCAGTAGTAGCCAAGCAGGAACTCTGGATGGTGCCTAAAGCTAAAGCACAAGGTGCATTCATTTGGACAACAGCAACAGTCTGAGGTGCGGGCCAGAACCAAGAGGCAGACAACATAGGGAGGGCGTTTCCCCCCTCTGCCCACCATTTTAAAACCTAACCTTTGCAAGTGACGCACTAAGGACTTGGTCTGTTTGTTTATAGCTCCCTGATGAGCCGCAAGATGGCGAAACCGGTCGGAGTGTTCCAAGAAGGAACGATGGATGGTACTTAAGGCTGGAGGACGGGACACATTCAGTAGTAGCCAAGCAGGAACTCTGGATGGTGCCTAAAGCTAAAGCACAAGGTGCATTCATTTGGACAACAGCAACAGTCTGAGGTGCGGGCCAGAACCAAGAGGCAGACAACATAGGGAGGGCGTTTCCCCCCTCTGCCCACCATTTTAAAACCTAACCTTTGCAAGTGACGCACTAAGGACTTGGTCTGTTTGTTTATAGCTCCCTGATGAGCCGCAAGATGGCGAAACCGGTCGGAGTGTTCCAAGAAGGAACGATGGATGGTACTTAAGGCTGGAGGACGGGACACATTCAGTAGTAGCCAAGCAGGAACTCTGGATGGTGCCTAAAGCTAAAGCACAAGGTGCATTCATTTGGACAACAGCAACAGTCTGAGGTGCGGGCCAGAACCAAGAGGCAGACAACATAGGGAGGGCGTTTCCCCCCTCTGCCCACCATTTTAAAACCTAACTTTTGCAAGTGACGCACTAAGGACTTGGTCTGTTTGTTTATAGCTCCCTGATGAGCCGCAAGATGGCGAAACCGGTCGGAGTGTTCCAAGAAGGAACGATGGATGGTACTTAAGGCTGGAGGACGGGACACATTCAGTAGTAGCCAAGCAGGAACTCTGGATGGTGCCTAAAGCTAAAGCACAAGGTGCATTCATTTGGACAACAGCAACAGTCTGAGGTGCGGGCCAGAACCAAGAGGCAGACAACATAGGGAGGGCGTTTCCCCCCTCTGCCCACCATTTTAAAACCTAACTTTTGCAAGTGACGCACTAAGGACTTGGTCTGTTTGTTTATAGCTCCCTGATGAGCCGCAAGATGGCGAAACCGGTCGGAGTGTTCCAAGAAGGAACGATGGATGGTACTTAAGGCTGGAGGACGGGACACATTCAGTAGTAGCCAAGCAGGAACTCTGGATGGTGCCTAAAGCTAAAGCACAAGGTGCATTCATTTGGACAACAGCAACAGTCTGAGGTGCGGGCCAGAACCAAGAGGCAGACAACATAGGGAGGGCGTTTCCCCCCTCTGCCCACCATTTTAAAACCTAACTTTTGCAAGTGACGCACTAAGGACTTGGTCTGTTTGTTTATAGCTCCCTGATGAGCCGCAAGATGGCGAAACCGGTCGGAGTGTTCCAAGAAGGAACGATGGATGGTACTTAAGGCTGGAGGACGGGACACATTCAGTAGTAGCCAAGCAGGAACTCTGGATGGTGCCTAAAGCTAAAGCACAAGGTGCATTCATTTGGACAACAGCAACAGTCTGAGGTGCGGGCCAGAACCAAGAGGCAGACAACATAGGGAGGGCGTTTCCCCCCTCTGCCCACCATTTTAAAACCTAACTTTTGCAAGTGACGCACTAAGGACTTGGTCTGTTTGTTTATAGCTCCCTGATGAGCCGCAAGATGGCGAAACCGGTCGGAGTGTTCCAAGAAGGAACGATGGATGGTACTTAAGGCTGGAGGACGGGACACATTCAGTAGTAGCCAAGCAGGAACTCTGGATGGTGCCTAAAGCTAAAGCACAAGGTGCATTCATTTGGACAACAGCAACAGTCTGAGGTGCGGGCCAGAACCAAGAGGCAGACAACATAGGGAGGGCGTTTCCCCCCTCTGCCCACCATTTTAAAACCTAACTTTTGCAAGTGACGCACTAAGGACTTGGTCTGTTTGTTTATAGCTCCCTGATGAGCCGCAAGATGGCGAAACCGGTCGGAGTGTTCCAAGAAGGAACGATGGATGGTACTTAAGGCTGGAGGACGGGACACATTCAGTAGTAGCCAAGCAGGAACTCTGGATGGTGCCTAAAGCTAAAGCACAAGGTGCATTCATTTGGACAACAGCAACAGTCTGAGGTGCGGGCCAGAACCAAGAGGCAGACAACATAGGGAGGGCGTTTCCCCCCTCTGCCCACCATTTTAAAACCTAACTTTTGCAAGTGACGCACTAAGGACTTGGTCTGTTTGTTTATAGCTCCCTGATGAGCCGCAAGATGGCGAAACCGGTCGGAGTGTTCCAAGAAGGAACGATGGATGGTACTTAAGGCTGGAGGACGGGACACATTCAGTAGTAGCCAAGCAGGAACTCTGGATGGTGCCTAAAGCTAAAGCACAAGGTGCATTCATTTGGACAACAGCAACAGTCTGAGGTGCGGGCCAGAACCAAGAGGCAGACAACATAGGGAGGGCGTTTCCCCCCTCTGCCCACCATTTTAAAACCTAACCCTAACCCTAACCCTAACCCTAACCCTAACCCTAACCCTAACCCTAACCCTAACCCTAACCCTAACCCTAACCCTAATGCAACCCTAACCCTAACCCTAACCCTAACCCTAACCCTAACCCTAACCCTAACCCTAACCCTAACCCTAACCCTAACCCTAACCCTAACCCTAACCCTAACCCTAACCCTAATGCAGCGTAACCCTAACCCTAACCCTAACCCTAACCCTAACCCTAACCCTAACCCTAACCCTAACCCTAATGCAGGAACTCTGGATGGTGCCTAAAGCTAAAGCACAAGGTGCATTCATTTGGACAACAGCAACAGTCTGAGGTGCGGGCCAGAACCAAGAGGCAGACAACATAGGGAGGGCGTTTCCCCCCTCTGCCCACCATTTTAAAACCTAACTTTTGCAAGTGACGCACTAAGGACTTGGTCTGTTTGTTTGTAGCTCCCTGATGAGCCGCAAGATGGCGAAACCGGTCGGAGTGTTCCAAGAAGGAACGATGGATGGTACTTAAGGCTGGAGGACGAGACACATTCAGTAGTAGCCAAGCAGGAACTCTGGATGGTGCCTAAAGCTAAAGCACAAGGTGCATTCATTTGGACAACAGCAACAGTCTGAGGTGCGGGCCAGAACCAAGAGGCAGACAACATAGGGAGGGCGTTTCCCCCCTCTGCCCACCATTTTAAAACCTAACTTTTGCAAGTGACGCACTAAGGACTTGGTCTGTTTGTTTGTAGCTCCCTGATGAGCCGCAAGATGGCGAAACCGGTCGGAGTGTTCCAAGAAGGAACGATGGATGGTACTTAAGGCTGGAGGACGAGACACATTCAGTAGTAGCCAAGCAGGAACTCTGGATGGTGCCTAAAGCTAAAGCACAAGGTGCATTCATTTGGACAACAGCAACAGTCTGAGGTGCGGGCCAGAACCAAGAGGCAGACAACATAGGGAGGGCGTTTCCCCCCTCTGCCCACCATTTTAAAACCTAACTTTTGCAAGTGACGCACTAAGGACTTGGTCTGTTTGTTTGTAGCTCCCTGATGAGCCGCAAGATGGCGAAACCGGTCGGAGTGTTCCAAGAAGGAACGATGGATGGTACTTAAGGCTGGAGGACGAGACACATTCAGTAGTAGCCAAGCAGGAACTCTGGATGGTGCCTAAAGCTAAAGCACAAGGTGCATTCATTTGGACAACAGCAACAGTCTGAGGTGCGGGCCAGAACCAAGAGGCAGACAACATAGGGAGGGCGTTTCCCCCCTCTGCCCACCATTTTAAAACCTAACTTTTGCAAGTGACGCACTAAGGACTTGGTCTGTTTGTTTGTAGCTCCCTGATGAGCCGCAAGATGGCGAAACCGGTCGGAGTGTTCCAAGAAGGAACGATGGATGGTACTTAAGGCTGGAGGACGAGACACATTCAGTAGTAGCCAAGCAGGAACTCTGGATGGTGCCTAAAGCTAAAGCACAAGGTGCATTCATTTGGACAACAGCAACAGTCTGAGGTGCGGGCCAGAACCAAGAGGCAGACAACATAGGGAGGGCGTTTCCCCCCTCTGCCCACCATTTTAAAACCTAACTTTTGCAAGTGACGCACTAAGGACTTGGTCTGTTTGTTTGTAGCTCCCTGATGAGCCGCAAGATGGCGAAACCGGTCGGAGTGTTCCAAGAAGGAACGATGGATGGTACTTAAGGCTGGAGGACGAGACACATTCAGTAGTAGCCAAGCAGGAACTCTGGATGGTGCCTAAAGCTAAAGCACAAGGTGCATTCATTTGGACAACAGCAACCGTCTGAGGTGCGGGCCAGAACCAAGAGGCAGACAACATAGGGAGGGCGTTTCCCCCCTCTGCCCACCATTTTAAAACCTAACCCTAACCCTAACCCTAACCCTAACCCTAACCCTAACCCTAACCCTAACCCTAACCCTAACCCTAACCCTAACCCTAACCCTAACCCTAACCCTAACCCTAACCCTAACCCTAACCCTAACCCTAACCCTAATGCAGCGTAACCCTAACCCTAACCCTAACCCTAACCCTAACCCTAACCCTAACCCTAACCCTAACCCTAACCCTAACCCTAACCCTAACCCTAACCCTAACCCTAACCCTAACCCTAACCCTAACCCTAACCCTAACCCTAACCCTAACCCTAACCCTAACCCTAACCCTAACCCTAACCCTAACCCTAACCCTAACCCTAACCCTAACCCTAACCTAACCTTTGCAAGTGACGCACTAAGGACTTGGTCTGTTTGTTTGTAGCTCCCTGATGAGCCGCAAGATGGCGAAACCGGTCGGAGTGTTCCAAGAAGGAACGATGGATGGTACTTAAGGCTGGAGGACGGGACACATTCAGTAGTAGCCAAGCAGGAACTCTGGATGGTGCCTAAAGCTAAAGCACAAGGTGCATTCATTTGGACAACAGCAACAGTCTGAGGTGCGGGCCAGAACCAAGAGGCAGACAACATAGGGAGGGCGTTTCCCCCCTCTGCCCACCATTTTAAAACCTAACCCTAACCCTAACCCTAACCCTAACCCTAACCCTAACCCTAACCCTAACCCTAACCCTAACCCTAACCCTAACCCTAACCCTAACCCTAATGCAACCCTAACCCTAACCCTAACCCTAACCCTAACCCTAACCCTAACCCTAACCCTAACCCTAACCCTAACCCTAATGCAGCGTAACCCTAACCCTAACCCTAACCCTAACCCTAACCCTAACCCTAACCCTAACCCTAATGCAGGAACTCTGGATGGTGCCTAAAGCTAAAGCACAAGGTGCATTCATTGGACAACAGCAACAGTCTGAGGTGCGGGCCAGAACCAAGAGGCAGACAACATAGGGAGGGCGTTTCCCCCCTCTGCCCACCATTTTAAAACCTAACCTTTGCAAGTGACGCACTAAGGACTTGGTCTGTTTGTTTATAGCTCCCTGATGAGCCGCAAGATGGCGAAACCGGTCGGAGTGTTCCAAGAAGGAACGATGGATGGTACTTAAGGCTGGAGGACGGGACACATTCAGTAGTAGCCAAGCAGGAACTCTGGATGGTGCCTAAAGCTAAAGCACAAGGTGCATTCATTTGGACAACAGCAACAGTCTGAGGTGCGGGCCAGAACCAAGAGGCAGACAACATAGGGAGGGCGTTTCCCCCCTCTGCCCACCATTTTAAAACCTAACCTTTGCAAGTGACGCACTAAGGACTTGGTCTGTTTGTTTATAGCTCCCTGATGAGCCGCAAGATGGCGAAACCGGTCGGAGTGTTCCAAGAAGGAACGATGGATGGTACTTAAGGCTGGAGGACGGGACACATTCAGTAGTAGCCAAGCAGGAACTCTGGATGGTGCCTAAAGCTAAAGCACAAGGTGCATTCATTTGGACAACAGCAACAGTCTGAGGTGCGGGCCAGAACCAAGAGGCAGACAACATAGGGAGGGCGTTTCCCCCCTCTGCCCACCATTTTAAAACCTAACCTTTGCAAGTGACGCACTAAGGACTTGGTCCGTTTGTTTATAGCTCCCTGATGAGCCGCAAGATGGCGAAACCGGTCGGAGTGTTCCAAGAAGGAACGATGGATGGTACTTAAGGCTGGAGGACGGGACACATTCAGTAGTAGCCAAGCAGGAACTCTGGATGGTGCCTAAAGCTAAAGCACAAGGTGCATTCATTTGGACAACAGCAACAGTCTGAGGTGCGGGCCAGAACCAAGAGGCAGACAACATAGGGAGGGCGTTTCCCCCCTCTGCCCACCATTTTAAAACCTAACCTTTGCAAGTGACGCACTAAGGACTTGGTCTGTTTGTTTATAGCTCCCTGATGAGCCGCAAGATGGCGAAACCGGTCGGAGTGTTCCAAGAAGGAACGATGGGTGGTACTTAAGGCTGGAGGACGGGACACATTCAGTAGTAGCCAAGCAGGAACTCTGGATGGTGCCTAAAGCTAAAGCACAAGGTGCATTCATTTGGACAACAGCAACAGTCTGAGGTGCGGGCCAGAACCAAGAGGCAGACAACATAGGGAGGGCGTTTCCCCCCTCTGCCCACCATTTTAAAACCTAACCTTTGCAAGTGACGCACTAAGGACTTGGTCTGTTTGTTTATAGCTCCCTGATGAGCCGCAAGATGGCGAAACCGGTCGGAGTGTTCCAAGAAGGAACGATGGATGGTACTTAAGGCTGGAGGACGGGACACATTCAGTAGTAGCCAAGCAGGAACTCTGGATGGTGCCTAAAGCTAAAGCACAAGGTGCATTCATTTGGACAACAGCAACAGTCTGAGGTGCGGGCCAGAACCAAGAGGCAGACAACATAGGGAGGGCGTTTCCCCCCTCTGCCCACCATTTTAAAACCTAACCTTTGCAAGTGACGCACTAAGGACTTGGTCTGTTTGTTTATAGCTCCCTGATGAGCCGCAAGATGGCGAAACCGGTCGGAGTGTTCCAAGAAGGAACGATGGATGGTACTTAAGGCTGGAGGACGGGACACATTCAGTAGTAGCCAAGCAGGAACTCTGGATGGTGCCTAAAGCTAAAGCACAAGGTGCATTCATTTGGACAACAGCAACAGTCTGAGGTGCGGGCCAGAACCAAGAGGCAGACAACATAGGGAGGGCGTTTCCCCCCTCTGCCCACCATTTTAAAACCTAACCTTTGCAAGTGACGCACTAAGGACTTGGTCTGTTTGTTTATAGCTCCCTGATGAGCCGCAAGATGGCGAAACCGGTCGGAGTGTTCCAAGAAGGAACGATGGATGGTACTTAAGGCTGGAGGACGGGACACATTCAGTAGTAGCCAAGCAGGAACTCTGGATGGTGCCTAAAGCTAAAGCACAAGGTGCATTCATTTGGACAACAGCAACAGTCTGAGGTGCGGGCCAGAACCAAGAGGCAGACAACATAGGGAGGGCGTTTCCCCCCTCTGCCCACCATTTTAAAACCTAACCTTTGCAAGTGACGCACTAAGGACTTGGTCTGTTTATTTATAGCTCCCTGATGAGCCGCAAGATGGCGAAACCGGTCGGAGTGTTCCAAGAAGGAACGATGGATGGTACTTAAGGCTGGAGGACGGGACACATTCAGTAGTAGCCAAGCAGGAACTCTGGATGGTGCCTAAAGCTAAAGCACAAGGTGCATTCATTTGGACAACAGCAACAGTCTGAGGTGCGGGCCAGAACCAAGAGGCAGACAACATAGGGAGGGCGTTTCCCCCCTCTGCCCACCATTTTAAAACCTAACTTTTGCAAGTGACGCACTAAGGACTTGGTCTGTTTGTTTATAGCTCCCTGATGAGCCGCAAGATGGCGAAACCGGTCGGAGTGTTCCAAGAAGGAACGATGGATGGTACTTAAGGCTGGAGGACGGGACACATTCAGTAGTAGCCAAGCAGGAACTCTGGATGGTGCCTAAAGCTAAAGCACAAGGTGCATTCATTTGGACAACAGCAACAGTCTGAGGTGCGGGCCAGAACCAAGAGGCAGACAACATAGGGAGGGCGTTTCCCCCCTCTGCCCACCATTTTAAAACCTAACTTTTGCAAGTGACGCACTAAGGACTTGGTCTGTTTGTTTATAGCTCCCTGATGAGCCGCAAGATGGCGAAACCGGTCGGAGTGTTCCAAGAAGGAACGATGGATGGTACTTAAGGCTGGAGGACGGGACACATTCAGTAGTAGCCAAGCAGGAACTCTGGATGGTGCCTAAAGCTAAAGCACAAGGTGCATTCATTTGGACAACAGCAACAGTCTGAGGTGCGGGCCAGAACCAAGAGGCAGACAACATAGGGAGGGCGTTTCCCCCCTCTGCCCACCATTTTAAAACCTAACTTTTGCAAGTGACGCACTAAGGACTTGGTCTGTTTGTTTATAGCTCCCTGATGAGCCGCAAGATGGCGAAACCGGTCGGAGTGTTCCAAGAAGGAACGATGGATGGTACTTAAGGCTGGAGGACGGGACACATTCAGTAGTAGCCAAGCAGGAACTCTGGATGGTGCCTAAAGCTAAAGCACAAGGTGCATTCATTTGGACAACAGCAACAGTCTGAGGTGCGGGCCAGAACCAAGAGGCAGACAACATAGGGAGGGCGTTTCCCCCCTCTGCCCACCATTTTAAAACCTAACTTTTGCAAGTGACGCACTAAGGACTTGGTCTGTTTGTTTATAGCTCCCTGATGAGCCGCAAGATGGCGAAACCGGTCGGAGTGTTCCAAGAAGGAACGATGGATGGTACTTAAGGCTGGAGGACGGGACACATTCAGTAGTAGCCAAGCAGGAACTCTGGATGGTGCCTAAAGCTAAAGCACAAGGTGCATTCATTTGGACAACAGCAACAGTCTGAGGTGCGGGCCAGAACCAAGAGGCAGACAACATAGGGAGGGCGTTTCCCCCCTCTGCCCACCATTTTAAAACCTAACTTTTGCAAGTGACGCACTAAGGACTTGGTCTGTTTGTTTATAGCTCCCTGATGAGCCGCAAGATGGCGAAACCGGTCGGAGTGTTCCAAGAAGGAACGATGGATGGTACTTAAGGCTGGAGGACGGGACACATTCAGTAGTAGCCAAGCAGGAACTCTGGATGGTGCCTAAAGCTAAAGCACAAGGTGCATTCATTTGGACAACAGCAACAGTCTGAGGTGCGGGCCAGAACCAAGAGGCAGACAACATAGGGAGGGCGTTTCCCCCCTCTGCCCACCATTTTAAAACCTAACTTTTGCAAGTGACGCACTAAGGACTTGGTCTGTTTGTTTATAGCTCCCTGATGAGCCGCAAGATGGCGAAACCGGTCGGAGTGTTCCAAGAAGGAACGATGGATGGTACTTAAGGCTGGAGGACGGGACACATTCAGTAGTAGCCAAGCAGGAACTCTGGATGGTGCCTAAAGCTAAAGCACAAGGTGCATTCATTTGGACAACAGCAACAGTCTGAGGTGCGGGCCAGAACCAAGAGGCAGACAACATAGGGAGGGCGTTTCCCCCCTCTGCCCACCATTTTAAAACCTAACCCTAACCCTAACCCTAACCCTAACCCTAACCCTAACCCTAACCCTAACCCTAACCCTAACCCTAACCCTAACCCTAATGCAACCCTAACCCTAACCCTAACCCTAACCCTAACCCTAACCCTAACCCTAACCCTAACCCTAACCCTAACCCTAACCCTAACCCTAACCCTAACCCTAACCCTAACCCTAACCCTAACCCTAATGCAGCGTAACCCTAACCCTAACCCTAACCCTAACCCTAACCCTAACCCTAACCCTAACCCTAACCCTAATGCAGGAACTCTGGATGGTGCCTAAAGCTAAAGCACAAGGTGCATTCATTTGGACAACAGCAACAGTCTGAGGTGCGGGCCAGAACCAAGAGGCAGACAACATAGGGAGGGCGTTTCCCCCCTCTGCCCACCATTTTAAAACCTAACCTTTGCAAGTGACGCACTAAGGACTTGGTCTGTTTGTTTATAGCTCCCTGATGAGCCGCAAGATGGCGAAACCGGTCGGAGTGTTCCAAGAAGGAACGATGGATGGTACTTAAGGCTGGAGGACGGGACACATTCAGTAGTAGCCAAGCAGGAACTCTGGATGGTGCCTAAAGCTAAAGCACAAGGTGCATTCATTTGGACAACAGCAACAGTCTGAGGTGCGGGCCAGAACCAAGAGGCAGACAACATAGGGAGGGCGTTTCCCCCCTCTGCCCACCATTTTAAAACCTAACCTTTGCAAGTGACGCACTAAGGACTTGGTCTGTTTGTTTATAGCTCCCTGATGAGCCGCAAGATGGCGAAACCGGTCGGAGTGTTCCAAGAAGGAACGATGGATGGTACTTAAGGCTGGAGGACGGGACACATTCAGTAGTAGCCAAGCAGGAACTCTGGATGGTGCCTAAAGCTAAAGCACAAGGTGCATTCATTTGGACAACAGCAACAGTCTGAGGTGCGGGCCAGAACCAAGAGGCAGACAACATAGGGAGGGCGTTTCCCCCCTCTGCCCACCATTTTAAAACCTAACCTTTGCAAGTGACGCACTAAGGACTTGGTCCGTTTGTTTATAGCTCCCTGATGAGCCGCAAGATGGCGAAACCGGTCGGAGTGTTCCAAGAAGGAACGATGGATGGTACTTAAGGCTGGAGGACGGGACACATTCAGTAGTAGCCAAGCAGGAACTCTGGATGGTGCCTAAAGCTAAAGCACAAGGTGCATTCATTTGGACAACAGCAACAGTCTGAGGTGCGGGCCAGAACCAAGAGGCAGACAACATAGGGAGGGCGTTTCCCCCCTCTGCCCACCATTTTAAAACCTAACCTTTGCAAGTGACGCACTAAGGACTTGGTCTGTTTGTTTATAGCTCCCTGATGAGCCGCAAGATGGCGAAACCGGTCGGAGTGTTCCAAGAAGGAACGATGGGTGGTACTTAAGGCTGGAGGACGGGACACATTCAGTAGTAGCCAAGCAGGAACTCTGGATGGTGCCTAAAGCTAAAGCACAAGGTGCATTCATTTGGACAGCAGCAACAGTCTGAGGTGCGGGCCAGAACCAAGAGGCAGACAACATAGGGAGGGCGTTTCCCCCCTCTGCCCACCATTTTAAAACCTAACCTTTGCAAGTGACGCACTAAGGACTTGGTCTGTTTGTTTATAGCTCCCTGATGAGCCGCAAGATGGCGAAACCGGTCGGAGTGTTCCAAGAAGGAACGATGGATGGTACTTAAGGCTGGAGGACGGGACACATTCAGTAGTAGCCAAGCAGGAACTCTGGATGGTGCCTAAAGCTAAAGCACAAGGTGCATTCATTTGGACAACAGCAACAGTCTGAGGTGCGGGCCAGAACCAAGAGGCAGACAACATAGGGAGGGCGTTTCCCCCCTCTGCCCACCATTTTAAAACCTAACCTTTGCAAGTGACGCACTAAGGACTTGGTCTGTTTGTTTATAGCTCCCTGATGAGCCGCAAGATGGCGAAACCGGTCGGAGTGTTCCAAGAAGGAACGATGGATGGTACTTAAGGCTGGAGGACGGGACACATTCAGTAGTAGCCAAGCAGGAACTCTGGATGGTGCCTAAAGCTAAAGCACAAGGTGCATTCATTTGGACAACAGCAACAGTCTGAGGTGCGGGCCAGAACCAAGAGGCAGACAACATAGGGAGGGCGTTTCCCCCCTCTGCCCACCATTTTAAAACCTAACCTTTGCAAGTGACGCACTAAGGACTTGGTCTGTTTGTTTATAGCTCCCTGATGAGCCGCAAGATGGCGAAACCGGTCGGAGTGTTCCAAGAAGGAACGATGGATGGTACTTAAGGCTGGAGGACGGGACACATTCAGTAGTAGCCAAGCAGGAACTCTGGATGGTGCCTAAAGCTAAAGCACAAGGTGCATTCATTTGGACAACAGCAACAGTCTGAGGTGCGGGCCAGAACCAAGAGGCAGACAACATAGGGAGGGCGTTTCCCCCCTCTGCCCACCATTTTAAAACCTAACCTTTGCAAGTGACGCACTAAGGACTTGGTCTGTTTGTTTATAGCTCCCTGATGAGCCGCAAGATGGCGAAACCGGTCGGAGTGTTCCAAGAAGGAACGATGGATGGTACTTAAGGCTGGAGGACGGGACACATTCAGTAGTAGCCAAGCAGGAACTCTGGATGGTGCCTAAAGCTAAAGCACAAGGTGCATTCATTTGGACAACAGCAACAGTCTGAGGTGCGGGCCAGAACCAAGAGGCAGACAACATAGGGAGGGCGTTTCCCCCCTCTGCCCACCATTTTAAAACCTAACCTTTGCAAGTGACGCACTAAGGACTTGGTCTGTTTGTTTATAGCTCCCTGATGAGCCGCAAGATGGCGAAACCGGTCGGAGTGTTCCAAGAAGGAACGATGGATGGTACTTAAGGCTGGAGGACGGGACACATTCAGTAGTAGCCAAGCAGGAACTCTGGATGGTGCCTAAAGCTAAAGCACAAGGTGCATTCATTTGGACAACAGCAACAGTCTGAGGTGCGGGCCAGAACCAAGAGGCAGACAACATAGGGAGGGCGTTTCCCCCCTCTGCCCACCATTTTAAAACCTAACCTTTGCAAGTGACGCACTAAGGACTTGGTCTGTTTATTTATAGCTCCCTGATGAGCCGCAAGATGGCGAAACCGGTCGGAGTGTTCCAAGAAGGAACGATGGATGGTACTTAAGGCTGGAGGACGGGACACATTCAGTAGTAGCCAAGCAGGAACTCTGGATGGTGCCTAAAGCTAAAGCACAAGGTGCATTCATTTGGACAACAGCAACAGTCTGAGGTGCGGGCCAGAACCAAGAGGCAGACAACATAGGGAGGGCGTTTCCCCCCTCTGCCCACCATTTTAAAACCTAACCTTTGCAAGTGACGCACTAAGGACTTGGTCTGTTTGTTTATAGCTCCCTGATGAGCCGCAAGATGGCGAAACCGGTCGGAGTGTTCCAAGAAGGAACGATGGGTGGTACTTAAGGCTGGAGGACGGGACACATTCAGTAGTAGCCAAGCAGGAACTCTGGATGGTGCCTAAAGCTAAAGCACAAGGTGCATTCATTTGGACAGCAGCAACAGTCTGAGGTGCGGGCCAGAACCAAGAGGCAGACAACATAGGGAGGGCGTTTCCCCCCTCTGCCCACCATTTTAAAACCTAACCTTTGCAAGTGACGCACTAAGGACTTGGTCTGTTTGTTTATAGCTCCCTGATGAGCCGCAAGATGGCGAAACCGGTCGGAGTGTTCCAAGAAGGAACGATGGATGGTACTTAAGGCTGGAGGACGGGACACATTCAGTAGTAGCCAAGCAGGAACTCTGGATGGTGCCTAAAGCTAAAGCACAAGGTGCATTCATTTGGACAACAGCAACAGTCTGAGGTGCGGGCCAGAACCAAGAGGCAGACAACATAGGGAGGGCGTTTCCCCCCTCTGCCCACCATTTTAAAACCTAACCTTTGCAAGTGACGCACTAAGGACTTGGTCTGTTTGTTTATAGCTCCCTGATGAGCCGCAAGATGGCGAAACCGGTCGGAGTGTTCCAAGAAGGAACGATGGATGGTACTTAAGGCTGGAGGACGGGACACATTCAGTAGTAGCCAAGCAGGAACTCTGGATGGTGCCTAAAGCTAAAGCACAAGGTGCATTCATTTGGACAACAGCAACAGTCTGAGGTGCGGGCCAGAACCAAGAGGCAGACAACATAGGGAGGGCGTTTCCCCCCTCTGCCCACCATTTTAAAACCTAACCTTTGCAAGTGACGCACTAAGGACTTGGTCTGTTTGTTTATAGCTCCCTGATGAGCCGCAAGATGGCGAAACCGGTCGGAGTGTTCCAAGAAGGAACGATGGATGGTACTTAAGGCTGGAGGACGGGACACATTCAGTAGTAGCCAAGCAGGAACTCTGGATGGTGCCTAAAGCTAAAGCACAAGGTGCATTCATTTGGACAACAGCAACAGTCTGAGGTGCGGGCCAGAACCAAGAGGCAGACAACATAGGGAGGGCGTTTCCCCCCTCTGCCCACCATTTTAAAACCTAACCTTTGCAAGTGACGCACTAAGGACTTGGTCTGTTTGTTTATAGCTCCCTGATGAGCCGCAAGATGGCGAAACCGGTCGGAGTGTTCCAAGAAGGAACGATGGATGGTACTTAAGGCTGGAGGACGGGACACATTCAGTAGTAGCCAAGCAGGAACTCTGGATGGTGCCTAAAGCTAAAGCACAAGGTGCATTCATTTGGACAACAGCAACAGTCTGAGGTGCGGGCCAGAACCAAGAGGCAGACAACATAGGGAGGGCGTTTCCCCCCTCTGCCCACCATTTTAAAACCTAACCTTTGCAAGTGACGCACTAAGGACTTGGTCTGTTTGTTTATAGCTCCCTGATGAGCCGCAAGATGGCGAAACCGGTCGGAGTGTTCCAAGAAGGAACGATGGATGGTACTTAAGGCTGGAGGACGGGACACATTCAGTAGTAGCCAAGCAGGAACTCTGGATGGTGCCTAAAGCTAAAGCACAAGGTGCATTCATTTGGACAACAGCAACAGTCTGAGGTGCGGGCCAGAACCAAGAGGCAGACAACATAGGGAGGGCGTTTCCCCCCTCTGCCCACCATTTTAAAACCTAACCTTTGCAAGTGACGCACTAAGGACTTGGTCTGTTTATTTATAGCTCCCTGATGAGCCGCAAGATGGCGAAACCGGTCGGAGTGTTCCAAGAAGGAACGATGGATGGTACTTAAGGCTGGAGGACGGGACACATTCAGTAGTAGCCAAGCAGGAACTCTGGATGGTGCCTAAAGCTAAAGCACAAGGTGCATTCATTTGGACAACAGCAACAGTCTGAGGTGCGGGCCAGAACCAAGAGGCAGACAACATAGGGAGGGCGTTTCCCCCCTCTGCCCACCATTTTAAAACCTAACCCTAACCCTAACCCTAACCCTAACCCTAACCCTAACCCTAACCCTAACCCTAACCCTAACCCTAATGCAACCCTAACCCTAACCCTAACCCTAACCCTAACCCTAACCCTAACCCTAACCCTAACCCTAACCCTAACCCTAACCCTAACCCTAACCCTAACCCTAACCCTAACCCTAACCCTAATGCAGCGTAACCCTAACCCTAACCCTAACCCTAACCCTAACCCTAACCCTAACCCTAACCCTAACCCTAACCCTAACCCTAACCCTAACCCTAACCCTAACCCTAACCCTAACCCTAACCCTAATGCAGGAACTCTGGATGGTGCCTAAAGCTGAAGCACAAGGTGCATTCATTTGGACAACAGCAACAGTCTGAGGTGCGGGCCAGAACCAAGAGGCAGACAACATAGGGAGGGCGTTTCCCCCCTCTGCCCACCATTTTAAAACCTAACCTTTGCAAGTGACGCACTAAGGACTTGGTCTGTTTGTTTGTAGCTCCCTGATGAGCCGCAAGATGGCGAAACCGGTCGGAGTGTTCCAAGAAGGAACGATGGATGGTACTTAAGGCTGGAGGACGGGACACATTCAGTAGTAGCCAAGCAGGAACTCTGGATGGTGCCTAAAGCTAAAGCACAAGGTGCATTCATTTGGACAACAGCAACAGTCTGAGGTGCGGGCCAGAACCAAGAGGCAGACAACATAGGGAGGGCGTTTCCCCCCTCTGCCCACCATTTTAAAACCTAACCCTATCCCTAACCCTAACCCTAACCCTAACCCTAACCCTAACCCTAACCCTAACCCTAACCCTAACCCTAACCCTAACCCTAACCCTAACCCTAACCCTAACCCTAATGCAACCCTAACCCTAACCCTAACCCTAACCCTAACCCTAACCCTAACCCTAACCCTAACCCTAACCCTAACCCTAACCCTAACCCTAACCCTAACCCTAACCCTAACCCTAACCCTAACCCTAACCCTAACCCTAACCCTAATCCTAACCCTAACCCTAACCCTAACCCTAACCCTAACCCTAACCCTAACCCTAACCCTAATGCACCCTAACCCTAACCCTAACCCTAACCCTAACCCTAACCCTAACCCTAACCCTAACCCTAACCCTAACCCTAATGCAGCGTAACCCTAACCCTAACCCTAACCCTAACCCTAACCCTAACCCTAACCCTAACCCTAACCCTAACCCTAACCCTAACCCTAACCCTAACCCTAATGCAGTGTTCCAAGAAGGAACGATGGATGGTACTTAAGGCTGGAGGACGGGACACATTCAGTAGTAGCCAAGCAGGAACTCTGGATGGTGCCTAAAGCTAAAGCACAAGGTGCATTCATTTGGACAACAGCAACAGTCTGAGGTGCGGGCCAGAACCAAGAGGCAGACAACATAGGGAGGGCGTTTCCCCCCTCTGCCCACCATTTTAAAACCTAACCTTTGCAAGTGACGCACTGAGGACTTGGTCTGTTTGTTTTTAGCTCCCTGATGAGCCGCAAGATGGCGAAACCGGTCGGAGTGTTCCAAGAAGGAACGATGGATGGTACTTAAGGCTGGAGGACGGGACACATTCAGTAGTAGCCAAGCAGGAACTCTGGATGGTGCCTAAAGCTAAAGCACAAGGTGCATTCATTTGGACAACAGCAACAGTCTGAGGTGCGGGCCAGAACCAAGAGGCAGACAACATAGGGAGGGCGTTTCCCCCCTCTGCCCACCATTTTAAAACCTAACCCTAACCCTAACCCTAACCCTAACCCTAACCCTAACCCTAACCCTAACCCTAACCCTAACCCTAACCCTAATGCAGCCAAGCAGGAACTCTGGATGGTGCCTAAAGCTAAAGCACAAGGTGCATTCATTTGGACAACAGCAACAGTCTGAGGTGCGGGCCAGAACCAAGAGGCAGACAACATAGGGAGGGCGTTTCCCCCCTCTGCCCACCATTTTAAAACCTAACCCTAACCCTAACCCTAACCCTAACCCTAACCCTAACCCTAATGCAGCCTAACCCTAACCCTAACCCTAACCCTAACCCTAATGCAGCGTAACCCTAACCCTAACCCTAACCCTAACCCTAACCCTAATGCAGCGTAACCCTAACCCTAACCCTAACCCTAACCCTAATCTCCCACCCCACCCCTAAAATCTAAGCCTAACCCTAACCCTAACCCTAATCTCCCACCCCACCCCTAAAATCTAAGCCTAACACACCCCACCCTACTCCTAAACCCTGACCCTCACTTAACCCTACCCCTAATGCAACCCTAACCCATAACTCCAACCCCCCAGCCCTGAATCTAATCACAACTCTCCAAATGCACCCCACTCTTCCCCTAAAGCCTAACCGTAACTCTAATACAGCAAACCTAATCTCCCACCCCACCCCTAAAATCTAAGCCTAACACACCCCACCCTACTCCTAAACCCTGACCCTCACTTAACCCTACCCCTAATGCAACCCTAACCCATAACTCCAACCCCCCAGCCCTGAATCTAATCACAACTCTCCAAATGCACCCCACTCTACCCCTAAAGCCTAACCGTAACTCTAATACAGCAAACCTAATCTCCCACCCCACCCCTAAAATCTAAGCCTAACACACCCCACCCTACTCCTAAACCCTGACCCTCACTTAACCCTACCCCTAATGCAACCCTAACCCATAACTCCAACCCCCCAGCCCTGAATCTAATCACAACTCTCCAAATGCACCCCACTCTACCCCTAAAGCCTAACCGTAACTCTAATACAGCAAACCTAATCTCCCACCCCACCCCTAAAATCTAAGCCTAACACACCCCACCCTACTCCTAAACCCTGACCCTCACTTAACCCTACCCCTAATGCAACCCTAACCCATAACTCCAACCCCCCAGCCCTGAATCTAATCACAACTCTGACCCTGGACCCTAACCCTGATGCACCCTACCCTACCCCTAAACACCTAACCCTAACCCTGATGCACCCTACCCTACCCCTAAACACCTAACCCTAACCCTGATGCACCCAACCCTACCCCTAAAACATAACCCTAACCCCACCCCACCCCTAAACACCTAACCCTAACCCTGATGCACCCCAACCTAACCCCAATATAGCCCTGAACCTAACTGCGACCCTGACCCTCACCTAACCCCAACACTAACCCCAGTGCAGCAACCCTAACCCTAACCTGAACCCCCCAACCTCAATACAACATAACCCTAACACTACGTAAAATAAAGGGTAGAGTTCCAACACCAATAATAATAACTAAATACGACATAGAGGCCATAAATTGGCAAAACCCAGGAACTGATTATAACCCCAGAGGGGGATCAAAGGATTACGGATCAAGAAATTACTAAGAAGCGATCGGCAAGAAAAAGAAGCCAGGTGGTAAGGTAAAGCGTGGGCCAACCAAAAGTGGCAGGTATAAGTGACAAGAAGCTCAAGGGATGAGTGAGAATACGAACACAAGAGGGTGTAACTACCCTCCTGCCCACACCATACAACCTAACATTCAGGAGTGACACGCTTTACATTACCACAGACAAAAAAAGATATAAATGCCAAGAAAAGAAAACCCAGAGAATATATCTTGCAAATACCTTAAATCTAAACTTGATCAGTGAGGTAGATGGTTAAATAACTTTTTGTTCCCCTTTTGCCCCCCCCACAAAAAAAGCAGCAAGCAACTTATAAAAATAGGGAGCACCAAGGAGGTTTTTTTAAATTTTAAAATCTAAAATATTTAAAAGGTGCACTTAAAATAAAGCATGGCTGGAAATGTGGGTCTGACAGACATGGAACTCATCTTCCCAAACCCCCCCCCCCCCCACGAGGTTTGGGACAGCAATAAGGGCACAAAAGATTACATATTTTTAAAAAAAGTTGTAGTTCCCATAGACACGGTCTCTGGACATGGATGCGGGGACGGCCCCTTTAAGAGATGCCTGGTGCTGCGGGGACGGCCCCTTTAAGAGATGCCTGGTGCTGCGGGGAACGCGACAGCAGGGAGCTGCTGGATATCGACCTCGGTTTTTTTAAAAGAAACCCTTTCCCCGGGGATCTGGAGGAGTTGGGGACACGGGTGAGAATCCGATAACTTTATCTAGTCTTTAGATTTTGAGCGTTCACCGGGTGATTTTTATCTTTGAAATCGGGTTTTTTTCTCAGCGACTGAAAAGCGAGCGCCGCGTGAGGCATTCTGGGATATGGAGTTCTCTCGGGTCAAACACGAGGGCAAGACCCGTAAATAAAAGGGTTTACTTGGTCTCTCTGGGGCTGGGGGACCTTTCTTTCCCCCTCCTCTTCCCCCCGGGGGGCGGGTGGCAGCGGTTACGGGAGTTTTTATGGAGAATCGGACCTTGGAAATCAAAATTTTGTTCCACGCGGCCGCTGAAAAGCGAGCGCCGCGTGAGGCATTCTGGGATATGGAGTTCTCTCGGGTCAAACACGAGGGCAACGCTCTTAAATAAAAGGGTTTACTTTGGTTTTTTGGGGCTGGGGGACCTTTCTTTCCCCCTCCTCTCCCCCCGGGGGGGTGGGTGGCGGCGGATTCGGGAGTTTTTTTGGGGAATCGGACCTTGGAAATCGGTTTTTTTCTGCGCGGCCGCTGAAAAGCGAGCGACGCGTGAGGCATTCTGGGAGATTGAGTTTCGTTTAACGAGCGATCGGGTTTAAAAAGGAGGAAATCGGTGGGAAGTTTAATTAATTGTTTAAAATACCCTCATAATTAAAAGGCATAGCCGGAGGTGGGGGTTTGGAGAAGTAGCTTCATGTTTTTATCTTAAAAAATGAGGTGAGGCGGACAGGTAATCAAGCCCCGAGGTCAGCAGACAGTCAGACTCCGTGGCGCCAGAATGACCTGGAGCATTAAAACAGATTCAAAGGTTAAAAAGCAATATTTTTAAAAACATTACCTCAAAAAAAATAACCCCAAACATCTAAGATAAACTAAAGGAACATTAAAACATTAGGTTAAAAAAATATAATTTAAAAATAACGAACACGTGGAGCGAAGGGGGCGGGGCCAGCCCTGCATGAGACAGGACTCATTACATACAGGACAGATATTCTAACCAATCCCAGGTCAAGGCTAGCCTGCTTGTGGGCGGGAACAAAACTTCAGCCAACAGTAGCACACAGGGGAGGGGCCAGTCCAAGGCTCCGTACTTATAAGCAACTGTAAACAACGTTAAAATCCTTTCTCCCTGATGAAGCTTAAGGATAAGCGAAACGTCGGAGAAAAAAAGATTCCAGGCCGGAGAACTTACTGAACGAAAGAGTTTTTGGATAGTACTGTTGCAGGCAGAGAACCATCGAAGCCAGAGAGCCACCGGAGGGGAGGTGAGACCGGTGGAAAAAGAGCCTTTCCAGGCGGGACAGCCGGCTGAGCTGGGGAGTGTTTGGAGGACGCAGTCCCAGGCAGGAGACCATCTGAGCCAGGGAGCCACCGTGGGGTGAGATTACAGTTACTAGCGGGGACCTCTATTACCAAATAGAAGCTAGTAACATCTTTTAAAACCTTTTGCACCTTTCTACACCCAGGGAATGGCTAACACTATGCGGAACACATGCAGGTTGTCTGACAACCGTACGCATATGAGGTCGGACCCTGGTACACATAGGTGTCTCCCCGTAGCCAGGGATGAATTTGCTACAACAGTGAGAATAATTTATAGAATTTTCCAGACAATCCACCATCTAATATTCTTAAAGGGCCAGAATCAGCCCCCTAAGGGCATCTTAAAACAAGCTGATAAACTAACCTGCTTTATAAAACCGGCAAAACCGTCACAGGAAACCCTAACCAAATTGGCTTTGAATTCAGAAAATTGGGCAAAACAGACCAGACAGATTCTAATTGAGCACTATACAACAAACCTGGAAGAATTAGAAAATGAATTTGCTCAGGCTGCAGTGACAGAGCGCCTGGAAGAAATGATGGCGAAAGCCACTAATTGGATTAAAAAGAGTCTTAGACATAAATTCAAAATTCAATCAATTGATGAGGCAAAGAGACATGTGGTGGGATTAGCATCACGGTTGACAGAGCAAGGGACCAGCACACAATTGAGGACAGAACAGCGGACCGGCATACGGACTAGGACGCCCCCACGCCATAGGCCAAATACCTGGGCAGCCTTGTTCCACCAGCCTGCGATCACAGCCCCCTCATGCCGCAGACGGACTGAAAACCCCCCCCCACCCCGTGGGCCAGCTGCCACGACTTTGTCACGCCACCGACGGACACCCCCACCCCGTGAGCCAACTGCCACAACCTCGTCAAGCCACCGACACACCCCCCCACCCTTTGAGCCAGCTGCCATGACTTCAGCACGCCACCGGCAGACCCCCCCACCCCTTGCACCAGTTGCCACGACTTCGTCACACCACCAACACACCCCCCCACCCTTGGAGCCAGCTGCCATGACTTCGTCATGCCACCGATGGACCCCCCCACCCCTTGCACCAGTTGCCACGACTTCGTCACACCACCAACACACACCCCCACCCTTTGAGCCAGCTGCCATGACTTCGTCACGCCACCGACAGACCCCCCCACCCCGTGGGCCAGCGACCCCGACTTCATCACACCACCAGCAGACCACTGAAACCCCCCCTTCCTTGCGGTCCAGGGCAGTGACCCCCCCTTCCCCGCCATCCAGGGCGGCGACTAGCCCTACCCCACCCCACAGGCCAAGGACCAGGATTTCCAATGTGGCCATCATTAGGGACCTGGACATCACACTTGGCTCTCAAGAGCCTGAGCCACGTAGACCCCAGCACTACATGGGGAACCAACATCAGACCGTATTAAACCAAATCACTAGGGATTCCTCAGACCCAAAACAAACAGAAGGGAGAACCCCTCCTACACCAGGGACAAATCCATGCACAACATTCCTGTACCCCAAAACCAGGGTCATGTACCAACCGCTCCCACAGAGACAAAAGAAAGACTGTACCAAACCAACCATCCCAAGAAATACAGCAGTTCTAGAGCCCGAGATCAGTGTCACAAAACAACCCCTTCCACAGAAACAAAGGAGCGACCAGACCGGACAGGTAAACCCAATAGACACAGAAATGAGGACAGGAACAATGAGAGCCCAGACAGACAACACAGTAGGAGAGGCAGAAATAGCTGAAGCCGAGGTAGGGAACACAATAGGGGAGGCAGGGGTAGCAGACATAGAAACAGAAAACACACCAACAGGGGCAGAACCTGACTCTGAAGGGGAAGATGCACAGAGAGTGACGAGGCACCCCAACACCAGCCGAAAAAACATTACCTGGAAATTGGAACCCAGAAAATCCATTTTAATAATAGGAGATTCCAACCTCTCCAAGATAAAAAGATGCCCAAATCCCACCACCCAAATTGATAGCTTTCCAGGAGCTAAATTCATTCATGTCACAGCAATTCTGGACAAATTGGAACCCTGTCCGGAGACCAAAAAGGTGGTGCTCTCAGTTGGCATTAATAATCGAACGCAGAGACCACTGACTGCAACCAAGCAACTGCAGTCATTACTTAAATTGGCTAAGAGCACATTCCCAAATGCTCAGATCTGGGTGCCGGAAATTAACTTCAGTAACTTACTTCCAGAAACAGAGAGGGATACAATCAGAGGAATTAACCAGCATATAAAAAAACAGAATTACATACCAGCAATTAATGCTAGATCCTTTAAAGTGGGGGCTGACCACATCCATTGGACAGATAGCACTGCCCATAACATAATAAACCAGTGGATGAAGTCTTTAAACTAAAAAGGACATTAACCCAAGAGAAGGGTAGATTACACCTGGGAAAAACTGTTATTAATATTTCCCAACTCTTTAACCCCACAGAGGTACAGGAGAGGGTTTTAAACAAGGGCCTTACATTTGTTCCAACCCCAAAACATTGTAAAGTACAAATTCAGGAAGATCTGAAAAGGTTTTACAGGAGAGTAAAACTGACCGATTACTTTAGCGATTCAGAAACAGACAAGCAACCTTTTACACCACCATCAGAATGGACCCCACCAAACAATAAAATAGAGCCAGAAATCCTAAACTTTATTAAACAGACTCAATCACAAATTGAAAAAATCCCTAAACAGACAGACAAGCAAAACCTCACTGGAAGAGAGAGACGGGCAATCATAGAACTTAGAAACAATCTAGATATAATCATAAAACCAGCAGATAAGGGCAGTAGTATAGTGATCATGGATAGGCAACAGTATCTACTTGAAGCTCACAGACAGCTTAATAATACAGCCCACTACACGAAATTAGCAGGACCAATTTACCAGGACACACGAAAAGAGATTGGAAACATTTTAACAGAACTAAAGAAATCTAAACACTTGAATCAGAAACAAGTGGAATACCTAAGGGGGGAACAACCACAACCCAGAAAATTCTACATACTACCCAAAATACACAAGCACCCTGACACATGGACTGTACCAGGAGAAATACCACCAGGAAGACCCATTGTGTCAGACTGTGGTAGTGAATCCTACAGGATAGCAGAATACATTGACTCATTCCTAAACCCCTTATCACAGAAGCACCCTAGCTACATTAAAGACACTTACCACTTCATAGAAATAGTGAACTCACTGACCGTACCCCCGAACGCAATACTCTTTACCATGGACATTGAAAGCCTATACACAAACATAGAAACAGACAGAGGCATACAGGCAGTGGAAAATATCCTTAGAAAGTTCCCCCAACCCCACAGACCAGATGCAGCCATAATCCAGCTATTACACCTAGGACTAACAAAAAATGACTTTGAATTCCAGGAGCAATTCTACCTACAGATTAAGGGCACGGCTATGGGCAAGAAATTTGCCCCGGCCTACGCAAACATATACATGGCAGACTGGGAAAACACAGTCTTTGAAAAGTGTTCCAAGCTCCCGATGTGTTATTACAGATACCTGGATGACATATGGGGAGTCTGGACTCACACAGAAACAGAATTGCAAGAATTTGTAGGTATTCTCAACAGTCACCACCAATCTATTAAACTTAAAGTTACAACACATAGAGAAAGTGTGGATTTCCTGGACACCACAGTATTTAAATTACAACAGGAGAATAACAGCCACAAGCTAGCAACAAAGGTATTCTTTAAAGAAACAGACACACACACACTCCTGCACATAAACAGCCACCATCCAAAACATACCTTTCGGGGGCTGGTGAAGTCACAACTGACACGTTTTCACCGCATATGCACAAACGGAGAGGACTTTAGGGAAGCCACCACAACCCTATTTACTGCACTGAGACAGAGAGGTTACACAAAAAGGTTCCTCAGGCACCTTAAGTCTGATTTCCTGAGGGGACTGAATAGCCCACGGCCAAACAGAGAAGTAGCAAGACTACCACTGATAACGACATACGATACAATGACCAAACTAATACACGGAGTGATTAAAACCCAATTTGGGAAACTAAAAGAGGATGTTGACACACTTAGTCGATACCACATAACGTCGGCATACAAAAGAACTCGGAACCTTCGCGACATGCTGGTTCGGAGTAGGATAAGAAAACAGACAACCCAGAACTGCACAAACCCAAAATGTGGGACGTGTAAATACCTAATAATCCGCAAAATGATACAAAATAGACACACAGGAAAAGCAGCCCTAATTAAACAAAGAATTACATGTGAACAGCACAATGCTGTTTATGCAATTCGATGCAAACAATGCCACATCTTGTATGTAGGAGAAACAGGGAATAGTCTAAGGATGAGGCTCACAGGGCACCTCAGTGCTATTAGAACAAAGGATGTATACAAACCTACCTCCCGACACTTCATGGAGCATGGTCTTGAATCCCTGGAATTTATGGGGTTGGAGACCAACATGAACTGGACAACCTCACAAAGGAAGAGGAGGGAAAAACACTGGATAACAACCCTACAAACTCAGTTACCAAAGGGCTTAAATCAGATCTAAAATGGGGGAAATCCAACATCAAAAAACAAAACTGCCCCGACCTTAATTACCACAAATCCCAACCCCAACTTGATAAACCTCCCAAACCGCAACCACACCACACCCTACCCTAATCACAATAAACAGAGCTAACCCCTACTGTTTAAGCTGACCAAAACCACTAAACCCCACACTGCCCACAACAAACAGACCAAAGCCCCAACCCTAACTACAAACAGACCACATCCATATCCCAAATCCTAACTCCAAATGCACCCCACTCTACCCCTAAAGCCTAACCGTAACTCTAATACAGCAAACCTAATCTCCCACCCCACCCCTAAAATCTAAGCCTAACACACCCCACCCTACTCCTAAACCCTGACCCTCACTTAACCCTACCCCTAATGCAACCCTAACCCATAACTCCAACCCCCCAGCCCTGAATCTAATCACAACTCTCCAAATGCACCCCACTCTACCCCTAAAGCCTAACCGTAACTCTAATACAGCAAACCTAATCTCCCACCCCACCCCTAAAATCTAAGCCTAACACACCCCACCCTACTCCTAAACCCTGACCCTCACTTAACCCTACCCCTAATGCAACCCTAACCCATAACTCCAACCCCCCAGCCCTGAATCTAATCACAACTCTCCAAATGCACCCCACTCTACCCCTAAAGCCTAACCGTAACTCTAATACAGCAAACCTAATCTCCCACCCCACCCCTAAAATCTAAGCCTAACACACCCCACCCTACTCCTAAACCCTGACCCTCACTTAACCCTACCCCTAATGCAACCCTAACCCATAACTCCAACCCCCCAGCCCTGAATCTAATCACAACTCTGACCCTGGACCCTAACCCTGATGCACCCTACCCTACCCCTAAACACCTAACCCTAACCCTGATGCACCCTACCCTACCCCTAAACACCTAACCCTAACCCTGATGCACCCAACCCTACCCCTAAAACATAACCCTAACCCCACCCCACCCCTAAACACCTAACCCTAACCCTGATGCACCCCAACCTAACCCCAATATAGCCCTGAACCTAACTGCGACCCTGACCCTCACCTAACCCCAACACTAACCCCAGTGCAGCAACCCTAACCCTAACCTGAACCCCCCAACCTCAATACAACATAACCCTAACACTACGTAAAATAAAGGGTAGAGTTCCAACACCAATAATAATAACTAAATACGACATAGAGGCCATAAATTGGCAAAACCCAGGAACTGATTATAACCCCAGAGGGGGATCAAAGGATTACGGATCAAGAAATTACTAAGAAGCGATCGGCAAGAAAAAGAAGCCAGGTGGTAAGGTAAAGCGTGGGCCAACCAAAAGTGGCAGGTATAAGTGACAAGAAGCTCAAGGGATGAGTGAGAATACGAACACAAGAGGGTGTAACTACCCTCCTGCCCACACCATACAACCTAACATTCAGGAGTGACACGCTTTACATTACCACAGACAAAAAAAGATATAAATGCCAAGAAAAGAAAACCCAGAGAATATATCTTGCAAATACCTTAAATCTAAACTTGATCAGTGAGGTAGATGGTTAAATAACTTTTTGTTCCCCTTTTGCCCCCCCCACAAAAAAAGCAGCAAGCAACTTATAAAAATAGGGAGCACCAAGGAGGTTTTTTTAAATTTTAAAATCTAAAATATTTAAAAGGTGCACTTAAAATAAAGCATGGCTGGAAATGTGGGTCTGACAGACATGGAACTCATCTTCCCAAACCCCCCCCCCCCCCCACGAGGTTTGGGACAGCAATAAGGGCACAAAAGATTACATATTTTTAAAAAAAGTTGTAGTTCCCATAGACACGGTCTCTGGACATGGATGCGGGGACGGCCCCTTTAAGAGATGCCTGGTGCTGCGGGGACGGCCCCTTTAAGAGATGCCTGGTGCTGCGGGGAACGCGACAGCAGGGAGCTGCTGGATATCGACCTCGGTTTTTTTAAAAGAAACCCTTTCCCCGGGGATCTGGAGGAGTTGGGGACACGGGTGAGAATCCGATAACTTTATCTAGTCTTTAGATTTTGAGCGTTCACCGGGTGATTTTTATCTTTGAAATCGGGTTTTTTTCTCAGCGACTGAAAAGCGAGCGCCGCGTGAGGCATTCTGGGATATGGAGTTCTCTCGGGTCAAACACGAGGGCAAGACCCGTAAATAAAAGGGTTTACTTGGTCTCTCTGGGGCTGGGGGACCTTTCTTTCCCCCTCCTCTTCCCCCCGGGGGGGTGGGTGGCGGCGGATTCGGGAGTTTTTTTGGGGAATCGGACCTTGGAAATCGGTTTTTTTCTGCGCGGCCGCTGAAAAGCGAGCGACGCGTGAGGCATTCTGGGAGATTGAGTTTCGTTTAACGAGCGATCGGGTTTAAAAAGGAGGAAATCGGTGGGAAGTTTAATTAATTGTTTAAAATACCCTCATAATTAAAAGGCATAGCCGGAGGTGGGGGTTTGGAGAAGTAGCTTCATGTTTTTATCTTAAAAAATGAGGTGAGGCGGACAGGTAATCAAGCCCCGAGGTCAGCAGACAGTCAGACTCCGTGGCGCCAGAATGACCTGGAGCATTAAAACAGATTCAAAGGTTAAAAAGCAATATTTTTAAAAACATTACCTCAAAAAAAATAACCCCAAACATCTAAGATAAACTAAAGGAACATTAAAACATTAGGTTAAAAAAATATAATTTAAAAATAACGAACACGTGGAGCGAAGGGGGCGGGGCCAGCCCTGCATGAGACAGGACTCATTACATACAGGACAGATATTCTAACCAATCCCAGGTCAAGGCTAGCCTGCTTGTGGGCGGGAACAAAACTTCAGCCAACAGTAGCACACAGGGGAGGGGCCAGTCCAAGGCTCCGTACTTATAAGCAACTGTAAACAACGTTAAAATCCTTTCTCCCTGATAAGCGAAACGTCGGAGAAAAAAAGATTCCAGGCCGGAGAACTTACTGAACGAAAGAGTTTTTGGATAGTACTGTTGCAGGCAGAGAACCATCGAAGCCAGAGAGCCACCGGAGGGGAGGTGAGACCGGTGGAAAAAGAGCCTTTCCAGGCGGGAGAGCCGGCTGAGCTGGGGAGTGTTTGGAGGACGCAGTCCCAGGCAGGAGACCATCTGAGCCAGGGAGCCACCGTGGGGTGAGATTACAGTTACTAGCGGGGACCTCTATTACCAAATAGAAGCTAGTAACATCTTTTAAAACCTTTTGCACCTTTCTACACCCAGGGAATGGCTAACACTATGCGGAACACATGCAGGTTGTCTGACAACCGTACGCATATGAGGTCGGACCCTGGTACACATAGGTGTCTCCCCGTAGCCAGGGATGAATTTGCTACAACAGTGAGAATAATTTATAGAATTTTCCAGACAATCCACCATCTAATATTCTTAAAGGGCCAGAATCAGCCCCCTAAGGGCATCTTAAAACAAGCTGATAAACTAACCTGCTTTATAAAACCGGCAAAACCGTCACAGGAAACCCTAACCAAATTGGCTTTGAATTCAGAAAATTGGGCAAAACAGACCAGACAGATTCTAATTGAGCACTATACAACAAACCTGGAAGAATTAGAAAATGAATTTGCTCAGGCTGCAGTGACAGAGCGCCTGGAAGAAATGATGGCGAAAGCCACTAATTGGATTAAAAAGAGTCTTAGACATAAATTCAAAATTCAATCAATTGATGAGGCAAAGAGACATGTGGTGGGATTAGCATCACGGTTGACAGAGCAAGGGACCAGCACACAATTGAGGACAGAACAGCGGACCGGCATACGGACTAGGACGCCCCCACGCCATAGGCCAAATACCTGGGCAGCCTTGTTCCACCAGCCTGCGATCACAGCCCCCTCATGCCGCAGACGGACTGAAAACCCCCCCCCACCCCGTGGGCCAGCTGCCACGACTTTGTCACGCCACCGACGGACACCCCCACCCCGTGAGCCAACTGCCACAACCTCGTCAAGCCACCGACACACCCCCCCACCCTTTGAGCCAGCTGCCATGACTTCAGCACGCCACCGGCAGACCCCCCCACCCCTTGCACCAGTTGCCACGACTTCGTCACACCACCAACACACCCCCCCACCCTTGGAGCCAGCTGCCATGACTTCGTCATGCCACCGATGGACCCCCCCACCCCTTGCACCAGTTGCCACGACTTCGTCACACCACCAACACACACCCCCACCCTTTGAGCCAGCTGCCATGACTTCGTCACGCCATCGACAGACCCCCCCACCCCGTGGGCCAGCGACCCCGACTTCATCACACCACCAGCAGACCACTGAAACCCCCCCTTCCTTGCGGTCCAGGGCAGTGACCCCCCCTTCCCCGCCATCCAGGGCGGCGACTAGCCCTACCCCACCCCACAGGCCAAGGACCAGGATTTCCAATGTGGCCATCATTAGGGACCTGGACATCACACTTGGCTCTCAAGAGCCTGAGCCACGTAGACCCCAGCACTACATGGGGAACCAACATCAGACCGTATTAAACCAAATCACTAGGGATTCCTCAGACCCAAAACAAACAGAAGGGAGAACCCCTCCTACACCAGGGACAAATCCATGCACAACATTCCTGTACCCCAAAACCAGGGTCATGTACCAACCGCTCCCACAGAGACAAAAGAAAGACTGTACCAAACCAACCATCCCAAGAAATACAGCAGTTCTAGAGCCCGAGATCAGTGTCACAAAACAACCCCTTCCACAGAAACAAAGGAGCGACCAGACCGGACAGGTAAACCCAATAGACACAGAAATGAGGACAGGAACAATGAGAGCCCAGACAGACAACACAGTAGGAGAGGCAGAAATAGCTGAAGCCGAGGTAGGGAACACAATAGGGGAGGCAGGGGTAGCAGACATAGAAACAGAAAACACACCAACAGGGGCAGAACCTGACTCTGAAGGGGAAGATGCACAGAGAGTGACGAGGCACCCCAACACCAGCCGAAAAAACATTACCTGGAAATTGGAACCCAGAAAATCCATTTTAATAATAGGAGATTCCAACCTCTCCAAGATAAAAAGATGCCCAAATCCCACCACCCAAATTGATAGCTTTCCAGGAGCTAAATTCATTCATGTCACAGCAATTCTGGACAAATTGGAACCCTGTCCGGAGACCAAAAAGGTGGTGCTCTCAGTTGGCATTAATAATCGAACGCAGAGACCACTGACTGCAACCAAGCAACTGCAGTCATTACTTAAATTGGCTAAGAGCACATTCCCAAATGCTCAGATCTGGGTGCCGGAAATTAACTTCAGTAACTTACTTCCAGAAACAGAGAGGGATACAATCAGAGGAATTAACCAGCATATAAAAAAACAGAATTACATACCAGCAATTAATGCTAGATCCTTTAAAGTGGGGGCTGACCACATCCATTGGACAGATAGCACTGCCCATAACATAATAAACCAGTGGATGAAGTCTTTAAACTAAAAAGGACATTAACCCAAGAGAAGGGTAGATTACACCTGGGAAAAACTGTTATTAATATTTCCCAACTCTTTAACCCCACAGAGGTACAGGAGAGGGTTTTAAACAAGGGCCTTACATTTGTTCCAACCCCAAAACATTGTAAAGTACAAATTCAGGAAGATCTGAAAAGGTTTTACAGGAGAGTAAAACTGACCGATTACTTTAGCGATTCAGAAACAGACAAGCAACCTTTTACACCACCATCAGAATGGACCCCACCAAACAATAAAATAGAGCCAGAAATCCTAAACTTTATTAAACAGACTCAATCACAAATTGAAAAAATCCCTAAACAGACAGACAAGCAAAACCTCACTGGAAGAGAGAGACGGGCAATCATAGAACTTAGAAACAATCTAGATATAATCATAAAACCAGCAGATAAGGGCAGTAGTATAGTGATCATGGATAGGCAACAGTATCTACTTGAAGCTCACAGACAGCTTAATAATACAGCCCACTACACGAAATTAGCAGGACCAATTTACCAGGACACACGAAAAGAGATTGGAAACATTTTAACAGAACTAAAGAAATCTAAACACTTGAATCAGAAACAAGTGGAATACCTAAGGGGGGAACAACCACAACCCAGAAAATTCTACATACTACCCAAAATACACAAGCACCCTGACACATGGACTGTACCAGGAGAAATACCACCAGGAAGACCCATTGTGTCAGACTGTGGTAGTGAATCCTACAGGATAGCAGAATACATTGACTCATTCCTAAACCCCTTATCACAGAAGCACCCTAGCTACATTAAAGACACTTACCACTTCATAGAAATAGTGAACTCACTGACCGTACCCCCGAACGCAATACTCTTTACCATGGACATTGAAAGCCTATACACAAACATAGAAACAGACAGAGGCATACAGGCAGTGGAAAATATCCTTAGAAAGTTCCCCCAACCCCACAGACCAGATGCAGCCATAATCCAGCTATTACACCTAGGACTAACAAAAAATGACTTTGAATTCCAGGAGCAATTCTACCTACAGATTAAGGGCACGGCTATGGGCAAGAAATTTGCCCCGGCCTATGCAAACATATACATGGCAGACTGGGAAAACACAGTCTTTGAAAAGTGTTCCAAGCTCCCGATGTGTTATTACAGATACCTGGATGACATATGGGGAGTCTGGACTCACACAGAAACAGAATTGCAAGAATTTGTAGGTATTCTCAACAGTCACCACCAATCTATTAAACTTAAAGTTACAACACATAGAGAAAGTGTGGATTTCCTGGACACCACAGTATTTAAATTACAACAGGAGAATAACAGCCACAAGCTAGCAACAAAGGTATTCTTTAAAGAAACAGACACACACACACTCCTGCACATAAACAGCCACCATCCAAAACATACCTTTCGGGGGCTGGTGAAGTCACAACTGACACGTTTTCACCGCATATGCACAAACGGAGAGGACTTTAGGGAAGCCACCACAACCCTATTTACTGCACTGAGACAGAGAGGTTACACAAAAAGGTTCCTCAGGCACCTTAAGTCTGATTTCCTGAGGGGACTGAATAGCCCACGGCCAAACAGAGAAGTAGCAAGACTACCACTGATAACGACATACGATACAATGACCAAACTAATACACGGAGTGATTAAAACCCAATTTGGGAAACTAAAAGAGGATGTTGACACACTTAGTCGATACCACATAACGTCGGCATACAAAAGAACTCGGAACCTTCGCGACATGCTGGTTCGGAGTAGGATAAGAAAACAGACAACCCAGAACTGCACAAACCCAAAATGTGGGACGTGTAAATACCTAATAATCCGCAAAATGATACAAAATAGACACACAGGAAAAGCAGCCCTAATTAAACAAAGAATTACATGTGAACAGCACAATGCTGTTTATGCAATTCGATGCAAACAATGCCACATCTTGTATGTAGGAGAAACAGGGAATAGTCTAAGGATGAGGCTCACAGGGCACCTCAGTGCTATTAGAACAAAGGATGTATACAAACCTACCTCCCGACACTTCATGGAGCATGGTCTTGAATCCCTGGAATTTATGGGGTTGGAGACCAACATGAACTGGACAACCTCACAAAGGAAGAGGAGGGAAAAACACTGGATAACAACCCTACAAACTCAGTTACCAAAGGGCTTAAATCAGATCTAAAATGGGGGAAATCCAACATCAAAAAACAAAACTGCCCCGACCTTAATTACCACAAATCCCAACCCCAACTTGATAAACCTCCCAAACCGCAACCACACCACACCCTACCCTAATCACAATAAACAGAGCTAACCCCTACTGTTTAAGCTAACCAAAACCACTAAACCCCACACTGCCCACAACAAACAGACCAAAGCCCCAACCCTAACTACAAACAGACCACATCCATATCCCAAATCCTAACTCCAAATGCACCCCACTCTACCCCTAAAGCCTAACCGTAACTCTAATACAGCAAACCTAATCTCCCACCCCACCCCTAAAATCTAAGCCTAACACACCCCACCCTACTCCTAAACCCTGACCCTCACTTAACCCTACCCCTAATGCAACCCTAACCCATAACTCCAACCCCCCAGCCCTGAATCTAATCACAACTCTCCAAATGCACCCCACTCTACCCCTAAAGCCTAACCGTAACTCTAATACAGCAAACCTAATCTCCCACCCCACCCCTAAAATCTAAGCCTAACACACCCCACCCTACTCCTAAACCCTGACCCTCACTTAACCCTACCCCTAATGCAACCCTAACCCATAACTCCAACCCCCCAGCCCTGAATCTAATCACAACTCTCCAAATGCACCCCACTCTACCCCTAAAGCCTAACCGTAACTCTAATACAGCAAACCTAATCTCCCACCCCACCCCTAAAATCTAAGCCTAACACACCCCACCCTACTCCTAAACCCTGACCCTCACTTAACCCTACCCCTAATGCAACCCTAACCCATAACTCCAACCCCCCAGCCCTGAATCTAATCACAACTCTGACCCTGGACCCTAACCCTGATGCACCCTACCCTACCCCTAAACACCTAACCCTAACCCTGATGCACCCTACCCTACCCCTAAACACCTAACCCTAACCCTGATGCACCCAACCCTACCCCTAAAACATAACCCTAACCCCACCCCACCCCTAAACACCTAACCCTAACCCTGATGCACCCCAACCTAACCCCAATATAGCCCTGAACCTAACTGCGACCCTGACCCTCACCTAACCCCAACACTAACCCCAGTGCAGCAACCCTAACCCTAACCTGAACCCCCCAACCTCAATACAACATAACCCTAACACTACGTAAAATAAAGGGTAGAGTTCCAACACCAATAATAATAACTAAATACGACATAGAGGCCATAAATTGGCAAAACCCAGGAACTGATTATAACCCCAGAGGGGGATCAAAGGATTACGGATCAAGAAATTACTAAGAAGCGATCGGCAAGAAAAAGAAGCCAGGTGGTAAGGTAAAGCGTGGGCCAACCAAAAGTGGCAGGTATAAGTGACAAGAAGCTCAAGGGATGAGTGAGAATACGAACACAAGAGGGTGTAACTACCCTCCTGCCCACACCATACAACCTAACATTCAGGAGTGACACGCTTTACATTACCACAGACAAAAAAAGATATAAATGCCAAGAAAAGAAAACCCAGAGAATATATCTTGCAAATACCTTAAATCTAAACTTGATCAGTGAGGTAGATGGTTAAATAACTTTTTGTTCCCCTTTTGCCCCCCCCACAAAAAAAGCAGCAAGCAACTTATAAAAATAGGGAGCACCAAGGAGGTTTTTTTAAATTTTAAAATCTAAAATATTTAAAAGGTGCACTTAAAATAAAGCATGGCTGGAAATGTGGGTCTGACAGACATGGAACTCATCTTCCCAAACCCCCCCCCCCCCACGAGGTTTGGGACAGCAATAAGGGCACAAAAGATTACATATTTTTAAAAAAAGTTGTAGTTCCCATAGACACGGTCTCTGGACATGGATGCGGGGACGGCCCCTTTAAGAGATGCCTGGTGCTGCGGGGACGGCCCCTTTAAGAGATGCCTGGTGCTGCGGGGAACGCGACAGCAGGGAGCTGCTGGATATCGACCTCGGTTTTTTTAAAAGAAACCCTTTCCCCGGGGATCTGGAGGAGTTGGGGACACGGGTGAGAATCCGATAACTTTATCTAGTCTTTAGATTTTGAGCGTTCACCGGGTGATTTTTATCTTTGAAATCGGGTTTTTTTCTCAGCGACTGAAAAGCGAGCGCCGCGTGAGGCATTCTGGGATATGGAGTTCTCTCGGGTCAAACACGAGGGCAAGACCCGTAAATAAAAGGGTTTACTTGGTCTCTCTGGGGCTGGGGGACCTTTCTTTCCCCCTCCTCTTCCCCCCGGGGGGCGGGTGGCAGCGGTTACGGGAGTTTTTATGGGGAATCGGACCTTGGAAATCAAAATTTTGTTCCACGCGGCCGCTGAAAAGCGAGCGCCGCGTGAGGCATTCTGGGATATGGAGTTCTCTCGGGTCAAACACGAGGGCAACGCTCTTAAATAAAAGGGTTTACTTTGGTTTTTTGGGGCTGGGGGACCTTTCTTTCCCCCTCCTCTCCCCCCGGGGGGGTGGGTGGCGGCGGATTCGGGAGTTTTTTTGGGGAATCGGACCTTGGAAATCGGTTTTTTTCTGCGCGGCCGCTGAAAAGCGAGCGACGCGTGAGGCATTCTGGGAGATTGAGTTTCGTTTAACGAGCGATCGGGTTTAAAAAGGAGGAAATCGGTGGGAAGTTTAATTAATTGTTTAAAATACCCTCATAATTAAAAGGCATAGCCGGAGGTGGGGGTTTGGAGAAGTAGCTTCATGTTTTTATCTTAAAAAATGAGGTGAGGCGGACAGGTAATCAAGCCCCGAGGTCAGCAGACAGTCAGACTCCGTGGCGCCAGAATGACCTGGAGCATTAAAACAGATTCAAAGGTTAAAAAGCAATATTTTTAAAAACATTACCTCAAAAAAAATAACCCCAAACATCTAAGATAAACTAAAGGAACATTAAAACATTAGGTTAAAAAAATATAATTTAAAAATAACGAACACGTGGAGCGAAGGGGGCGGGGCCAGCCCTGCATGAGACAGGACTCATTACATACAGGACAGATATTCTAACCAATCCCAGGTCAAGGCTAGCCTGCTTGTGGGCGGGAACAAAACTTCAGCCAACAGTAGCACACAGGGGAGGGGCCAGTCCAAGGCTCCGTACTTATAAGCAACTGTAAACAACGTTAAAATCCTTTCTCCCTGATGAAGCTTAAGGATAAGCGAAACGTCGGAGAAAAAAAGATTCCAGGCCGGAGAACTTACTGAACGAAAGAGTTTTTGGATAGTACTGTTGCAGGCAGAGAACCATCGAAGCCAGAGAGCCACCGGAGGGGAGGTGAGACCGGTGGAAAAAGAGCCTTTCCAGGCGGGACAGCCGGCTGAGCTGGGGAGTGTTTGGAGGACGCAGTCCCAGGCAGGAGACCATCTGAGCCAGGGAGCCACCGTGGGGTGAGATTACAGTTACTAGCGGGGACCTCTATTACCAAATAGAAGCTAGTAACATCTTTTAAAACCTTTTGCACCTTTCTACACCCAGGGAATGGCTAACACTATGCGGAACACATGCAGGTTGTCTGACAACCGTACGCATATGAGGTCGGACCCTGGTACACATAGGTGTCTCCCCGTAGCCAGGGATGAATTTGCTACAACAGTGAGAATAATTTATAGAATTTTCCAGACAATCCACCATCTAATATTCTTAAAGGGCCAGAATCAGCCCCCTAAGGGCATCTTAAAACAAGCTGATAAACTAACCTGCTTTATAAAACCGGCAAAACCGTCACAGGAAACCCTAACCAAATTGGCTTTGAATTCAGAAAATTGGGCAAAACAGACCAGACAGATTCTAATTGAGCACTATACAACAAACCTGGAAGAATTAGAAAATGAATTTGCTCAGGCTGCAGTGACAGAGCGCCTGGAAGAAATGATGGCGAAAGCCACTAATTGGATTAAAAAGAGTCTTAGACATAAATTCAAAATTCAATCAATTGATGAGGCAAAGAGACATGTGGTGGGATTAGCATCACGGTTGACAGAGCAAGGGACCAGCACACAATTGAGGACAGAACAGCGGACCGGCATACGGACTAGGACGCCCCCACGCCATAGGCCAAATACCTGGGCAGCCTTGTTCCACCAGCCTGCGATCACAGCCCCCTCATGCCGCAGACGGACTGAAAACCCCCCCCCACCCCGTGGGCCAGCTGCCACGACTTTGTCACGCCACCGACGGACACCCCCACCCCGTGAGCCAACTGCCACAACCTCGTCAAGCCACCGACACACCCCCCCACCCTTTGAGCCAGCTGCCATGACTTCAGCACGCCACCGGCAGACCCCCCCACCCCTTGCACCAGTTGCCACGACTTCGTCACACCACCAACACACCCCCCCACCCTTGGAGCCAGCTGCCATGACTTCGTCATGCCACCGATGGACCCCCCCACCCCTTGCACCAGTTGCCACGACTTCGTCACACCACCAACACACACCCCCACCCTTTGAGCCAGCTGCCATGACTTCGTCACGCCACCGACAGACCCCCCCACCCCGTGGGCCAGCGACCCCGACTTCATCACACCACCAGCAGACCACTGAAACCCCCCCTTCCTTGCGGTCCAGGGCAGTGACCCCCCCTTCCCCGCCATCCAGGGCGGCGACTAGCCCTACCCCACCCCACAGGCCAAGGACCAGGATTTCCAATGTGGCCATCATTAGGGACCTGGACATCACACTTGGCTCTCAAGAGCCTGAGCCACGTAGACCCCAGCACTACATGGGGAACCAACATCAGACCGTATTAAACCAAATCACTAGGGATTCCTCAGACCCAAAACAAACAGAAGGGAGAACCCCTCCTACACCAGGGACAAATCCATGCACAACATTCCTGTACCCCAAAACCAGGGTCATGTACCAACCGCTCCCACAGAGACAAAAGAAAGACTGTACCAAACCAACCATCCCAAGAAATACAGCAGTTCTAGAGCCCGAGATCAGTGTCACAAAACAACCCCTTCCACAGAAACAAAGGAGCGACCAGACCGGACAGGTAAACCCAATAGACACAGAAATGAGGACAGGAACAATGAGAGCCCAGACAGACAACACAGTAGGAGAGGCAGAAATAGCTGAAGCCGAGGTAGGGAACACAATAGGGGAGGCAGGGGTAGCAGACATAGAAACAGAAAACACACCAACAGGGGCAGAACCTGACTCTGAAGGGGAAGATGCACAGAGAGTGACGAGGCACCCCAACACCAGCCGAAAAAACATTACCTGGAAATTGGAACCCAGAAAATCCATTTTAATAATAGGAGATTCCAACCTCTCCAAGATAAAAAGATGCCCAAATCCCACCACCCAAATTGATAGCTTTCCAGGAGCTAAATTCATTCATGTCACAGCAATTCTGGACAAATTGGAACCCTGTCCGGAGACCAAAAAGGTGGTGCTCTCAGTTGGCATTAATAATCGAACGCAGAGACCACTGACTGCAACCAAGCAACTGCAGTCATTACTTAAATTGGCTAAGAGCACATTCCCAAATGCTCAGATCTGGGTGCCGGAAATTAACTTCAGTAACTTACTTCCAGAAACAGAGAGGGATACAATCAGAGGAATTAACCAGCATATAAAAAAACAGAATTACATACCAGCAATTAATGCTAGATCCTTTAAAGTGGGGGCTGACCACATCCATTGGACAGATAGCACTGCCCATAACATAATAAACCAGTGGATGAAGTCTTTAAACTAAAAAGGACATTAACCCAAGAGAAGGGTAGATTACACCTGGGAAAAACTGTTATTAATATTTCCCAACTCTTTAACCCCACAGAGGTACAGGAGAGGGTTTTAAACAAGGGCCTTACATTTGTTCCAACCCCAAAACATTGTAAAGTACAAATTCAGGAAGATCTGAAAAGGTTTTACAGGAGAGTAAAACTGACCGATTACTTTAGCGATTCAGAAACAGACAAGCAACCTTTTACACCACCATCAGAATGGACCCCACCAAACAATAAAATAGAGCCAGAAATCCTAAACTTTATTAAACAGACTCAATCACAAATTGAAAAAATCCCTAAACAGACAGACAAGCAAAACCTCACTGGAAGAGAGAGACGGGCAATCATAGAACTTAGAAACAATCTAGATATAATCATAAAACCAGCAGATAAGGGCAGTAGTATAGTGATCATGGATAGGCAACAGTATCTACTTGAAGCTCACAGACAGCTTAATAATACAGCCCACTACACGAAATTAGCAGGACCAATTTACCAGGACACACGAAAAGAGATTGGAAACATTTTAACAGAACTAAAGAAATCTAAACACTTGAATCAGAAACAAGTGGAATACCTAAGGGGGGAACAACCACAACCCAGAAAATTCTACATACTACCCAAAATACACAAGCACCCTGACACATGGACTGTACCAGGAGAAATACCACCAGGAAGACCCATTGTGTCAGACTGTGGTAGTGAATCCTACAGGATAGCAGAATACATTGACTCATTCCTAAACCCCTTATCACAGAAGCACCCTAGCTACATTAAAGACACTTACCACTTCATAGAAATAGTGAACTCACTGACCGTACCCCCGAACGCAATACTCTTTACCATGGACATTGAAAGCCTATACACAAACATAGAAACAGACAGAGGCATACAGGCAGTGGAAAATATCCTTAGAAAGTTCCCCCAACCCCACAGACCAGATGCAGCCATAATCCAGCTATTACACCTAGGACTAACAAAAAATGACTTTGAATTCCAGGAGCAATTCTACCTACAGATTAAGGGCACGGCTATGGGCAAGAAATTTGCCCCGGCCTACGCAAACATATACATGGCAGACTGGGAAAACACAGTCTTTGAAAAGTGTTCCAAGCTCCCGATGTGTTATTACAGATACCTGGATGACATATGGGGAGTCTGGACTCACACAGAAACAGAATTGCAAGAATTTGTAGGTATTCTCAACAGTCACCACCAATCTATTAAACTTAAAGTTACAACACATAGAGAAAGTGTGGATTTCCTGGACACCACAGTATTTAAATTACAACAGGAGAATAACAGCCACAAGCTAGCAACAAAGGTATTCTTTAAAGAAACAGACACACACACACTCCTGCACATAAACAGCCACCATCCAAAACATACCTTTCGGGGGCTGGTGAAGTCACAACTGACACGTTTTCACCGCATATGCACAAACGGAGAGGACTTTAGGGAAGCCACCACAACCCTATTTACTGCACTGAGACAGAGAGGTTACACAAAAAGGTTCCTCAGGCACCTTAAGTCTGATTTCCTGAGGGGACTGAATAGCCCACGGCCAAACAGAGAAGTAGCAAGACTACCACTGATAACGACATACGATACAATGACCAAACTAATACACGGAGTGATTAAAACCCAATTTGGGAAACTAAAAGAGGATGTTGACACACTTAGTCGATACCACATAACGTCGGCATACAAAAGAACTCGGAACCTTCGCGACATGCTGGTTCGGAGTAGGATAAGAAAACAGACAACCCAGAACTGCACAAACCCAAAATGTGGGACGTGTAAATACCTAATAATCCGCAAAATGATACAAAATAGACACACAGGAAAAGCAGCCCTAATTAAACAAAGAATTACATGTGAACAGCACAATGCTGTTTATGCAATTCGATGCAAACAATGCCACATCTTGTATGTAGGAGAAACAGGGAATAGTCTAAGGATGAGGCTCACAGGGCACCTCAGTGCTATTAGAACAAAGGATGTATACAAACCTACCTCCCGACACTTCATGGAGCATGGTCTTGAATCCCTGGAATTTATGGGGTTGGAGACCAACATGAACTGGACAACCTCACAAAGGAAGAGGAGGGAAAAACACTGGATAACAACCCTACAAACTCAGTTACCAAAGGGCTTAAATCAGATCTAAAATGGGGGAAATCCAACATCAAAAAACAAAACTGCCCCGACCTTAATTACCACAAATCCCAACCCCAACTTGATAAACCTCCCAAACCGCAACCACACCACACCCTACCCTAATCACAATAAACAGAGCTAACCCCTACTGTTTAAGCTAACCAAAACCACTAAACCCCACACTGCCCACAACAAACAGACCAAAGCCCCAACCCTAACTACAAACAGACCACATCCATATCCCAAATCCTAACTCCAAATGCACCCCACTCTACCCCTAAAGCCTAACCGTAACTCTAATACAGCAAACCTAATCTCCCACCCCACCCCTAAAATCTAAGCCTAACACACCCCACCCTACTCCTAAACCCTGACCCTCACTTAACCCTACCCCTAATGCAACCCTAACCCATAACTCCAACCCCCCAGCCCTGAATCTAATCACAACTCTCCAAATGCACCCCACTCTACCCCTAAAGCCTAACCGTAACTCTAATACAGCAAACCTAATCTCCCACCCCACCCCTAAAATCTAAGCCTAACACACCCCACCCTACTCCTAAACCCTGACCCTCACTTAACCCTACCCCTAATGCAACCCTAACCCATAACTCCAACCCCCCAGCCCTGAATCTAATCACAACTCTCCAAATGCACCCCACTCTACCCCTAAAGCCTAACCGTAACTCTAATACAGCAAACCTAATCTCCCACCCCACCCCTAAAATCTAAGCCTAACACACCCCACCCTACTCCTAAACCCTGACCCTCACTTAACCCTACCCCTAATGCAACCCTAACCCATAACTCCAACCCCCCAGCCCTGAATCTAATCACAACTCTGACCCTGGACCCTAACCCTGATGCACCCTACCCTACCCCTAAACACCTAACCCTAACCCTGATGCACCCTACCCTACCCCTAAACACCTAACCCTAACCCTGATGCACCCAACCCTACCCCTAAAACATAACCCTAACCCCACCCCACCCCTAAACACCTAACCCTAACCCTGATGCACCCCAACCTAACCCCAATATAGCCCTGAACCTAACTGCGACCCTGACCCTCACCTAACCCCAACACTAACCCCAGTGCAGCAACCCTAACCCTAACCTGAACCCCCCAACCTCAATACAACATAACCCTAACACTACGTAAAATAAAGGGTAGAGTTCCAACACCAATAATAATAACTAAATACGACATAGAGGCCATAAATTGGCAAAACCCAGGAACTGATTATAACCCCAGAGGGGGATCAAAGGATTACGGATCAAGAAATTACTAAGAAGCGATCGGCAAGAAAAAGAAGCCAGGTGGTAAGGTAAAGCGTGGGCCAACCAAAAGTGGCAGGTATAAGTGACAAGAAGCTCAAGGGATGAGTGAGAATACGAACACAAGAGGGTGTAACTACCCTCCTGCCCACACCATACAACCTAACATTCAGGAGTGACACGCTTTACATTACCACAGACAAAAAAAGATATAAATGCCAAGAAAAGAAAACCCAGAGAATATATCTTGCAAATACCTTAAATCTAAACTTGATCAGTGAGGTAGATGGTTAAATAACTTTTTGTTCCCCTTTTGCCCCCCCCACAAAAAAAGCAGCAAGCAACTTATAAAAATAGGGAGCACCAAGGAGGTTTTTTTAAATTTTAAAATCTAAAATATTTAAAAGGTGCACTTAAAATAAAGCATGGCTGGAAATGTGGGTCTGACAGACATGGAACTCATCTTCCCAAACCCCCCCCCCCCCCACGAGGTTTGGGACAGCAATAAGGGCACAAAAGATTACATATTTTTTAAAAAAGTTGTAGTTCCCATAGACACGGTCTCTGGACATGGATGCGGGGACGGCCCCTTTAAGAGATGCCTGGTGCTGCGGGGACGGCCCCTTTAAGAGATGCCTGGTGCTGCGGGGAACGCGACAGCAGGGAGCTGCTGGATATCGACCTCGGTTTTTTTAAAAGAAACCCTTTCCCCGGGGATCTGGAGGAGTTGGGGACACGGGTGAGAATCCGATAACTTTATCTAGTCTTTAGATTTTGAGCGTTCACCGGGTGATTTTTATCTTTGAAATCGGGTTTTTTTCTCAGCGACTGAAAAGCGAGCGCCGCGTGAGGCATTCTGGGATATGGAGTTCTCTCGGGTCAAACACGAGGGCAAGACCCGTAAATAAAAGGGTTTACTTGGTCTCTCTGGGGCTGGGGGACCTTTCTTTCCCCCTCCTCTTCCCCCCGGGGGGCGGGTGGCAGCGGTTACGGGAGTTTTTATGGGGAATCGGACCTTGGAAATCAAAATTTTGTTCCACGCGGCCGCTGAAAAGCGAGCGCCGCGTGAGGCATTCTGGGATATGGAGTTCTCTCGGGTCAAACACGAGGGCAACGCTCTTAAATAAAAGGGTTTACTTTGGTTTTTTGGGGCTGGGGGACCTTTCTTTCCCCCTCCTCTCCCCCCGGGGGGGTGGGTGGCGGCGGATTCGGGAGTTTTTTTGGGGAATCGGACCTTGGAAATCGGTTTTTTTCTGCGCGGCCGCTGAAAAGCGAGCGACGCGTGAGGCATTCTGGGAGATTGAGTTTCGTTTAACGAGCGATCGGGTTTAAAAAGGAGGAAATCGGTGGGAAGTTTAATTAATTGTTTAAAATACCCTCATAATTAAAAGGCATAGCCGGAGGTGGGGGTTTGGAGAAGTAGCTTCATGTTTTTATCTTAAAAAATGAGGTGAGGCGGACAGGTAATCAAGCCCCGAGGTCAGCAGACAGTCAGACTCCGTGGCGCCAGAATGACCTGGAGCATTAAAACAGATTCAAAGGTTAAAAAGCAATATTTTTAAAAACATTACCTCAAAAAAAATAACCCCAAACATCTAAGATAAACTAAAGGAACATTAAAACATTAGGTTAAAAAAATATAATTTAAAAATAACGAACACGTGGAGCGAAGGGGGCGGGGCCAGCCCTGCATGAGACAGGACTCATTACATACAGGACAGATATTCTAACCAATCCCAGGTCAAGGCTAGCCTGCTTGTGGGCGGGAACAAAACTTCAGCCAACAGTAGCACACAGGGGAGGGGCCAGTCCAAGGCTCCGTACTTATAAGCAACTGTAAACAACGTTAAAATCCTTTCTCCCTGATGAAGCTTAAGGATAAGCGAAACGTCGGAGAAAAAAAGATTCCAGGCCGGAGAACTTACTGAACGAAAGAGTTTTTGGATAGTACTGTTGCAGGCAGAGAACCATCGAAGCCAGAGAGCCACCGGAGGGGAGGTGAGACCGGTGGAAAAAGAGCCTTTCCAGGCGGGAGAGCCGGCTGAGCTGGGGAGTGTTTGGAGGACGCAGTCCCAGGCAGGAGACCATCTGAGCCAGGGAGCCACCGTGGGGTGAGATTACAGTTACTAGCGGGGACCTCTATTACCAAATAGAAGCTAGTAACATCTTTTAAAACCTTTTGCACCTTTCTACACCCAGGGAATGGCTAACACTATGCGGAACACATGCAGGTTGTCTGACAACCGTACGCATATGAGGTCGGACCCTGGTACACATAGGTGTCTCCCCGTAGCCAGGGATGAATTTGCTACAACAGTGAGAATAATTTATAGAATTTTCCAGACAATCCACCATCTAATATTCTTAAAGGGCCAGAATCAGCCCCCTAAGGGCATCTTAAAACAAGCTGATAAACTAACCTGCTTTATAAAACCGGCAAAACCGTCACAGGAAACCCTAACCAAATTGGCTTTGAATTCAGAAAATTGGGCAAAACAGACCAGACAGATTCTAATTGAGCACTATACAACAAACCTGGAAGAATTAGAAAATGAATTTGCTCAGGCTGCAGTGACAGAGCGCCTGGAAGAAATGATGGCGAAAGCCACTAATTGGATTAAAAAGAGTCTTAGACATAAATTCAAAATTCAATCAATTGATGAGGCAAAGAGACATGTGGTGGGATTAGCATCACGGTTGACAGAGCAAGGGACCAGCACACAATTGAGGACAGAACAGCGGACCGGCATACGGACTAGGACGCCCCCACGCCATAGGCCAAATACCTGGGCAGCCTTGTTCCACCAGCCTGCGATCACAGCCCCCTCATGCCGCAGACGGACTGAAAACCCCCCCCCACCCCGTGGGCCAGCTGCCACGACTTTGTCACGCCACCGACGGACACCCCCACCCCGTGAGCCAACTGCCACAACCTCGTCAAGCCACCGACACACCCCCCCACCCTTTGAGCCAGCTGCCATGACTTCAGCACGCCACCGGCAGACCCCCCCACCCCTTGCACCAGTTGCCACGACTTCGTCACACCACCAACACACCCCCCCACCCTTGGAGCCAGCTGCCATGACTTCGTCATGCCACCGATGGACCCCCCCACCCCTTGCACCAGTTGCCACGACTTCGTCACACCACCAACACACACCCCCACCCTTTGAGCCAGCTGCCATGACTTCGTCACGCCACCGACAGACCCCCCCACCCCGTGGGCCAGCGACCCCGACTTCATCACACCACCAGCAGACCACTGAAACCCCCCCTTCCTTGCGGTCCAGGGCAGTGACCCCCCCTTCCCCGCCATCCAGGGCGGCGACTAGCCCTACCCCACCCCACAGGCCAAGGACCAGGATTTCCAATGTGGCCATCATTAGGGACCTGGACATCACACTTGGCTCTCAAGAGCCTGAGCCACGTAGACCCCAGCACTACATGGGGAACCAACATCAGACCGTATTAAACCAAATCACTAGGGATTCCTCAGACCCAAAACAAACAGAAGGGAGAACCCCTCCTACACCAGGGACAAATCCATGCACAACATTCCTGTACCCCAAAACCAGGGTCATGTACCAACCGCTCCCACAGAGACAAAAGAAAGACTGTACCAAACCAACCATCCCAAGAAATACAGCAGTTCTAGAGCCCGAGATCAGTGTCACAAAACAACCCCTTCCACAGAAACAAAGGAGCGACCAGACCGGACAGGTAAACCCAATAGACACAGAAATGAGGACAGGAACAATGAGAGCCCAGACAGACAACACAGTAGGAGAGGCAGAAATAGCTGAAGCCGAGGTAGGGAACACAATAGGGGAGGCAGGGGTAGCAGACATAGAAACAGAAAACACACCAACAGGGGCAGAACCTGACTCTGAAGGGGAAGATGCACAGAGAGTGACGAGGCACCCCAACACCAGCCGAAAAAACATTACCTGGAAATTGGAACCCAGAAAATCCATTTTAATAATAGGAGATTCCAACCTCTCCAAGATAAAAAGATGCCCAAATCCCACCACCCAAATTGATAGCTTTCCAGGAGCTAAATTCATTCATGTCACAGCAATTCTGGACAAATTGGAACCCTGTCCGGAGACCAAAAAGGTGGTGCTCTCAGTTGGCATTAATAATCGAACGCAGAGACCACTGACTGCAACCAAGCAACTGCAGTCATTACTTAAATTGGCTAAGAGCACATTCCCAAATGCTCAGATCTGGGTGCCGGAAATTAACTTCAGTAACTTACTTCCAGAAACAGAGAGGGATACAATCAGAGGAATTAACCAGCATATAAAAAAACAGAATTACATACCAGCAATTAATGCTAGATCCTTTAAAGTGGGGGCTGACCACATCCATTGGACAGATAGCACTGCCCATAACATAATAAACCAGTGGATGAAGTCTTTAAACTAAAAAGGACATTAACCCAAGAGAAGGGTAGATTACACCTGGGAAAAACTGTTATTAATATTTCCCAACTCTTTAACCCCACAGAGGTACAGGAGAGGGTTTTAAACAAGGGCCTTACATTTGTTCCAACCCCAAAACATTGTAAAGTACAAATTCAGGAAGATCTGAAAAGGTTTTACAGGAGAGTAAAACTGACCGATTACTTTAGCGATTCAGAAACAGACAAGCAACCTTTTACACCACCATCAGAATGGACCCCACCAAACAATAAAATAGAGCCAGAAATCCTAAACTTTATTAAACAGACTCAATCACAAATTGAAAAAATCCCTAAACAGACAGACAAGCAAAACCTCACTGGAAGAGAGAGACGGGCAATCATAGAACTTAGAAACAATCTAGATATAATCATAAAACCAGCAGATAAGGGCAGTAGTATAGTGATCATGGATAGGCAACAGTATCTACTTGAAGCTCACAGACAGCTTAATAATACAGCCCACTACACGAAATTAGCAGGACCAATTTACCAGGACACACGAAAAGAGATTGGAAACATTTTAACAGAACTAAAGAAATCTAAACACTTGAATCAGAAACAAGTGGAATACCTAAGGGGGGAACAACCACAACCCAGAAAATTCTACATACTACCCAAAATACACAAGCACCCTGACACATGGACTGTACCAGGAGAAATACCACCAGGAAGACCCATTGTGTCAGACTGTGGTAGTGAATCCTACAGGATAGCAGAATACATTGACTCATTCCTAAACCCTTTATCACAGAAGCACCCTAGCTACATTAAAGACACTTACCACTTCATAGAAATAGTGAACTCACTGACCGTACCCCCGAACGCAATACTCTTTACCATGGACATTGAAAGCCTATACACAAACATAGAAACAGACAGAGGCATACAGGCAGTGGAAAATATCCTTAGAAAGTTCCCCCAACCCCACAGACCAGATGCAGCCATAATCCAGCTATTACACCTAGGACTAACAAAAAATGACTTTGAATTCCAGGAGCAATTCTACCTACAGATTAAGGGCACGGCTATGGGCAAGAAATTTGCCCCGGCCTACGCAAACATATACATGGCAGACTGGGAAAACACAGTCTTTGAAAAGTGTTCCAAGCTCCCGATGTGTTATTACAGATACCTGGATGACATATGGGGAGTCTGGACTCACACAGAAACAGAATTGCAAGAATTTGTAGGTATTCTCAACAGTCACCACCAATCTATTAAACTTAAAGTTACAACACATAGAGAAAGTGTGGATTTCCTGGACACCACAGTATTTAAATTACAACAGGAGAATAACAGCCACAAGCTAGCAACAAAGGTATTCTTTAAAGAAACAGACACACACACACTCCTGCACATAAACAGCCACCATCCAAAACATACCTTTCGGGGGCTGGTGAAGTCACAACTGACACGTTTTCACCGCATATGCACAAACGGAGAGGACTTTAGGGAAGCCACCACAACCCTATTTACTGCACTGAGACAGAGAGGTTACACAAAAAGGTTCCTCAGGCACCTTAAGTCTGATTTCCTGAGGGGACTGAATAGCCCACGGCCAAACAGAGAAGTAGCAAGACTACCACTGATAACGACATACGATACAATGACCAAACTAATACACGGAGTGATTAAAACCCAATTTGGGAAACTAAAAGAGGATGTTGACACACTTAGTCGATACCACATAACGTCGGCATACAAAAGAACTCAGAACCTTCGCGACATGCTGGTTCGGAGTAGGATAAGAAAACAGACAACCCAGAACTGCACAAACCCAAAATGTGGGACGTGTAAATACCTAATAATCCGCAAAATGATACAAAATAGACACACAGGAAAAGCAGCCCTAATTAAACAAAGAATTACATGTGAACAGCACAATGCTGTTTATGCAATTCGATGCAAACAATGCCACATCTTGTATGTAGGAGAAACAGGGAATAGTCTAAGGATGAGGCTCACAGGGCACCTCAGTGCTATTAGAACAAAGGATGTATACAAACCTACCTCCCGACACTTCATGGAGCATGGTCTTGAATCCCTGGAATTTATGGGGTTGGAGACCAACATGAACTGGACAACCTCACAAAGGAAGAGGAGGGAAAAACACTGGATAACAACCCTACAAACTCAGTTACCAAAGGGCTTAAATCAGATCTAAAATGGGGGAAATCCAACATCAAAAAACAAAACTGCCCCGACCTTAATTACCACAAATCCCAACCCCAACTTGATAAACCTCCCAAACCGCAACCACACCACACCCTACCCTAATCACAATAAACAGAGCTAACCCCTACTGTTTAAGCTAACCAAAACCACTAAACCCCACACTGCCCACAACAAACAGACCAAAGCCCCAACCCTAACTACAAACAGACCACATCCATATCCCAAATCCTAACTCCAAATGCACCCCACTCTACCCCTAAAGCCTAACCGTAACTCTAATACAGCAAACCTAATCTCCCACCCCACCCCTAAAATCTAAGCCTAACACACCCCACCCTACTCCTAAACCCTGACCCTCACTTAACCCTACCCCTAATGCAACCCTAACCCATAACTCCAACCCCCCAGCCCTGAATCTAATCACAACTCTCCAAATGCACCCCACTCTACCCCTAAAGCCTAACCGTAACTCTAATACAGCAAACCTAATCTCCCACCCCACCCCTAAAATCTAAGCCTAACACACCCCACCCTACTCCTAAACCCTGACCCTCACTTAACCCTACCCCTAATGCAACCCTAACCCATAACTCCAACCCCCCAGCCCTGAATCTAATCACAACTCTCCAAATGCACCCCACTCTACCCCTAAAGCCTAACCGTAACTCTAATACAGCAAACCTAATCTCCCACCCCACCCCTAAAATCTAAGCCTAACACACCCCACCCTACTCCTAAACCCTGACCCTCACTTAACCCTACCCCTAATGCAACCCTAACCCATAACTCCAACCCCCCAGCCCTGAATCTAATCACAACTCTGACCCTGGACCCTAACCCTGATGCACCCTACCCTACCCCTAAACACCTAACCCTAACCCTGATGCACCCTACCCTACCCCTAAACACCTAACCCTAACCCTGATGCACCCAACCCTACCCCTAAAACATAACCCTAACCCCACCCCACCCCTAAACACCTAACCCTAACCCTGATGCACCCCAACCTAACCCCAATATAGCCCTGAACCTAACTGCGACCCTGACCCTCACCTAACCCCAACACTAACCCCAGTGCAGCAACCCTAACCCTAACCTGAACCCCCCAACCTCAATACAACATAACCCTAACACTATGTAAAATAAAGGGTAGAGTTCCAACACCAATAATAATAACTAAATACGACATAGAGGCCATAAATTGGCAAAACCCAGGAACTGATTATAACCCCAGAGGGGGATCAAAGGATTACGGATCAAGAAATTACTAAGAAGCGATCGGCAAGAAAAAGAAGCCAGGTGGTAAGGTAAAGCGTGGGCCAACCAAAAGTGGCAGGTATAAGTGACAAGAAGCTCAAGGGATGAGTGAGAATACGAACACAAGAGGGTGTAACTACCCTCCTGCCCACACCATACAACCTAACATTCAGGAGTGACACGCTTTACATTACCACAGACAAAAAAAGATATAAATGCCAAGAAAAGAAAACCCAGAGAATATATCTTGCAAATACCTTAAATCTAAACTTGATCAGTGAGGTAGATGGTTAAATAACTTTTTGTTCCCCTTTTGCCCCCCCCACAAAAAAAGCAGCAAGCAACTTATAAAAATAGGGAGCACCAAGGAGGTTTTTTTAAATTTTAAAATCTAAAATATTTAAAAGGTGCACTTAAAATAAAGCATGGCTGGAAATGTGGGTCTGACAGACATGGAACTCATCTTCCCAAACCCCCCCCCCCCCCCCACGAGGTTTGGGACAGCAATAAGGGCACAAAAGATTACATATTTTTAAAAAAAGTTGTAGTTCCCATAGACACGGTCTCTGGACATGGATGCGGGGACGGCCCCTTTAAGAGATGCCTGGTGCTGCGGGGACGGCCCCTTTAAGAGATGCCTGGTGCTGCGGGGAACGCGACAGCAGGGAGCTGCTGGATATCGACCTCGGTTTTTTTAAAAGAAACCCTTTCCCCGGGGATCTGGAGGAGTTGGGGACACGGGTGAGAATCCGATAACTTTATCTAGTCTTTAGATTTTGAGCGTTCACCGGGTGATTTTTATCTTTGAAATCGGGTTTTTTTCTCAGCGACTGAAAAGTGAGGCATTCTGGGATATGGAGTTCTCTCGGGTCAAACACGAGGGCAAGACCCGTAAATAAAAGGGTTTACTTGGTCTCTCTGGGGCTGGGGGACCTTTCTTTCCCCCTCCTCTTCCCCCCGGGGGGCGGGTGGCAGCGGTTACGGGAGTTTTTATGGGGAATCGGACCTTGGAAATCAAAATTTTGTTCCACGCGGCCGCTGAAAAGCGAGCGCCGCGTGAGGCATTCTGGGATATGGAGTTCTCTCGGGTCAAACACGAGGGCAACGCTCTTAAATAAAAGGGTTTACTTTGGTTTTTTGGGGCTGGGGGACCTTTCTTTCCCCCTCCTCTCCCCCCGGGGGGGTGGGTGGCGGCGGATTCGGGAGTTTTTTTGGGGAATCGGACCTTGGAAATCGGTTTTTTTCTGCGCGGCCGCTGAAAAGCGAGCGACGCGTGAGGCATTCTGGGAGATTGAGTTTCGTTTAACGAGCGATCGGGTTTAAAAAGGAGGAAATCGGTGGGAAGTTTAATTAATTGTTTAAAATACCCTCATAATTAAAAGGCATAGCCGGAGGTGGGGGTTTGGAGAAGTAGCTTCATGTTTTTATCTTAAAAAATGAGGTGAGGCGGACAGGTAATCAAGCCCCGAGGTCAGCAGACAGTCAGACTCCGTGGCGCCAGAATGACCTGGAGCATTAAAACAGATTCAAAGGTTAAAAAGCAATATTTTTAAAAACATTACCTCAAAAAAAATAACCCCAAACATCTAAGATAAACTAAAGGAACATTAAAACATTAGGTTAAAAAAATATAATTTAAAAATAACGAACACGTGGAGCGAAGGGGGCGGGGCCAGCCCTGCATGAGACAGGACTCATTACATACAGGACAGATATTCTAACCAATCCCAGGTCAAGGCTAGCCTGCTTGTGGGCGGGAACAAAACTTCAGCCAACAGTAGCACACAGGGGAGGGGCCAGTCCAAGGCTCCGTACTTATAAGCAACTGTAAACAACGTTAAAATCCTTTCTCCCTGATGAAGCTTAAGGATAAGCGAAACGTCGGAGAAAAAAAGATTCCAGGCCGGAGAACTTACTGAACGAAAGAGTTTTTGGATAGTACTGTTGCAGGCAGAGAACCATCGAAGCCAGAGAGCCACCGGAGGGGAGGTGAGACCGGTGGAAAAAGAGCCTTTCCAGGCGGGAGAGCCGGCTGAGCTGGGGAGTGTTTGGAGGACGCAGTCCCAGGCAGGAGACCATCTGAGCCAGGGAGCCACCGTGGGGTGAGATTACAGTTACTAGCGGGGACCTCTATTACCAAATAGAAGCTAGTAACATCTTTTAAAACCTTTTGCACCTTTCTACACCCAGGGAATGGCTAACACTATGCGGAACACATGCAGGTTGTCTGACAACCGTACGCATATGAGGTCGGACCCTGGTACACATAGGTGTCTCCCCGTAGCCAGGGATGAATTTGCTACAACAGTGAGAATAATTTATAGAATTTTCCAGACAATCCACCATCTAATATTCTTAAAGGGCCAGAATCAGCCCCCTAAGGGCATCTTAAAACAAGCTGATAAACTAACCTGCTTTATAAAACCGGCAAAACCGTCACAGGAAACCCTAACCAAATTGGCTTTGAATTCAGAAAATTGGGCAAAACAGACCAGACAGATTCTAATTGAGCACTATACAACAAACCTGGAAGAATTAGAAAATGAATTTGCTCAGGCTGCAGTGACAGAGCGCCTGGAAGAAATGATGGCGAAAGCCACTAATTGGATTAAAAAGAGTCTTAGACATAAATTCAAAATTCAATCAATTGATGAGGCAAAGAGACATGTGGTGGGATTAGCATCACGGTTGACAGAGCAAGGGACCAGCACACAATTGAGGACAGAACAGCGGACCGGCATACGGACTAGGACGCCCCCACGCCATAGGCCAAATACCTGGGCAGCCTTGTTCCACCAGCCTGCGATCACAGCCCCCTCATGCCGCAGACGGACTGAAAACCCCCCCCCACCCCGTGGGCCAGCTGCCACGACTTTGTCACGCCACCGACGGACACCCCCACCCCGTGAGCCAACTGCCACAACCTCGTCAAGCCACCGACACACCCCCCCCACCCTTTGAGCCAGCTGCCATGACTTCAGCACGCCACCGGCAGACCCCCCCACCCCTTGCACCAGTTGCCACGACTTCGTCACACCACCAACACACCCCCCCACCCTTGGAGCCAGCTGCCATGACTTCGTCATGCCACCGATGGACCCCCCCACCCCTTGCACCAGTTGCCACGACTTCGTCACACCACCAACACACACCCCCACCCTTTGAGCCAGCTGCCATGACTTCGTCACGCCACCGACAGACCCCCCCACCCCGTGGGCCAGCGACCCCGACTTCATCACACCACCAGCAGACCACTGAAACCCCCCCTTCCTTGCGGTCCAGGGCAGTGACCCCCCCTTCCCCGCCATCCAGGGCGGCGACTAGCCCTACCCCACCCCACAGGCCAAGGACCAGGATTTCCAATGTGGCCATCATTAGGGACCTGGACATCACACTTGGCTCTCAAGAGCCTGAGCCACGTAGACCCCAGCACTACATGGGGAACCAACATCAGACCGTATTAAACCAAATCACTAGGGATTCCTCAGACCCAAAACAAACAGAAGGGAGAACCCCTCCTACACCAGGGACAAATCCATGCACAACATTCCTGTACCCCAAAACCAGGGTCATGTACCAACCGCTCCCACAGAGACAAAAGAAAGACTGTACCAAACCAACCATCCCAAGAAATACAGCAGTTCTAGAGCCCGAGATCAGTGTCACAAAACAACCCCTTCCACAGAAACAAAGGAGCGACCAGACCGGACAGGTAAACCCAATAGACACAGAAATGAGGACAGGAACAATGAGAGCCCAGACAGACAACACAGTAGGAGAGGCAGAAATAGCTGAAGCCGAGGTAGGGAACACAATAGGGGAGGCAGGGGTAGCAGACATAGAAACAGAAAACACACCAACAGGGGCAGAACCTGACTCTGAAGGGGAAGATGCACAGAGAGTGACGAGGCACCCCAACACCAGCCGAAAAAACATTACCTGGAAATTGGAACCCAGAAAATCCATTTTAATAATAGGAGATTCCAACCTCTCCAAGATAAAAAGATGCCCAAATCCCACCACCCAAATTGATAGCTTTCCAGGAGCTAAATTCATTCATGTCACAGCAATTCTGGACAAATTGGAACCCTGTCCGGAGACCAAAAAGGTGGTGCTCTCAGTTGGCATTAATAATCGAACGCAGAGACCACTGACTGCAACCAAGCAACTGCAGTCATTACTTAAATTGGCTAAGAGCACATTCCCAAATGCTCAGATCTGGGTGCCGGAAATTAACTTCAGTAACTTACTTCCAGAAACAGAGAGGGATACAATCAGAGGAATTAACCAGCATATAAAAAAACAGAATTACATACCAGCAATTAATGCTAGATCCTTTAAAGTGGGGGCTGACCACATCCATTGGACAGATAGCACTGCCCATAACATAATAAACCAGTGGATGAAGTCTTTAAACTAAAAAGGACATTAACCCAAGAGAAGGGTAGATTACACCTGGGAAAAACTGTTATTAATATTTCCCAACTCTTTAACCCCACAGAGGTACAGGAGAGGGTTTTAAACAAGGGCCTTACATTTGTTCCAACCCCAAAACATTGTAAAGTACAAATTCAGGAAGATCTGAAAAGGTTTTACAGGAGAGTAAAACTGACCGATTACTTTAGCGATTCAGAAACAGACAAGCAACCTTTTACACCACCATCAGAATGGACCCCACCAAACAATAAAATAGAGCCAGAAATCCTAAACTTTATTAAACAGACTCAATCACAAATTGAAAAAATCCCTAAACAGACAGACAAGCAAAACCTCACTGGAAGAGAGAGACGGGCAATCATAGAACTTAGAAACAATCTAGATATAATCATAAAACCAGCAGATAAGGGCAGTAGTATAGTGATCATGGATAGGCAACAGTATCTACTTGAAGCTCACAGACAGCTTAATAATACAGCCCACTACACGAAATTAGCAGGACCAATTTACCAGGACACACGAAAAGAGATTGGAAACATTTTAACAGAACTAAAGAAATCTAAACACTTGAATCAGAAACAAGTGGAATACCTAAGGGGGGAACAACCACAACCCAGAAAATGCTACATACTACCCAAAATACACAAGCACCCTGACACATGGACTGTACCAGGAGAAATACCACCAGGAAGACCCATTGTGTCAGACTGTGGTAGTGAATCCTACAGGATAGCAGAATACATTGACTCATTCCTAAACCCCTTATCACAGAAGCACCCTAGCTACATTAAAGACACTTACCACTTCATAGAAATAGTGAACTCACTGACCGTACCCCCGAACGCAATACTCTTTACCATGGACATTGAAAGCCTATACACAAACATAGAAACAGACAGAGGCATACAGGCAGTGGAAAATATCCTTAGAAAGTTCCCCCAACCCCACAGACCAGATGCAGCCATAATCCAGCTATTACACCTAGGACTAACAAAAAATGACTTTGAATTCCAGGAGCAATTCTACCTACAGATTAAGGGCACGGCTATGGGCAAGAAATTTGCCCCGGCCTACGCAAACATATACATGGCAGACTGGGAAAACACAGTCTTTGAAAAGTGTTCCAAGCTCCCGATGTGTTATTACAGATACCTGGATGACATATGGGGAGTCTGGACTCACACAGAAACAGAATTGCAAGAATTTGTAGGTATTCTCAACAGTCACCACCAATCTATTAAACTTAAAGTTACAACACATAGAGAAAGTGTGGATTTCCTGGACACCACAGTATTTAAATTACAACAGGAGAATAACAGCCACAAGCTAGCAACAAAGGTATTCTTTAAAGAAACAGACACACACACACTCCTGCACATAAACAGCCACCATCCAAAACATACCTTTCGGGGGCTGGTGAAGTCACAACTGACACGTTTTCACCGCATATGCACAAACGGAGAGGACTTTAGGGAAGCCACCACAACCCTATTTACTGCACTGAGACAGAGAGGTTACACAAAAAGGTTCCTCAGGCACCTTAAGTCTGATTTCCTGAGGGGACTGAATAGCCCACGGCCAAACAGAGAAGTAGCAAGACTACCACTGATAACGACATAAGATACAATGACCAAACTAATACACGGAGTGATTAAAACCCAATTTGGGAAACTAAAAGAGGATGTTGACACACTTAGTCGATACCACATAACGTCGGCATACAAAAGAACTCGGAACCTTCGCGACATGCTGGTTCGGAGTAGGATAAGAAAACAGACAACCCAGAACTGCACAAACCCAAAATGTGGGACGTGTAAATACCTAATAATCCGCAAAATGATACAAAATAGACACACAGGAAAAGCAGCCCTAATTAAACAAAGAATTACATGTGAACAGCACAATGCTGTTTATGCAATTCGATGCAAACAATGCCACATCTTGTATGTAGGAGAAACAGGGAATAGTCTAAGGATGAGGCTCACAGGGCACCTCAGTGCTATTAGAACAAAGGATGTATACAAACCTACCTCCCGACACTTCATGGAGCATGGTCTTGAATCCCTGGAATTTATGGGGTTGGAGACCAACATGAACTGGACAACCTCACAAAGGAAGAGGAGGGAAAAACACTGGATAACAACCCTACAAACTCAGTTACCAAAGGGCTTAAATCAGATCTAAAATGGGGGAAATCCAACATCAAAAAACAAAACTGCCCCGACCTTAATTACCACAAATCCCAACCCCAACTTGATAAACCTCCCAAACCGCAACCACACCACACCCTACCCTAATCACAATAAACAGAGCTAACCCCTACTGTTTAAGCTAACCAAAACCACTAAACCCCACACTGCCCACAACAAACAGACCAAAGCCCCAACCCTAACTACAAACAGACCACATCCATATCCCAAATCCTAACTCCAAATGCACCCCACTCTACCCCTAAAGCCTAACCGTAACTCTAATACAGCAAACCTAATCTCCCACCCCACCCCTAAAATCTAAGCCTAACACACCCCACCCTACTCCTAAACCCTGACCCTCACTTAACCCTACCCCTAATGCAACCCTAACCCATAACTCCAACCCCCCAGCCCTGAATCTAATCACAACTCTCCAAATGCACCCCACTCTACCCCTAAAGCCTAACCGTAACTCTAATACAGCAAACCTAATCTCCCACCCCACCCCTAAAATCTAAGCCTAACACACCCCACCCTACTCCTAAACCCTGACCCTCACTTAACCCTACCCCTAATGCAACCCTAACCCATAACTCCAACCCCCCAGCCCTGAATCTAATCACAACTCTCCAAATGCACCCCACTCTACCCCTAAAGCCTAACCGTAACTCTAATACAGCAAACCTAATCTCCCACCCCACCCCTAAAATCTAAGCCTAACACACCCCACCCTACTCCTAAACCCTGACCCTCACTTAACCCTACCCCTAATGCAACCCTAACCCATAACTCCAACCCCCCAGCCCTGAATCTAATCACAACTCTGACCCTGGACCCTAACCCTGATGCACCCTACCCTACCCCTAAACACCTAACCCTAACCCTGATGCACCCTACCCTAACCCTGATGCACCCTACCCTACCCCTAAACACCTAACCCTAACCCTGATGCACCCAACCCTACCCCTAAAACATAACCCTAACCCCACCCCACCCCTAAACACCTAACCCTAACCCTGATGCACCCCAACCTAACCCCAATATAGCCCTGAACCTAACTGCGACCCTGACCCTCACCTAACCCCAACACTAACCCCAGTGCAGCAACCCTAACCCTAACCTGAACCCCCCAACCTCAATACAACATAACCCTAACACTACGTAAAATAAAGGGTAGAGTTCCAACACCAATAATAATAACTAAATACGACATAGAGGCCATAAATTGGCAAAACCCAGGAACTGATTATAACCCCAGAGGGGGATCAAAGGATTACGGATCAAGAAATTACTAAGAAGCGATCGGCAAGAAAAAGAAGCCAGGTGGTAAGGTAAAGCGTGGGCCAACCAAAAGTGGCAGGTATAAGTGACAAGAAGCTCAAGGGTTGAGTGAGAATACGAACACAAGAGGGTGTAACTACCCTCCTGCCCACACCATACAACCTAACCCTAATGCAGCGTAACCCTAACCCTAACCCTAACCCTAACCCTAACCCTAAACCTAACCCTAACCCTAACCCTAACCCTAACCCTAACCCTAACCCTAACCCCATCCATATCCCAAATCCTAACTCCAATGCACCCCACTCTACCCCTAAAGCCTAACCGTAACTCTAATACAGCAAACCTAATCTCCCACCCCACCCCTAAAATCTAAGCCTGACACACCCCACCCTACTCCTAAAGCCTGACCCTCACTTAACCCTACCCCTAATGCAACCCTAACCCATAACTCCAACCCCCTAGCCCTGAATCTAATCACAACTCTGACCCTGGACCCTAACCCTGATGCACCCTACCCTACCCCTAAACACCTAACCCTAACCCTGATGCACCCCTAAACACCTAACCCTAACCCTGATGCACCCTACCCTACCCCTAAACACCTAACCCTAACCCTGATGCACCCCAACCTAACCCCAATATAGCCCTGAACCGAACTGCGACCCTGACCCTCACCTAACCCCAACACTAACCCCAGTGCAGCAACCCTAACCCTAACCTGAACCCCCCAACCTCAATACAACATAACCCTAACACTACTTAAATTAAAGGGTAGGGTTCCAACACCAATAATAATAACTAAATACTACATAGAGACCATAAATTGGCAAAACCCAGGAACTCATTATAACCCCAGAGGGGGATCAAAGGATTACGGATCAAGAAATTACTCAGAAGAGATCGGCAAGAAAAAGAAGCCAGGTGGTAAGGTAAAGCGTGGGCCAACCAAAAGTGGCAGGTATAAGTGACAAGAAGCTCAAGCGTTGAGTGAGAATACGAACACAAGAGGGTGTAACTACCCTCCTGCCCACACCACACAACCTAACATTCAGGAGTGACACGCTTTACATTACCACAGACAAAAAAAGATATAAATGCCAAGAAAAGAAAACCCAGAGAATATATCTTGCAAATACCATAAATCTAAACTTGATCAGTGAGGTAGATGGTTAAATAACTTTTTGTTCCCCTTTCGCCCCCCCACAAAAAAAGCAGCAAGCAACTTATAAAAATAGGGAGCACGAAGGAGGTTTTTTAAATTTTAAAATCTAAAATATTTAAAAGGTGCACTCAAAAAAAAGCATGGCTGGAAATGTGGGACTGACAGACATGGAACTCATCTTCCCAAACCACCCCCCCCCCCCCCACGAGTATTGGGACAGCAATAAGGGCACCAAAGATTACATATATTTTTTAAAAAGTTGTAGTTCCCATAGGATTCATAGACACGGTCTCTGGACATTGATGCGGGGACGGCCCCTTTAAGAGATGCCTGGTGATGCGGGGACGGCCCCTTTAAGAGATGCCTCGTGCTGCGGGGAACGCGACAGCAGGGAGCTGCTGGATATCGACCTCGGGTTTTTTTTAAAAGACACCCTTTCCCCGGGGATCTGGAGGAGTTGGGGACACGGGTGAGAATCCGATAACTTTATCTAGTCTTTAGATTTTGAGCGTTCACCGGGTGATTTTTATCTTTGAAATCGGGTTTTTTTCGCAGCGACTGAAAGGCGAGCGCCGCGTGAGGCATTCTGGGATATGGAGTTCTCTCGGGTCAAACACGAGGGCAAGACCCGTAAATAAAAGGGTTTACTTGGTCTCTCTGGGGCTGGGGGACCTTTCTTTCCCCCTCCCCTCCCCCCGGGGGGCGGGTGGCAGCGGTTACGGGAGCTTTTATGGGGAATCGGACCTTGGAAAACAAATTTTGTTCCACGCGGCCGCTGAAAAGCGAGGCATTCTGGGATATGGAGTTCTCTCGGGTCAAACACGAGGGCAACGCTCTTAAATAAAAGGGTTTACTTTGGTTTTTTGGGACTGGGGGACCTTTCTTTCCCCCTCCTCTCCCCCCCGGGGGGTGGGTGGCGGCGGATTCGGGAGTTTTTTTGGGGAATCGGACCTTGGAAATCGGTTTTTTCTGCGCGGCCGCTGAAAAGCGAGTGACGCGTGAGGCATTCTGGGAGATTGAGTTTCGTTTAACGAGCGATCGGGTTTAAAAAGGAGGAAATCGGTGGGAAGTTTAATTAATTGTTTAAAATACCCTCATAATTAAAAGGCATAGCCGGAGGTGGGGGTTTGGAGAAGTAGCTTCATGTTTTTATTTAAAAAATGAGGTGAGGCGGACAGGTAATCAAGCCCCGGGGTCAGCGGAGACAGTCAGACTCCGTGGCGCCAGAATGACCTGGAGCATTAAAACAGATTCAAAGGTTAAAAAGCAATATTTTTAAAAACATTACCTCAAAAAAAATAACCCCAAACATCTAAGATAAACTAAAGGAACATTAAAACATTAGGTTAAAAAAATATAATTTAAAAATAACGAACACGTGGAGCGAAGGGGGCGGGGCCAGCCCTGCATGAGACAGGACTCATTACATACAGGACAGAAATTCTAACCAATCCCAGGTCAAGGCTAGCCTGCTTGTGGGCGGGAAAAAAACTTCAGCCAACAGTAGCACACAGGGGAGGGGCCAGTCCAAGGCACCGGACTTAAAAGCATCTGTGAACAAAATTAAAATCCTTTCTCCCTGATGAAGCTTAAGGATAAGCGAAACGTCGGAGAAAAAAAGATTCCAGGCCGGAGAACTGACTGAACTAAAGAGTTTTTGGATAGTACTGTTGCAGGCAGAGAACCATCGAAGCCAGAGAGCCACCGGAGGGGAGGGGAGACTGGTGGAAAAAGAGCCTTTCCAGGCGGGACAGCCGGCTGAGCTGGGGAGTGTTTGGAGGATGCAGTCCCAGGCAGGAGACCATCTGAGCCAGGGAGCCACCGTGGGGTGAGATTACAGTTACTAGCGGGGACCTCTATTACCAAATAGAAGCTAGTAACATCTTTTAAAACCGTTTGCACCTTTCTACACCCAGGGAATGGCTAACACTATGCGGAACACATGCAGGTTGTCTGACAACCGTACGCATATGAGGTCGGACCCTGGTACACATAGGTGTCTCACCGTAGTCAGGGATGAATTTGCTATAGCGGTGAGAATAATTTACAGAATTTTCCAGACAATCCACCATCTAATATTCTTAAAGGGCCAGAATCAGCCCCCTAAGGGCATCTTAAAACAAGCTGATAAACTAACCTACTTCATAAAACCGGCAAAACCGTCACAGGAAACCCTAACCAAATTGGCTTTGAATTCAGAAAATTGGGCAAAACAGACCAGACAGATTCTAATTGAGCACTATACAACAAACCTGGAAGAATTAGAAAATGAATTTGTCAGGCTGCAGTGATGGAGCGCCTGGAAGAAGCAATGGCGAAAGGGACTAATTGGATTAAAAAGAGTCTTAGACATAAATTCAAAATTCAATCAATTGATGAGGCAAAGAGACATGTGGTGGGATTAGCATCACGGTTGACAGAGCAAGGGACCAGCACACAATTGGGGACAGAACAGCGGACCGGCACACGGACTAGGACGCCCCCACGCCATAGGCCAAATACCTGGGCAGCCTTGTTCCACCAGCCTGCGATCACAGACCCCCCATGCCGCAGACGGACTGAAACCCCCCCCCCACACCGTGGGCCAGCTGCCACGACTTTGTCATGCCACCGACGGACCCCCCCACCCTTTGAGCCAGCTGCCATGACTTCAGCACGCCACCGGCAGACCCCCCACCACCCCTTGCACCAGTTGCCACGACTTCGTCACGCCACCGACAGACCCCCCCACCCTTTGAGCCAGCTGCCATGACTTCAGCACGCCACCGACAGACCCCCCTACCCCTTGGACCAGCTGCCACGACTTCGTCACGCCACCGGCAGACCCCCCCACCCCTCGCACAAGTTGCCACGACTTCGTCACGCCACCGATAGACCCCCCACCCCGTGGGCCAGCTAGCTCGACTTCGTCACACCACCAGCAGACCACCGAAACCCCCCCTTCCCTGTGGTCCAGGGCAGCGACCCCCCCTTGCCCGCCATCCAGGGCGGCGACCAGCCCTACCCCACCCCACAGGCCAAGGACCAGGATTTCCAATGTGGCCATCATTAGGGACCTGGACATCACACTTGGCTCTCAAGAGCCTGAGCCACATAGACCCCAACACTACATGGGGAACCAACATCAGACCGTATGAAACCAAATCACTAGGGATTCCTCAGACCCAAAACAAACAGGAGGGAGAACCCCCCCGACACCAGGTACAAATCCATGCACAACATTCCTGTACCCCAAAACCAGGGTCACGTACCAACCGCTCCCACAGAGACAAAAGAAAGACTGTACCAAACCAACCATCCCAAGAAATACAGCAGTTTTAGAGCCCGAGATCAAAGTCACAAAACAACCCCTTCCACAGAAACAAGGGAGCAACCAGACCGGACAGGTAAACCCAATAGAAACAGAAATGGGGACAGGAACAATGAGAGCCCAGACAGATAACACAGTAGGAGAGGCAGAAATAGCTGTAGCCGAGGTAGGGAACACAATAGGGGAGGCAGGGGGAGCAGACACAGAAACAGAAAACACACCAACAGGGGCAGAACCTGACTCTGAAGGGGAAGATGCACAGAGAGTGACGAGGCACCCCAACACCAGCCGAAAAAACATAATCTGGAAATAGGAACCCAGAAAATCCATTTTAATAATAGGAGATTCTAACCTCTCCAAGATAAAAAGATGCCCAAATGCCACCACCCAAATTGATAGCTTTCCAGGAGCTAAATTCATTCATGTCGCAGTAATTCTGGACAAATTGGAACCCTGTCCGGAGACCAAAAAGGTGGTGCTCTCAGTTGGCATTAATAATCGAACGCAGAGACCACTGACTGCAACCAAGCAACTGCAGTCATTACTTAAATTGGCTAAGAGCACATTCCCAAATGCTCAGATCTGGGTGCCGGAAATTAACTTCAGTAACTTACTTCCAGAAATGGAGAGGGATACAATCAGAGGAATTAACCAGCATATAAAAAAACAGAATTACATACCAGCAATTAATGCTAGATCCTTTAAAGTGGGGGCTGACCACATCCATTGGACAGATAGCACTGCCCATAACATAATAAACCAGTGGATGAAGTCTTTAAACTAAAAAGGACATTAACCCAAGAGAAGGGTAGATTAAACCTGGGAAAAACTGTTATTAATATTTCCCAACTCTTTAACCCCACAGAGGTACAGGAGAGGGTTTTAAACAAGGGCCTTACATTTGTTCCAACCCCAAAACATTGTAAAGTACAAATTCAGGAGGATCTGAAAAGGTTTTACAGGAGAGTAAAACTGACCGATTACTTTAGCGATTCAGAAACAGACAAGCAACCTTTTACACCACCATCAGAATGGACCCCACCAAACAATAAAATAGAGCCAGAAATCCTAAACTTTATTAAATAGACTCAATCACAAATTGAAAAAATCCCTAAACAGACAGACAAGCAAAACCTCACTGGAAGAGAGAGACGGGCAATCATAGAACTTAGAAACAATCTAGATATAATCATAAAACCAGCAGATAAGGGCAGTAGTATAGTGATCATGGATAGGCAACAGTGCCTACTTGAAGTTCACAGACAGCTTAATAATACAGCCCACTACACTAAATTAACAGCACCAATGTACCAGGACACACGAAAAGAGATTGGAAACATTTTAACAGAACTAAAGAGATCTAAACACTTAAATCAGAAACAAGTGGAATACCTAAGAGGGGAACAACCACAACCCAGAAAATTCTACATACTACCCAAAATACACAAGCACCCTGACACATGGACTGTACCAGGAGAAATACCACCAGGAAGACCAATTGTGTCAGACTGTGGTAGTGAATCCTACAGGATAGCAGAATACATTGACTCATTCCTAAACCCCTTATCACAGAAGCACCCTAGCTACATTAAAGACACTTACCACTTCATAGAAATAGTGAACTCACTGACCATACCCCCGAACGCAATACTCTTTACCATGGACATTGAAAGCCTATACACAAACATAGAAACAGACAGAGGCATACAGGCAGTGGAAAATATCCTTAGAAAGTTCCCCCAACCCCACAGACCAGATGCAGCCATAATCCAGCTATTACACCTAGGACTAACAAAAAATGACTTTGAATTCCAGGAGCAATTCTACCTACAGATTAAGGGCACGGCTATGGGCAACAAAATTGCCCCGGCCTACGCAAACATATACATGGCAGACTGGGAAAACACAGTCTTTGAAAAGTGTTCCAAGCTCCCGATGTGTTATTACAGATACCTGGATGACATATGGGGAGTCTGGACTCACACAGAAACAGAATTGCAAGAATTTGTAGGTATTCTCAACAGTCACCACCAATCTATTAAACTTAAAGTTACAACACATAGAGAAAGTGTGGATTTCCTGGACACCACAGTATTTAAATTACAACAGGAGAATAACAGCCACAAGCTAGCAACAAAGGTATTCTTTAAAGAAACAGACGCACACACACTCCTGCACATAAACAGCCACCATCCAAAACATACCTTTCGGGGGCTGGTGAAGTCACAACTGACACGTTTTCACCGCATATGCACAAACGGAGAGGACTTTAGGGAAGCCACCACAACCCTATTTACTGCACTGAGACAGAGAGGTTACACAAAAAGGTTCCTCAGGCACCTTAAGTCTGATTTCCTGAGGGGACTGAATAGCCCACGGCCAAACAGAGAAGTAGCAAGACTACCACTGATAACGACATACGATACAACGACCAAACTAATACACGGAGTGATTAAAACCCAATTTGGGAAACTAAGAGAGGATGTTGACACACTTAGCCGATACAACATAACGTCAGCATACAGAAGAAGTCAAAACCTTCGAGGTATGCTGGTTCGGAGTAGGATAAGAAAACAGACAACCCAGAACTGCACAAACCCAAAATGTGGGACGTGTAAATACCTAATAATCCGCAAAATGATACAAAATAGACACACAGGAAAAGCAGCCCTAATTAAACAAAGAATTACATGTGAACAGCACAATGCTGTATATGCAATTCGATGCAAACAATGCCACATCTTGTATGTAGGAGAAACAGGGAATAGTCTAAGGATGAGGCTCACAGGGCACCTCAGTGCTATTAGAACAAAGGATGTATACAAACCTACCTCCCGACACTTCATGGAGCATGGTCTTGAATCCCTGGAATTTATGGGGTTGGAGACCAACATGAACTGGACAACGTCACAAAGGAAGAGGAGGGAAAAACACTGGATAACAACCCTACAATCTCAGTTACCAAAGGGCTTAAATCAGATCTAAAATGGGGGAAATACAACAACAAAAAACAAAAACTGCCCCGACCTTAATTACCAGAAATCCCAACCCCAGCTTGATGAACCTCTCAAACCGCAACCACACCCTACCCTAATCACAATAAACAGAGCTAACCCCTACTGTTTAAGCTAACCAAAACCACTAAACCCCACACTGCCCACAACAAACAGACCAAAGCCCCAACCCTAACTACAAACAGACCCCATCCATATCCCAAATACTAACTCCAATGGACCCCACTCTACCCCTAAAGCCTAACCGTAAATCTAATACAGCAACCCTAATCTCCCACCCCACCCCTAAAATCTAAACCTAAAACACCCCACCCTACTCCTAAACCCTGACCCTCACTTAACCCTACCCCTAATGCAACCCTAACCCATAACTCTAACCCCCTAGCCCTGAATCTAATCACAACTCTGACCCTGGACCCTAACCCTGATGCACCCTACCCTACCCCTAAACACCTAACCCTAACCCTGATGCACCCAACCCTACCCCTAAAACTTAACCATAACCCCACCCCACCCCTAAACACCTAACCCTAACCCTGATGCACCCCAACCTAACCCCAATATAGCCCTGAACCTAACTGCGACCCTGACCCTCACCTAACCCCAAAACTAACCCCAGTGCAGCAACCCTAACCCTAACCTGAACCCCCCAACCTCAATACAACATAACCCTAACACTACTTAAAATAAAGGGTAGGGTTCCAACACCAATAATAATTTTCAAGTAAGCAAATAATAACTAAATACTACATAGAGACCATAAATTGGCAAAACCCAGGAACTCATTATAACCCCAGAGGGGGATCAAAGGATTACGGATCAAGAAATTACTAAGAAGAGATCGGCAAGAAAAAGAAGCCAGGTGGTAAGGCAAAGCGTGGGCCAACCAAAAGTGTCAGGTATAAGTGACAAGAAGCTCAAGAGTTGAGTGAGAATACGAACACAAGAGGGTGTAACTACCCTCCTGCCCACACCATACAACCTAATCCTAACCCTAACCCTAACCCTAATACAGGCCAGTGAGCCGAACGTCAGTGGTAGGAAAATTATTGGAAAAAGTTCTGAAGGACAAAATTAGTCTCCACTTGGAGAAGCAAGGATTAATCAGGGTTAGTCAACATGGCTTTGTCAAGGGAAGATCATGTCTGACTAATTTGATTGAATTTTTTGAGGGGGTGTCTCGGCGTGTGGATGAGGGTAACGCTGTGGATGTGGTATACATGGATTTCAGTAAGGCCTTCGATAAAGTCCCGCACAGGAGACTGGTCAAGAAGGTACGAGCCCATGGAATCCAGGGTGCCTTGGCACTTTGGATACAAAACTGGCTTAGTGGCAGAAGGCAGAGGGTGATGTGTCTATTTTGTGACTGGAAGCCTGTGGCCAGTGGCGTACCACAGGGATCGGTGCTGGGTCCCTTGCTGTTTGTAGTCTACATTAATGACTTGGATATGAATGTAAAAGGTATGATCAGTAAGTTCGCTGATGATACAAAATTGGTAGGGTGGTAAATAGCGAGGAGGATAGCCTCAGTCTGCAGGACGATATAGATGGGTTGGTCAGATGGGCGGAACAGTGGCAAATGGAATTTAACCCGGAAAAGTGCGAGGTGATGCACTTTGGAGGGACTAACAAGGCAAGGGAATGCACAATGAATGGGAGGACCCTAGGCAAGACAGAGGGTCAGAGGGATCTTGGTGTGCAAGTTCACAGATCCCTGAAGGCGGCGGAACAGGTAGATAAGGTGGTAAAGAAGGCATATGGGATACTTGCCTTTATTAGCCGAGGCATAGAATATCAGAGCAAGGAGGTTATGATGGAGCTGTATAAAACACTGGTTAGGCCACAGCTGGAGTACTGTGTGCAGTTCTGGTCGCCACACAGCAGGAAGGATGTGATCGCTTTGGAGAGGGTGCAGAGGAGATTCACCAGGATGTTACCAGGGTTGGAGCGCTTCAGCTATGAAGAGAGACTGGGAAGATTGGGTTTGTTTTCCTTGGAGCAGAGGAGGCTGAGGGGGGACATGATTGAGGTGTACAAAATTATGAGGGGCACAGATCGGATGGATACTAAGGAGCTTTTTCCCTTCGTTGAGGGTTCTATAACAAGGGGACATAGATTCAAGGTAAAAGGCGGGAGGTTTAGAGGGGATTTGAGAAAGAACTTTTTCACCCAGAGGGTGGTTGGAGTCTGAAACTCACTGCCTGAAAGGGTTGTGGAGGCAGGAACCCTCACAACATTCAAGAAGCATTTGGATGAGCACTTGAAATGCCATAGCATACAAGGCTACGGACCAAATGCTGGAATATGGGATTAGAGTAGACAGGGCTGATGGCCGGCGCGGACACGATGGGCCGAAGGGCCTCTATCCGTGCTGTATAACTCTATGACTCTATGACAGACCTGGAGCCATTGACGCTGTACAGACCGGGAGTCATTGACTCTGTACAGACCGGGTGTCTGCGACTCTGTGCAGACCTCGAGTCAATGACTCTGTCCAGACCTGGAGTCAGTTTCTCTTTCCAGACCTGGAGTCAGTGTCTCTGTACAGACCTGGAGTCACTGTCTCCTTGCAGACCGGGAGTCAGTGATTCTGTACGGACCTGAAGTCAGTTACTCTATACAGACCAGGAGTCAGTGACACTGTGCGTAGCGGGATTCAGTGACTCACTGCAGACCTGGAGACAGTGAATCTGTACAGACCGGGAGTTATTGGCTCTGTGCAGACCGGGACTCAGTGATTTTGTCCAGAACGGGAGTCAGTGAGTCTTTAAGACCGGGAGTCAGTAACTCTGAACAGACCGAGTGTAAGTGACTCTGTACAGACCGGAATCAGTGAATCTGTACAGATAGGGTGTCAGTGAATCTGTACAGGCCGGGAGTCAGTGACACTGTGCGTAGCGGGATTCAGTGACTCACTGCAGACCTGCAGACAGTGAATCTGTACAGACCGGGAGCTAGTGGCTCTGTGCGGACCGCGAGTCAGTGATTCTGTCCAGACCGGGTGTCAGAGAGCCTTTACAGACCGGGAGTCAGTAACTCTGTCCAGACTGGGAGTCAGTGAATCTGCATCGACCGGAATTCAATCACCATGTACAGACCGGGTGTCAGTGACTCTGTTCAGACCGGGTTTCATTGACTCTGTGCAGACCTGGAATCAGTGTCCCTGGGCAGACCGGGATTCAATGGCTCTGTGCAGACCGGGAGTCGGTGATTCTGTACGGACTTGAAGTCGGTGACTGTGTGCAGACCTGAAGTCAGTGACTCTGCATAGACCGGAAGTCAGTTGCTCTGTACATACCGGGAGTCAGTGACTCTGTGTACACAATGAATGGGAGGACCCTAGGCAAGACAGAGGGTCAGAGGGATCTTGGTGTGCAAGTTCACAGATCCCTGAAGGCGGCGGAACAGGTAGATAAGGTGGTAAAGAAGGCATATGGGATACTTGCCTTTATTAGCCGAGGCATAGAATATAAGAGCAAGGAGGTTATGATGGAGCTGTATAAAACACTGGTTAGGCCACAGCTGGAATACTGTGTGCAGTTCTGGTCGCCACACTACAGGAAGGATGTGATCGCTTTGGAGAGGGTGCAGAGGAGATTCACCAGGATGTTACCAGGGTTGGAGCGCTTCAGCTATGAAGAGAGACTGGGAAGATTGGGTTTGTTTTCCTTGGAGCAGAGGAGGCTGAGGGGGGACATGATTGAGGTGTACAAAATTATGAGGGGCACAGATCGGATGGATACTAAGGAGCTTTTTCCCTTCGTTGAGGGTTCTATAACAAGGGGACATAGATTCAAGGTAAAAGGCGGGAGGTTTAGAGGGGATTTGAGAAAGAACTTTTTCACCCAGAGGGTGGTTGGAGTCTGGAACTCACTGCCTGAAAGGGTTGTGGAGGCAGGAACCCTCACAACATTCAAGAAGCATTTGGATGAGCACTTGAAATGCCATAGCATAAAAGGCTACGGACCAAATGCTGGAATATGGGATTAGAGTAGACAGGGCTGATGGCCGGCGCGGACACGATGGGCCGAAGGGCCTCTATCCGTGCTGTATAACTCTATGACTCTATGACAGACCTGGAGCCATTGACGCTGTACAGACCGGGAGTCATTGACTCTGTATAGACCGGGTGTCTGCGACTCTGTACAGACCTCGAGTCAATGACTCTGTGCAGACCTGGAGTCAGTTTCTCTTTCCAGACCTGGAGTCAGTGTCTCTGTACAGACCGCGTGTCAATTGTTCTGCGATTCTGTGCCGACAGGGTGTCAGTGACTCTGTACAGACCGGGAGTCAGTGACTCTGTACAGAGAGGAATCATTGATTATGTGCAGACCGGGAGTCAGCAACACTGTACAGTCCTGTAGTCAATGTCTCTGTGCAGACCGGTTGTCGATGATTCTGTACGGACCGGGAATCAGTGACTGTACAGACCGGGAGTCAGTGACTCTGCATCGACCGGAATTCAGTTATTCTGTAGAGACCGGGAGTCAGTGACGCTGTACAGACCGGGAGTCAGTGATTCTGTCCAGACCTGGAGTCAGTGAGTCTGCACAGACCTGGAGCCAGTGACGCTGCACAGACCGGGAGTCATTGACTCTGTACAGACCGGCTGTCAGCGACTCTGTACAGACCTCGAGTCAGTGACTCTGTACAGACCTGGAGTGAGTGTTTCGGTGCAGACCGTGTGTCAGTTGTTCTGTACCGAACAGAAGTCTGTGATTCTGTGCAGACCGGGAGTCAGTGTTTCTGTATAGACCGGGAGTCGGCGACTCTGTATGGTCCGGAAGTCAGTGAGTCTGTGCAGCCCGGGAGTCAGTGAGTCTGCACAGACGAGATTCAGTGACTCTGCACAGACTGGGAGTCAGTGTCTCTGTGCAGGCCGGGCGTCTGTGATTCTGGCCGGACTGGGAGTCAGTGAGTCTGTCCAGACCTGGAGTCAGTGACTCTGTACAGACGGGGAATCATTGATTATGTACAGACCTGGAGTCAGCGATTCTGAACAGACCTGGAGTCAGTGTCTCTGTGCAGACCGGGAGTCGGTGATTCTGTATGAACCGGGAATCAGTGTCTCTGTACAGAACGGGAGTCAGTGACTCTGTGCAGACCGGGTTGCATTGACTCTGTACAGACCTGAATTCAGTGACTTTGTACAGGCCGGTAGTCAGTGGCACTGTGCAGACATAGAGTCAGTTTCTCGGTACAGACCGGTAGTCAGTGGCTCTGTGCAGACCGGGAGTCAGTGGTTCTCTACGGACCGGGAATCAGTGGCTCTGCGCAGACCGGGAGTTAGGGGTACTGTACGGACCGGCAGTCAGTGAGTCTGCACAGACTTGGATCAAGTGAAGCTGTACAGACCGGGAGTCAGTGACCCTGTACAGACCGGGAGTCATTGACTCTGTAAAGACCGGGAATCATTGACTCTGTACAGACCGGGAGTCAGCGACGCTGTACAGACTCATTACAGACCTGGACTCAATTTCTCTGAACAGACCGGGAGTCAGTGACTCTGTACAGACCGGAAGTCAGTTACTCTGCACAGACCTGGAGTCGGCGAGTCTGCACAGACGGGGATTCAGTGACTCTGTACAGACCGGGAGTCAGTTACTCTGGACAGACCTGAAGTTAGTTCGTCTGCAGAGAACGGGAGTCAGTGACTCTGTGCAGACCAGGAGTCAGTGACTCTGTGCAGACCGGAAGTCATCGATTCTGTACGGATTGGACATCAGAAACTCTGCACAGAGTTTGAGTCACAAACGTTGTACAGACCGGGATTCAGTGAATCTGTACGGAACTGGAGTCAGTGACTCTGTACAGACCTTGATTCATGGTCTCTGGACAGACTGGTAGTCAGTGGCTCTGTGCATACGGGGAGTCAGTGTCTCTGTACAGACCGGTAATCAATGGCTCTCCGCTGACCGGGAGTCAGTGACTCGGTACAGACCGGGAGTCAGTGACTCTGTGCAGACCGGGAGTCAGTGACTCTGTGCAGACCGGGATTCAGTGTCTCTGGACAGACTGGTAGTCAGTGGCTCTGTGCAAACGGGGAGACAGCGTCTCTGTACAGACTGGTAGTCAGTGGCTCTGTGCAGACAGGGAGTCAGCGACTCGGTACAGATGGGGAATCATTGATGATGTACAGACATGGAGTCAGCGACTCAGTACAGACGTGGAGTCAGTGACTCTGTACAGACCTGGAGGCAGTGACTGTGTCCAGACTTGGAGTCAGTGAGTCTGTACAGACCTGGAGCCAGTGACGCTGCACAGACCAGGAGTCGGTGACTCTGTTCAAACCTGGAGTCAGTGTCTCTGTACAGACCGGAAGGCAGTTACTCTGTACAGACCTGGACACATTGACTCTGCACAGACCAGGAGTCAGTGACTCTGTACAGACAGGGAATCGTTGATTATGTACAGACCTGGAGTCAGCGATTCTGTACAGAACGGGAGTCAGTGACTCTGTGCAGACCGGGATTCGGTGACTCTGCACGACCTGGAGTCAGTGAATATGCACAGACCGGGAGTCATTGACTCTGTACAGACCGGGAGTCAGCGACTCTGTACAGACTCTGTACAGAACTGGACTCAGTTTATCTGAACAGACCGGGAGTCAGTGACTCTGTACAGAACGGGAGTCAGTTTGTCTGTACAGACCGATGTCAGTGTTTCTGTACAAACCGGGAGTCGGTGACTCTGTACGGACCGTGAGTAAGTGACTCTGTACAGACCTTGAGTCAGTGAGTCTGCACAGACCTGGAGCAAGTAACGCTGTACAGACCGGAAGTCAGTGACTCGGTACAGACCGGGAGTCAGTGAATCTTTACAGACCTGGAGTCAGTGAGTCTGTACAGACGAAAGTCAGTGACACTGTAAAAACTGGGAGTCAATGACTCTGTACAGGCCGGGCGTCTGTGATTCTGAACGGAACGGGAGTCAGTGACTCTGTACAGACCGGGAGTCAGTGACGTTGGCCAGACTGGGAGTCAGTGAGTCTGTACAGACCTGGAGTCAGTCACTCTGCACAGACCGGGTGTCAGTGTCACTGTGTAGACCGAGAGTCAGTGACTCTGTGCAGACCGGAATCAGTGACTCTGTATTGACAGGGAGTCCGTGAATCTGAACATGCCGAGAGTCAGTGGCTCTGTACTAACCAGGAGTCAGTGACTGTGTACAGACATGGAGTCAGTGCCTCTGTACAGACCGGTAGTCAGTGTCTCTGTGCAGACCGGGAGTCAATGTCTCTGTGCAGACCGGATTCAGTGATTCTGCACAGACTGGGAGTCAGTGCCTCTGTACAGACCGGGAGTCAGTGACTCTGTATAGACGGGGAATTATTGATTATGTGCACATCTGGAGTCAGCGACTCTGTGCAGACCGGGAGTCAGTGACTCTGTACAGACCGAGAGTCAGTAACTCTGAACAGACGGAGAGTTACTGACAGTGTACTACCGGGTGTCAGTGACGCTGTCCGACGAGAGTCACTGACTCTGTGCAGATCTGGAGTCAGTGACTCTGCACAGACCGGGAGACACTTACTCTGTATAGAACCGGTGTCAGTGACTCTGTGCAGGCCGGCAGTTACTGACTTTGTACGGACCGGGAGTCTGTGATTCTGTACAGACAGGGAGTCAGTGAATATGTACAGGACGGGAGTCAGTGACTCTGTCCAGACCTGGGGACAGTGAGTCTGTACAGACCTGGAGCCAGTGACTCAGCACAGACCTGGAGTCAGTGTCTCTGTGCAGACCGGGAGTCAATGTCTCTGTGCAGACCGGATTCAGTGATTCTGCACAGACTGGGAGTCAGTGCCTCTGTACAGACCGGGAGTCAGTGACTCTGTATAGACGGGGAATTATTGATTATGTGCACATCTGGAGTCAGCGACTCTGTGCAGACCGGGAGTCAGTGACTCTGTACAGACCGAGAGTCAGTAACTCTGAACAGACGGAGAGTTACTGACAGTGTACTACCGGGTGTCAGTGACGCTGTCCGACGAGAGTCACTGACTCTGTGCAGATCTGGAGTCAGTGACTCTGCACAGACCGGGAGACACTTACTCTGTATAGAACCGGTGTCAGTGACTCTGTGCAGGCCGGCAGTTACTGACTTTGTACGGACCGGGAGTCTGTGATTCTGTACAGACAGGGAGTCAGTGAATATGTACAGGACGGGAGTCAGTGACTCTGTCCAGACCTGGGGACAGTGAGTCTGTACAGACCTGGAGCCAGTGACTCAGCACAGACCTGGAGTCAGTGTCTCTGTACAGACCGAGAATCAGTAACTCTGAACAGACCGAGAGTCACTGACTCTGTACGAGCGGGAGTCAGTGACGCTGTACGACGGGGAGTCAGTGACTCTGTATAGAACGGGAGTCACTGACTCTGTACAGACCGGGAGTTAGTGACTCTGTACGGACCGGAATCAGTGATTCTGTGCAGACTGGGAGTCAGTGTATCTGTACAGGACGGGAGTCAGTCACTCTGCACAGAACTGGAGTCAGTTACTCTGTACAGACCGGGAGTCAGTGAATCTGTACAGACCGGAAGTCAATTACTCTTTACAGACCGGGAGTCAGTGACTCTCCGCAGTCCGGGAGGCAATGATTCTGTACAGACCGGGAGGCAGTTAGTCTTCATAGACCCGGAGTCAGTAACTCTGAACGGACCGAGAGTTAGCCACTCTGTTCAGAGCTGGAGTAGTAACTCTGCACAGACCGGGAGTCAGTGACCTTGTAAATACCGTAATCAGTGACTCTGTACAGACAGTGAGTCAATGAATCTGTACAGACCTGGATTCAATGGCTCTGCACCGACCGAGTGTCAGTGCCTCTGTACATTCCGGGTGTCAAAGATTCTGTACATACTGGAAGTCAGTGACTCTGTACAGGCCGGGGAGTCAGTGACTCTGCACAGACCTGGAGACAGTGTCTCTGTACAGACCGGGTGTCAGTGTCTCTGCACAGAGCGGGTGTCAATGACTCAGTACAGACAGGGAGTCAGTGATTCTGTACAGACCTGGAGTCAGTGCCACTATACGGACCGAACGTCAGTGAGTCTGTACAGACCGGGATTCAGTGACTCTGTACAGTCGGGGAGTCATTGATTCTGTGCAGGCCGGGGAGTCAGTGATTCATTAGAGACCTGAATTCAGTGACGTTGTCCAGACCGGGAATCGGTGTTTCTGTACGGACCGGAACTCGGTGACTCTGTACAGACCGGGCATCAGTGACTCTTTGCAAACCGGGAGTCGGTCACTCTGTACAGACCGGGTGTCCGTGATTCTGCACAGACCTGGAATCAGTTACTGTGCACAGACCTGGAGTCGGGTTCTCTGCACAGACCGTGAGTCAGTGGTTCTGTACAAAACGGGAGTCTGTGATTCTGCACGGACCGGGATTCAGTGAATCTGTACAGACAGGGAATCATTGACCCTGTACAGACCGAGAGTTAGTGACTTTGAACAGACAGGGTGTCAGTGACTCTGCATAGACCAGAAGTCAGATTCGCTGCACGGACCGGAAGTCAGTGATTCTGGGCAGAAAGGGAGTCAGTGACTCTGCATAGACCGGGAATCAGAGACACTGTGCCGACCGGGAGTCAGTTACTCGGTACAGGCAGGGAGTCAGTGAATCTGTACAAACCGAGAGTCAGTGAATCTGTACAGAACAGGAGTCAGTGACTCTGTAGGACTGGGAGTCACTGACTCCGTACAGACCTGGAGTCAGGGTCTCTGTACAGACAGTTAGTCAGTGAATCTGGACAGACCTGGAGTCAGTGGCTCTGCACAGACCGGGTGTCAGTGACTCTGTCCAGACCGGGTGTCAGTGAGTCTTCAGAGATCGGGAGTCGGTAACTCTGAACGGACCAAGACGTAATGACTCTGTACCGACCTGGAGTCAGTGACGCTGCACAGACCGGGAATCAGTGACACTGTACAGACCGGAATCAGTGAATCTGTACAAACAGGGAGTCATTGATTCAGTACAGACCTGGAGTCAGTTTCTCTGTACAAACTGGGAGTCAGTGACTCTGTGCAGACCTGGAGTCAGTGTCCCTGTGCAGACCGGATTCAGTGATTCTGCACAGACTGGGAGTCAGTGCCTCTGTACAGACCGGTAGTCAGTGTCTCTGTGCAGACCGGGAGTCAATGTCTCTGTGCAGACCGGATTCAGTGATTCTGCACAGACCGGGAGTCAGTGACTCTGTACAGACCGGGAGTCAGTGACTCTGTATAGACGGGGAATTATTGATTATGTGCACATCTGGAGTCAGCGACTCTGTGCAGACCGGGAGTCAGTGACTCTGTACAGACCGAGAGTCAGTAACTCTGAACAGACGGAGAGTTACTGACAGTGTACTACCGGGTGTCAGTGACGCTGTCCGACGAGAGTCACTGACTCTGTGCAGATCTGGAGTCAGTGACTCTGCACAGACCGGGAGACACTTACTCTGTATAGAACCGGTGTCAGTGACTCTGTGCAGGCCGGCAGTTACTGACTTTGTACGGACCGGAATCAGTGATTCTGTACAGACAGGGAGTCCGTGAATATGTACAGGACGGGAGTCAGTCACCCTGTGCAGACCTGGAGTCAGTTACTCTGTATAGAACGGGAGTCATTGACTCTGTACAGGCCTGGTGTTTGTGACTCTGTACGGACCGGAATCTGTGATTCTGTAAAGAAAGGGAGTCAGTGGCTCTGTACAGACCTTAAGTCAGTGACGCTATGCAGACCGGGAGTCTGTGATTCTGTACACACCTGGAGTCAGTGACTCTGTACAGACAGGGAGTCAGTGACTCTGTCCAGACCTGGGGACAGTGAGTCTGTACAGACCTGGAGCCAGTGACTCAGCACAGACCTGGAGTCAGTGTCTCTGTACAGACCGAGAATCAGTAACTCTGAACAGACCGAGAGTCACTGACTCTGTACGAGCGGGAGTCAGTGACGCTGTACGACGGGGAGTCAGTGACTCTGTATAGAACGGGAGTCACTGACTCTGTACAGACCGGGAGTTAGTGACTCTGTACGGACCGGAATCAGTGATTCTGTGCAGACTGGGAGTCAGTGTATCTGTACAGGACGGGAGTCAGTCACTCTGCACAGAACTGGAGTCAGTTACTCTGTACAGACCGGGAGTCAGTGAATCTGTACAGACCGGAAGTCAATTACTCTTTACAGACCGGGAGTCAGTGACTCTCCGCAGTCCGGGAGGCAATGATTCTGTACAGACCGGGAGGCAGTTAGTCTTCATAGACCCGGAGTCAGTAACTCTGAACGGACCGAGAGTTAGCCACTCTGTTCAGAGCTGGAGTAGTAACTCTGCACAGACCGGGAGTCAGTGACCTTGTAAATACCGTAATCAGTGACTCTGTACAGACAGTGAGTCAATGAATCTGTACAGACCTGGATTCAATGGCTCTGCACCGACCGAGTGTCAGTGCCTCTGTACATTCCGGGTGTCAAAGATTCTGTACATACTGGAAGTCAGTGACTCTGTACAGGCCGGGGAGTCAGTGACTCTGCACAGACCTGGAGACAGTGTCTCTGTACAGACCGGGTGTCAGTGTCTCTGCACAGAGCGGGTGTCAATGACTCAGTACAGACAGGGAGTCAGTGATTCTGTACAGACCTGGAGTCAGTGCCACTATACGGACCGAACGTCAGTGAGTCTGTACAGACCGGGATTCAGTGACTCTGTACAGTCGGGGAGTCATTGATTCTGTGCAGGCCGGGGAGTCAGTGATTCATTAGAGACCTGAATTCAGTGACGTTGTCCAGACCGGGAATCGGTGTTTCTGTACGGACCGGAACTCGGTGACTCTGTACAGACCGGGCATCAGTGACTCTTTGCAAACCGGGAGTCGGTCACTCTGTACAGACCGGGTGTCCGTGATTCTGCACAGACCTGGAATCAGTTACTGTGCACAGACCTGGAGTCGGGTTCTCTGCACAGACCGTGAGTCAGTGGTTCTGTACAAAACGGGAGTCTGTGATTCTGCACGGACCGGGATTCAGTGAATCTGTACAGACAGGGAATCATTGACCCTGTACAGACCGAGAGTTAGTGACTTTGAACAGACAGGGTGTCAGTGACTCTGCATAGACCAGAAGTCAGATTCGCTGCACGGACCGGAAGTCAGTGATTCTGGGCAGAAAGGGAGTCAGTGACTCTGCATAGACCGGGAATCAGAGACACTGTGCCGACCGGGAGTCAGTTACTCGGTACAGGCAGGGAGTCAGTGAATCTGTACAAACCGAGAGTCAGTGAATCTGTACAGAACAGGAGTCAGTGACTCTGTAGGACTGGGAGTCACTGACTCCGTACAGACCTGGAGTCAGGGTCTCTGTACAGACAGTTAGTCAGTGAATCTGGACAGACCTGGAGTCAGTGGCTCTGCACAGACCGGGTGTCAGTGACTCTGTCCAGACCGGGTGTCAGTGAGTCTTCAGAGATCGGGAGTCGGTAACTCTGAACGGACCAAGACGTAATGACTCTGTACCGACCTGGAGTCAGTGACGCTGCACAGACCGGGAATCAGTGACACTGTACAGACCGGAATCAGTGAATCTGTACAAACAGGGAGTCATTGATTCAGTACAGACCTGGAGTCAGTTTCTCTGTACAAACTGGGAGTCAGTGACTCTGTGCAGACCTGGAGTCAGTGTCCCTGTGCAGACCGGGATTCAATGGCTCTGTGCAGACCGGGCGTCAGTGACTCTTTGCAGACCGGGAGTCGGTGACTTTGTGCAGACCGGATGTCAGTGACCGTGCATAGACTGGAAGTCAGTAACTCTGTACAGACCAAGTGTTAGTGACTCTGTCCAACCGGGAGTAAGTTACGCTGTACGACCGGGAGTCAGTGATGCTGTACAGACCTGGAGTCAGCGACTCTGCACAGAATGGGAATCAGTTACTCTGTATAGAACGGGAGTCAATTTCTCTGTGCAGGCCGGGAGTCAGCGACTCTGCGCAGTTTGGATTAATTGATTATGTGCAGACCTGGAGTCAGCGACTCTGCACAGAGCGGGAGTCAGTGATTCTGTACCGAAATGAAGTCGGTTATTCTGTACAGACCGGAATCAGTGATTCATTGCAGACGGTGAGTTAGTGAATCTGCACAGACCTGGAGTTTATTTTTTTAATTCATTCACGGGATGTGGGCGTCGCTGGCAAGGCCGGCATTTATTGCCCATCCCTAATTGCCCTCGAGAAGGTGGTGGTGAGCCGCCTTCTTGAACCGCTGCAGTCCGTGTGGTGACGGTTCTCCCACAATGCTGTTAGGAAGGGAGTTCCAGGATTTTGACCCAGCGACGATGAAGGAACGGCGATATATTTCCAAGTCGGGATGGTGTGTGACTTGGAGGGGAACGTGCAGGTGGTGTTGTTCCCATGCGCCTGCTGCCCTTGTCCTTCTAGGTGGTAGAGGTCGCGGGTTTGGGAGGTGCTGTCGAAGAAGCCTTGGCGAGTTGCTGCAGTGCATCCTGTGGATGGTGCACACTGCAGCCACAGTGCGCCGGTGGTGAAGGGAGTGAATGTTTAGGGTGGTGGATGGGGTGCCAATCAAGCAGGCTGCTTTATCTTGGATGGTGTCGAGCTTCTTGAGTGTTGTTGGAGCTGCACTCATCCAGGCAAGTGGAGAGTATTCCATCACACTCCTGACTTGTGCCTTGTAGATAGTGGAAAGGCTTTGGGGAGTCAGGAGGTGAGTCACTCGCCGCAGAATACCCAGCCTCTGACCTGCTCTCGTAGCCACAGTATTTATATGGCTGGTCCAGTTAAGTTTCTGGTCAATGGTGACCCCCAGGATGTTGATGGTGGGGGATTCGGTGATGGTAATGCCGTTGAATGTCAAGGGGATGTGGTTGGACTCTCTCTTGTTGGAGATGGTCATTGCCTGGCACTTATCTGGTGCGAATGTTACTTGCCACTTATGAGCCCAAGCCTGGATGTTGTCCAGGTCTTGCTGCATGCAGGCTCGGACTGCTTCATTATCTGAGGGGTTGCGAATGGAACTGAACACTGTGCAGTCATCAGCGAACATCCCCATTTCTGACCTTATGATGGAGGGAAGGTCATTGATGAAGCAGCTGAAGATCGTTGGGCCTAGGACACTGCCCTGAGGAACTCCTGCAGCAATGCCCTGGGGCTGAGATGACTGGCCTCCAACAACCACTACCATCTTCCTTTGTAAGAACATAAGAACATAAGAAATTGGAGCAGGAGTAGGCCAATCGGCCCCTCGAGCCTGCTCCGCCATTCAATAAGATCATGGCTGATCTGATCCCAACCACAAATCTAAAGAACACAAGAAGTCGGAGCAGGACCCGGCCACATAGCCCCTGGGCCCTCTCCGCCACCCACAGGGCATTGACCGATCCGAACTCAGCTTCATGTCCAATTTCCTGCCCGCTCCCCATAACCCCTAATTCCCTTTACTTCTAGGAAATTGTCTATTTCTGTTTTAAATTTATCTAATGATGTAGCTTCCACAGCTTCCTGGGGCAGCAAATTCCACAGACCTACCACCCTCTGAGTGAAGAAGTTTCTCCTCATCTCAGTTTTGAAAGAGCAGCCCCTTATTCTAAGATTATGCCCCCTAGTTCTAGTTTCATCCATCTTTGGGAACATCCTTACTGCATCCACCCGATCAAGACCCTTCACAATCTTATATGTTTCAATAAGATCGCCTCTCATTCTTCTGAACTCCAATGAGTAGAGTCCCAATCTACTCAACCTCTCCTCATATGTCCGCCCCCTCATCCCCGGGATTAACCGAGTGAACCTTCTTTGTACTGCCTCGAGAGCAAGTATGTCTTTTCTTAAGTATGGAGACCATGCCAGGTATGACTCCAGCCACTGGAGAGTTTTCCCCCTGATTCCCATTGACTTCAATTTTACGAGGGCTCCTTGGTGCCACACATCGGTCAAATGCTGCCTTGATGTCAAGGGCAGTCACTCTCACCTCACCTCTGGAATTCAGCTCTTTTGTCCATGTTTGGACCAAGGCTGTAATGAGGTCTGGAGCCGAGTGGTCCTGGCGGAACCCAAACTGAGCATCGGTGAGCAGGTTATTGGTGAGTAAGTGCCGCTTGATAGCACTGTCGACGACACCTTCCATCACTTTGCTGATGATTGAGAGTAGACTGATGGGGCGCTAATTGGCCGGATTGGATTTGTCCTGCTTTTTGTGGACAGGACATACCTGGGCAATTTTCCACATTGTCGGGTGGATGCCAGTGTTGTAGCTGTACTGGAACAGCTTGGCTAGAGGCGCAGCTAGTTCTGGAGCACAAGTCTTCAGCACTGCAGCTGGGATGTTGTCGGGGCCCATAGCCTTTGCTGTATCCAGTGCACTCAGCCGTATCTTGATATCACGTGGAGTGAATCGAATTGGCCGAAGACTGGCTTCCGTGATGGTGGGGATATCGGGAGGAGGCTGAGATGGATTATCCACTCGGCACTTCTGGCTGAAGATGGTTGCAAACGCTTCAGCCTTGTCTTTTGCACTCACGTGCTGGACTCCGCCATCATTGAGAATGGGGATGTTTGCAGAGCCTCCTCCTCCCGTTAGTTGTTTAATTGTCCACCACCATTCACGACTGGATGTGGCAGGACTGCAGAGCTTTGATCTGATCCGTTGGTTGTGGAATCGCTTAGCTCTGTCTATAGCATGTTGCTTCCGCTGTTTAGCATGCATGTAGTCCTGAGTTGTAGCTTCACCAGGTTGGCACCTCATTTTTAGGTACGCCTGATGCTGCTCCTGGCATGCTCTTCTACACTCCTCATTGAACCAGCGTTGATCCCCTGGCTTGTTGGTAATGGTAGAGTGAGGAATATGCCGGGCCATGAGGTTACAGATTGTGCTGGAATACAATTCTGCTGCTGCTGATGGCCCACAGCGCCTCATGGATGCCCAGTTTTGAGCTGCTAGATCTGTTCTGAATCTATCCCATTTAGCACGGTGGTAGTGCCACACAACACGTTGGATGGTGTCCTCAGTGCGAAGACGGGATTTCATCTCCACGATGACTGTGCGGTGGTCACTCCTACCAATGCTGTCATGGACAGATGCATTTGCGACAGGTAGATTGGTGAGGACGAGGTCAAGTAAGTTTTTCCCTCGTGTTAGTTCGCTCACCACCTGCCGCAGGCCCAGTCTCGCAGCTATGTCCTTCAGGACTCGGCCAGCTCGGTCAGTAGTGGTGCTACCGAGCCACTCTTGGTGATGGACATTGAAGTCCCCCACCCAGAGTACATTTTGTGCCCTTGCTACCCTCAGTGCTTCCTCCAAGTGGTGTTCAACATGGAGGAGGACTGATTCATCAGCTGAGGGAGGACGGTAGGTGGTAATCATCAGGAGCTTTCCTTGCCCATGTTTGACCTGATGCCATGAGATTTCATGGGGTCCAGAGTTAATGTTGAGGACTCCCAGGGCCACTCCCTCCTGACTGTATATCACTGTACCGCCACCTCTGGTGGGTCTGTCCTGCCGGTGGGACAGGACATACCCAGGGATGGTGATGGAAGAGTCTGGGACGTTGGCTGAAAGATATGATTCTGTGAGTATGGCTATGTCAGGCTGTTGCTTGACTTGTCTGTGGGACAGCTCTCCCAATTTTGGCACAAGTCCCCAGATGTTAGTAAGGAGGACCTTTCAGGTTCGACTGGGCTTGGTGTTTTGCCGTTGTCGTGTCCGGTGCCTAGTGGTCCGATGCCGGGTGGTCCGTCCGGTTTTATTCTTATTATGACTTTTTGTAGCGAGATTTTACAACTGAGTGGCTTGCTAGGCCATTTCAGAGGGCAATTAAGAATCAACCACATTGCTGTGGGTCTGGAGTCACATGTAGGCCAGACCGGGTAAGGGCGGCAGGCTTCCTTCCCTAAAGGACATTAGTGAACCAGATGGGTTGTTATGACAATCCGGTCGTTTCATGGCCATCATTACTGATACTAGTATTTTAATTCCAGATTTTTTATTTAATTAATTGGCTCTGGTACAGACCGGGTGTCAGTGACTTTGTACAGACCGGGTGTCAGTGAGCCTTCATAGATCGGGAGACAGTAAGTCTGTCCAGACCTGGAGTCAGTGACTCGGTACAGGCCGGGGAGTCAGTGACTCTGTACAGATCGGAATCAGTGAATCTGTACAGACAGGGAGTCAGCGACTCTGTGCAGTTCGGAAGTATTCATTATGTACAGACCTGGAATCATCGACTCTGTACTGAGCGGGAGTCAGTGATTCTGTACAGACCGGAAATCGGTGACTCTGTCCAGACCGGAATCAGTGACTCTGTACAGACAGTGAGTTAGTGAATCTGCGCAGATCTGGAATCAGTGGCTCTGTACAGACCGGGTGTCAGTGCCTCTGTACAGACCGGGTGTCAGTGAGTCTTCATAGATCGGGAATCAGTGACTCTGTACAGACAGTGAGTTAGTGAATCTGCACAGACCTGGAGTCAGTGGCTCGGTACAGATCGGGTGTCAGTGACACTGTGCAGACCGGAAGTCAGTGACTGTGTACAGGCCGGGGAGTCAGTGATTCTGTACAGACCTGGAGTCAGTGACTCTGTACGGACCGGGAGTCAGTGACTTTGTACAGCCTGGGTGTCAGTGACTCTCTGCAGAGTCACTGCCTTCCGGTCTGTACAGAGTCACTGACATCGAGAGTTCGTGACTCTGCACAGACCAAAATCAGTGACTGTTCAGACAGGGAATCAGTGAATCTGTTCATACCGAGAGGCAGTGAATCTGTACAGACCGGGAGTTAGTGACTCTGTTGGACCGGGAGTCACTGACTCTGTACGGACCTGGAGTTAGTGTCTCTGTACAGACAGTTAGTCAGTGAATCTGTACAGACCTTGAGTCAGTGGCTCTGCAGAGACCGGCTGTCAGTGACTCACTACAGACCTGGAGTCAGTGTCCCTGTGCAGACTGGGATTCATTGGCTCTGTGCAGACCGGGAGTCGGTGATTCTATACGGACTTGAAGTCGGTGACTGTGCAGACCGGGAGTATGTGACTCTGTGCATAGAGGGATTCAGTGACTCTCTGCAGACGTAGAGTCAGTGAATCTGTGCAGACCGGGAGTCAATGATTCTGTGCAGTCCGGGAGTCAGTGAGTCTTTACAGACCGGGAGTCAGTAACTCTGAACAGACCGAGTGTTAGTGACTGTCCAACCGGGGGTCAGTGACGCTGTACGACCGGGAGTCAGTGATGCTGTACAGACCTGGAGTCAGTGACTCTGCACAGATCGGGAGTCAGTTACTCTGTACAGAACGGGAGTCAATTACTCTGTACAGGCCGGGAGTCAGCGACTCTGTACAGAGCGGGAGTCAGTGATTCTGTGCAGACAGTGAGTTAGTGAATCTGCACAGACCTGGATCAGTTGCTCTGTACAGACCGGGTGTCAGTGACGCTGCACAGACCGGGTGTCAGTGAGTCTTCATAGATCGCGTAACAGTGACTCTGTACAGACAGTGAGTTAGTGAATCTGCACAGACCTGGAGTCAGTGGCTCTGTACAGATCGGAATCATTGACTCTGTACAGAGAGGGAGTCAGTGACTCTGTACAGACCGGTAGTCAGTGGCTCTGTAAGAACGGGAATCAGTAACTCTGCACAGTCCTGCAGTTAGTGACTCTGTACGGACCGAGAGTCAGTGTCTTTCCAGAGACGGGGTGTCGGTGACTCTCAACAGGGTCACTGCCTTCCGGTCTGTACAGAGTCACTGACACCGAGAGTTCGTGACTCTGCACAGACCAAAATCAGTATCTGTTCAGACAGGCAATCAGTGAATCTGTTCATACTGAGAGGCAGTGAATCTGTACAGACCGGGAGTTAGTGACTCTGTAGGACCGGGAGTCACTGACTCTGTACGGACCTGGAGTCAGTGACTCTGCACAGACCGGGAGTCAGTGACTGTACAGGCCGGGAGTCAGTGTCTCTGTACAGACTGGAATCAGTGAATCTGTACAGAAAGGGAGTCAGTGAACCTGTACTGGCCGGGAGTCCGTGACTCTGTATGGACCGGAATCAGTGACTCTGTTCAGACATTGATTCAGTCAAACTGTGCAGACCGGGTGTCAGTGATTCTGTCCAGACCTGGAGTCAGTGAGTCTTTACAGACCTGGAGTCAGTAACTCTGAACAGACCGAGTGTTAGTGACTGTCCAACCGGGAGTCATTGACGCTGTACGACCGGGAGTCAGTGACTCTGCACAGACCGTGAGTCAGTGGCTCTGTACAGACCGGGTGTCAGTGACTCTGTATAGACCTGGAGTCAGTGTCCCTGTGCAGACCGGGATTCAATGGCTCTGTGCAGACCGGGAGTCGTTGATTCTGTACGTACTTGAAGTCGGTGACTCTGTGCAGACCGGAAGTCAGTGACTCTGCACAGACCGGAAGTCAGTTACTCTGTACAAACCGGGAGTCAGTGACTCTGTGCATAGCGGGATTCAGTGACTCTCTCCAGACCTGGAGTCAGTGAATCTGTACAGACCGGGAGTTAGTGGCTCTCTGCAGACCGGGGGTCAGTGATTCTGTCCAGACGGGGAGTCAGTGAGTCTTCACAGACCGGGAGTCAGTAACTCTGAACAGACCGAGTGTTAGTGACTGTCCAACCGGGAGTCAGTGACGCTGTACGACCGGGAGTCAGTGACTCTGCACAGACCGGGAGTCAGTTATTCTCTACAGAATGGGAGTCAATTACTCTGTACAGGCCGAGAGTCAGCGACTCTGTGCAGTTCGGAATCATTGATTATGTACAGACCTGGAGTCAGCGACTCTGTACAGAGCGGGAGTCAGTGATTCTGTGCAGACAGTGAGTTAGTGAATCTGCACAGACCTGGATCAGTTGGTCTGTACAGACCGGGTGTCAGTGACGCTGCACAGACCGGGTGTCAGTGAGTCTTCATAGATCGCGTAACAGTGACTCTGTACAGACAGTGAGTTAGTGACTCTGTACAGACCGGTAGTCAGTGGCTCTGTAAGACCGGGAATCGGTAACTCTGTACAGTCCTGCAGTCAGTGACTCTGTACCGACCGAGAGTCAGTGTCTTTCCACAGACGGGGTGTCGGTGACTCTCAACAGAGTCACTGGCTTTCGGTCTGTAAAGAGTCAGTGACACCAAGAGTTCGTGACTCTGTACAGACCTGGAGTCAGTGACTGTACAGGCCGGGAGTCAGTGACTCTGTATGGACCGGAATCAGTGATTCTGTCCAGACCTGGAGTGAGTGAGTCTTTACAGACCTGGAGTCAGTAACTCTGAACAGACCGAGTGCTGGTGACTCTGTCCAACCGGGATACAGTGACGCTGTACAGACCTGGAATCAGCGACTCAGTACAGAGCGGGAGTCAGTGATTCTGTACCGACCAGAAGTCGTTGACTCTGTACAGACCGGAATCAGTGACTCTGTACAGACCGGGAATCAGTAACTCTGTACGGTCCTGCAGTCAGTGACGCTGTACAGACCGGAATCAGTGAATCTGTACAGGCAGGGAATCAGTGAATCGCTACAGGGCGGGAGTCAGTGACTCTGTATGGACCGGAATCAGTGACTCTTTTCAGACAGTGAGTCAGTGAAGCTGTGCAGACCTGGATTCAGTGGCTCTGTAAGACCGGGAGACAGTAACTCTGTGCAGACCGGGCGTCAGTTACTCGATACAGACCCGCAGTCTGTCAGTCTGTACAGACCGGGAGTCAGTGACTCTGCAAAGATCGGGTGTCAGTGACTCTGTGCAGACCGGAAGTCAGTGAATGTGTACAGGCCGGTGAGTCAGTGACTCTGTGCGGACCGGGAGACTGTTACTTTGTAGGACCGTGAGTCAGTGACTGTGTACGGATCTGGAGTCAGTGTCTCTGTACAGACAGTTAGTCAGTGAATCTGAGCAGACCTGGAGTCAGTGGCTCTGTACAGACCGGGTGTCAGTGACTCTGTATAGACCTGGAGTCAGTGTCCCTGTGCAGACCGGGATTCAATGGCTCTGTGCAGACCGGGAGTCGTTGATTCTGTACGTACTTGAAGTCGGTGACTCTGTGCAGACCGGAAGTCAGTGACTCTGCACAGACCGGAAGTCAGTTACTCTGAACAAACCGGGAGTCAGTGACTCTGTGCATAGCGGGATTCAGTGACTCTCTCCAGACCTGGAGTCAGTGAATCTGTACAGACCGGGAGTTAGTGGCTCTCTGCAGACCGGGGGTCAGTGATTCTGTCCAGACGGGGAGTCAGTGAGTCTTCACAGACCGGGAGTCAGTAACTCTGAACAGACCGAGTGTTAGTGACTCTGTCCAACCGGGAGTCAGTGATGCTGTACGAACGGGAGTCAGTGATGCTGTACAGACCTGGAGTCAGTGACTCTGCACAGACCGGGAGTCAGTTACTCTGTATTGAACGGGAGTCAATTACTCTGTACAGGCTGGGAGTCAGCGACTCTGTGCTGTTCGGAATCATTGATTATGTAGAGACCTGGAGTCAGCGACTCTGTACAGAGCGGGAGTCAGTGATTCTGCACCGACCGGAAGTCGGTGACTCTGTACAGAGCAGAATCAGTGACTCTGTATAGACAGTGAGTTAGTGAATCTGCACAGACAGTGAGTTAGTGAATCTGCACAGACGTGGAGTCAGTGGCTCTCTACAGATCGGAATCATTGACTCTGTACAGTCCTGCAGTCAGTGACTCTGTCCGGACCGGGAGTCAGTGACTTTGTACAGACGGGGTGTCAGTGACTCTCAACAGAGTCACTGCCTTCCGGTCTGCACAGAGTCACTGACACCGAGAGTTGATGACTCTGTACAGACCTGGAGTCAGCGACTATGCACAGACCGGGAGTCAGTGACTGTCCAGGCCGGGTGTCAGTGTCTCTGTACAGACCGGAATCAGTGTATCTGTACAGGCCGGAGTCCGTGACTCTGTATGGACCGGAATCAGTGACTCTGTTCAGACAGTGAGTCAGTGAAACTGTGCAGACCATGGTCAGTGAATCTGTACAGACCGGGAGTTAGTAGCTCAGTGCAGACAGGGAGTCAATGATTCAGTCCAGACCGGGAGTCAGTGAGTCTTTACAGACCGGGAGTCAGTAACTCTGAACAGACCGAGTGTTAGTGACTCTGTCCAACCGTGAGTCAGTGACGCTGTACGACCGGAAGTCAGTGATGCTGTACAGTCCTGGAATCAGTGACTCTGCACAGACCGGAGTCAGTTACTCTGTATAGAACGGGAGTCTATTATTCTGTACAGGCCGGGAGTCAGCGACTCTGTGCAGTTCGGAATCATTGATTATGTACAGACCTGGAGTCAGTGATTCTGTACCGACCAGAAGTCGGTGACTCTGTACAGACCGGATTAAGTGACTCTGTACAGACAGTGAGTTAATGAATCTGCACAGACCTGGAGTCAGTGGCTCTGTACAGTCCGGGTGTCAGTTACTCTGTACAGACCAGGTTTCAGTGAGTCTTCACAGACCGGGAGTCAGTAACTCTGAACAGACCGCGTGTTCGTGACCCTGTCCAACCGGGAGTCAGTGACGCTGTACGACCGGGAGTCAGTGACGCTGTACGACGGGAGTCAGTGATGCTGGACAGAACTGGAGTCAGTGACTCTGCACAGACCAGGAGTCAGTTCCTCTGTATAGAACGGGAGTCAGTTACTCTGTACAGGCCGGGAGTCAGCGGCTCTGTGCAGTTCGGAATCATTGATTATGTACAGACCTGGAGTCAGCGACTCAGTACAGAGCGGGAGTCAGTGATTCTCTACCGACCGGAAGTCGGTGACTCTGTACAGACCGATAGTCAGTGGCTCTGTAAGACCGGGAATCAGTAAATCTGTACGGTCCTGCAGTCAGTGACGATGTACAGACCGGAATAAGTGAATCTGTACAGACAGGGAATCAGTGAATCGCTACAGGCCGGGAGTCCGTGACTCTGTATGGACCAGAATCAGTGACTTTTTTGAGACAGTGAGTCAGTCAACCTGTGAAGACCTGGATTCAACGGCGCTCTTCAGATCGGATGTCAGTGACTCTGTACAGACCGGAAGTCAGTGACTCTGTAGAGACCTGGAGTCAGTGGCTCTCTAAGACCGGGCGTCAGTAAATCTGTACAAACCAGGCGTCAGTGACTCCGTACAGACCCGGAGTCTGTCAGTCTGTCCAGACCGGGTGTCAGTGACAGTGTGCAGTTCGGAATCATTGATTATGTACTGACCTGGAGTCAGCGACTCTGTACAGAGCGGGAGTCAGTTATTCTGTACCGACCGGAAGTCGGTGACTCTGTACAGACCGGTATCAGTGACTCTGTGCAGACAGTGAGTTAGTGAATCTGCGCAGATCTGGAGTCAGTGGCTGTGTACCGACCGGGTGTCAGTGAGTCTTCATTGATCGGGAATCAGTGACTCTGTAAAGACAGTGAGTTCGTGAATCTGCACAGACCTGGAGTTAGTGGCTCTGTACAGATCGGGTGTCAGTGACTCTGTACAGACCGGAAGTCAGTGACTGTGTTAAGGCCGGGGAGTCAGTGATTCTGTACAGACCTTGAGTCAGTTGCTCTGTACGGACCGGGAGTCAATGTCTTTGTTCAGACGGGGTGTCAGGGAATCTCTGCAGATTAACTGCCTTCCGGTCTGTACAGAGTCAATGACACCGGGAGTTCGTGAATCTGTACAGACCGGAATCAGTGACTCTGTACAGACAGGAGTCAGGGTATCTGTACATACCGAGAGTCAATGAATCTGTACAGACCGGGTGTCAGTGACTCTGCATAGACCGGAAGTCAGTTACTCTGTGCAGACCCGGAGTCAGTGACTCTGTGCACAGCGGGATTCAGTGACTCTCTCCAGAACTGGAGTCAGTGAATCTGCACAGACCGCTGTACGACATAAGTCAGTGATGCTGTACAGACCTGGAGTCAGTGACTCTGCACGGACCGGGAGTCAGTGGCTCTGTAGAGACCGGGTGTCAGTGACACTGCACAGACCGGTTGTCGTGGAGTCTTTACAGATCCGGAATCAGTGACTCTGTACAGACAGTGAGTTGGTGAATCTGCACAGACCTGGAGTCAGTGGCTCTGTACAGATGGGAATCATTGACTCTGTACAGAGAGGGAGTCAGTGATTCTGTACAGACCGGTAGTCAGTGGGTCTGTAAGACCGGGAATCAGTAACTCTGTGCAGTCCTGCACTCAGTTACTCTGTACGGACCGGGAGTCAGTGACTTTGTACAGACGGGGTGCCAGTGACGCTCAACAGAGTCACTGCCTTCCGGTCTGTACAGAGTCACTGACACCGAGAGTTCGTGACTCTGTACAGACCTGGAGTCAGTGATTCTGCACCGACCGGGAGTCAGTGACTGTACAGGCCAGGAGTCAGTGTCTCTGTACAGACCTGGAGTCAGTGACTCTGTACGGACCGGGAGTCAGTGACGTTAACAGACGGGTAGTCAGTGACTCTATGCAGAGTCACTGCCTTCCGGTCTGTACAGAGTCACTGACACCGAGAGTTCCTGACTCTGTACAGACCGGAAGCAGTGACTTTGTACAGACAGGGAGTCAGTGAATCTGGACATACCGCGAATCAGTGAATCTGTACAGACCGGGAGTCAGTGACTCTGTAGGACCGGGAGTCAGTGACTTTTTACAGACGGGTTGTCAGTGACTCTCTGCAGAGTCACTGCCTTCCGGTCTGTACAGAGTCACTGACACCGAGAGTTCCTGACTCTGTACAGACCGGAAGCAGTGACTTTGTACAGACAGGGAGTGAGCGAATCTGTACATACCGCGAATCAGTGAATCTGTACAGACCGGGATTCAGTGACTCTGTCGGACCCGGAGTCACTGATTCTGTTCGGACCTGGAGTCAGTGTCTCTGTACAGACAGTTAGTCAGTGACTCTGTACAGACCTGGAATTAGTGTCCATGTGCAGACCGGGATTCAATGGCTCTGTGCAGACCGGGAGCCGGTAACTCTGTAAGAACTTGAAGTCGCTGACTCTGTGCAGACCGGAAGTCAGTGACTCTGCAAAGAACGGAAGTCAGTTAATCTGTGCAGACCGGGTGTTCGTGATTCTGTCCAATCGGCAGTCAGTGACGCTGTCCGACCGGGAATCAGTATCTCTGTACAGTCCTGCAGTCCGTGACTCTGCACGGACCGGGAGTCAGTAACTCTGCACAGTCCGTGAGTCAGTTACTCTGTATAGAATGGGAGTCAGTGAATCTGCACAGACCGGTAGTCAGTGGCTCTGTAAGACCGGGAATCAGTAACTCTGTACGGTCCTGAAGTCAGTGACTCTATAAAGACCGGAATCAGTGACTCTTTTCAGACAGTGAGTCAGTCAACCTGTGCAGACCTGGATTCAGTGGCTCTCTGCACATCGGGTGTCAGTGACTCTGTACAGACCGGGATTCAGTAATTCTGTACAGACCGGGCGTCAGTGACACCGTACAGACCCGGAGTCTGTGAGTCTGTACAGACCGGGAGTCAGAGACTCTGCACAGACCGGCAGTCATTTAATCTGTATAGAACGGCAGTCAATTAATCTGTACGGGCCGGGAGTCAGCGACTCTGTGCAGTTCGGAATCATTGATTATGTGCAGACCTGGAGTCAGCGACTCTGTACAGAGCGGGAGTCAGTGATTCTGTCCCGACCGGAAGTCGTTGACTATGTACAGACCGGAATCAGTGAGTCTGTACAGACAGTGAGTTAGTGAATCTGCACAGACCTGGAGTCAGTGGCTCTGTACAGACCGGGTGTCAGTGAGTCTTCATAGATCTGGAATCAGTGACTCTGTACAGCCAGTGAGTTAGTGAATCTGCACAGACCTGGAGTCAGTGGCTCTGTACAGACCGGGAGTCAGTGACTTTGTACAGACGGGTTTTCAGTGCCTATCCAGAGACCGGGCGGCAATGATTCTGTACAGATTGGGAGTCAGTGATTCTTCATAGACCGGGAGTCAGAAACTCTCTGCAGACCGAGTGTCAGTTACTCTGTTCAGACCGGTTATCAGTGACTCTGTACAGACCGGGAGTCAGTGACTCTGTACAGTTCGGAATCATTGATTATGTACAGACCTGGAGTCAGCGAATCTGTACGTACCGCAAGTCGGTGACTCTGTACAGACCGGGAGTCCGTAACTCTGAACAGACCGAGTGTTAGTGACTCTGTCCAACTGGGAGTCAGTAACTCTGTTCAGTCCTGCAATCAGTGACTTTGTACAGGCGGGGTGTCAGTGACTCTCTACAGACCGGGAGTCAGTGCCTGTACAGGCCGAGAGTCCGTGACTCTGTATGGACCGGAATCAGTGAATCTGGACAGGCAGGGAGTTAGTGAATCTGTGCAGGCCGGGAGTCCGTAAATCTGTAGGGACCGAAATCAGTGACTCTGTTCAGACAGTGAGACAGTGAAACTGTGCAGACCTGGAGTCAGTGGCTCCGTACAGACCGGAAGTCAGTGACTGTGTACAGGCCGGGGAGTCAGTGACTCTGTACGGACAGGGAGTCAGTGACTTTTTTGAGACGGGCTGTCAGTGACTCTCTGCAGAGTCACTTCCTTCCTGTCTGTACAGAGTCACTGACACCGAGAGTTCATGACTCTGTACAGACCGGAAACAGTGACTCTGTGCAGACAGGGAGTCAGTGAATCTGTACATACCGGAATCAGTGAATCTATACAGGCAGGGAGACAGTGAATCTGTACAGGCCGTGAGTCCGTTACTCTGTATGGACCGGAATCAGTGACTCTGTTCAGACAGTGAGTCAGTGAAACTGTGCAAACCTGGAGTCAGTGGCTCTGTCCAGATCGGGTGTCAGTGACTCTGTACGGACCGGGAGTCAGTGACTTTTAACAGACGGGGTGTCAGTGACTCTCTGCAGAGTAACTTCCTTCCGGTCTGTACAGAGTCACTGACACCGAGAGTTCGTGACTCTGCACAGACCGGAATCAGTGACTCTGTACAGACAGGGAGTCAGTGAATCTGTGCATACCGAAAGTCAGTGAATCTGTACAGACCGGGATTCAGTGACTCTGCAGGACCGGGATTCACTGACTCTCTACGGACCTGGCGTCAGTGGCTCTGTACAGACCTGGAGTCAGTGTCGCTGTGCAGACCGGGATTCAGTGCCTCTGTGCAGACCGGGAGTCGATGATTCTGTACGGACTTGAAGTCGGTGACTCTGTGCAGACCGGAAGTCAGTGACTCAGCATCGACCGAAAGTCAGTTACTCTGTACAGACCGGGAGTCAGTGACTCTGAGCACAGTGCCTCTGTGCAGACCGGGAGTCGGTCATTCTGTACGGACTTGAAGTCGGTGACTCTGTGCAGACCGGAAGTCAGTGACTCTGCATCGACCGAAAGTCAGTTACTCTGTACAGAACGGGAGTTCGTGGCTCTGTGCAGACAGGGAGTCAGTGATTCTGTCCAGACCGGGTGTCAGTAAGTCTCGACAGACCGGGAGTCAGTATCTCTGAACATACCGAGTGTTAGTGACTCTGTCCAACCGGGAGTCAGTGACGCTGTCCGACCGGGAGTCAGTGATATTGTACAGAATGGGTATCAATGACTCTCTGCAGACCGGGAGTCAGTGAGTCTTCATAGACCGGGAGTAAATAACTTTGAACGTAACGAGAGTTAGTGACTCTGTGCTTACATGCAGATAGTGACTCTTTACAGACGGGGTGTCAGTAACTCTCTACAGACCGGGAGCCAGTGACTGTACAGGCCGGGAGTCAGTGTCTCTGTACAGACAGGAATCAGTGAATCTGTACAGACAGGGAGTCAGTGAATCTGTACAGGCCGGGCGTCCATGACTCTTTATGGACCGGAATCAGTGACTCTGTTCAGACAATCAGTCAGTGAAACTGTCCAGACCTGGAGTCAGTGGCTCTGTGCAGATCGGGTGACAGTGACTCTGTGCAGACCGAAGTCAGTAACTGTGTACAGGCCGGGAGGTCAGTGACTCTGTACAGACCTGGAGTTAGTGAATCTGTCCGGACCGGGAGTCAGTGACTTTTTACTGACTGCAGAATCACTGCCTTCCGGTCTGTACAGAGTCACTGACACCGAGAGTTCGTGACTGTGCACAGACCGGAATCAATGATTCTGTACAGACAGGGTGTCAGTGAATCTGTACATACCGAGAGTCAGTGAATCTGTACAGACCGGGAGTCAGTGACTCTGTAGGACCGGGAATCACTGACTCTGCACGGACCTGGCGTCAGTGGCTCTGTACAGACCGGGTGTCAGTGACTCTGTCCAGACCTGGAGTCAGGGTCCCTGTGCAGACCGGGATTCAGTTACTCTGTATAGAACGGGAGTTAATTACTCTGTACAGGCCGGGAGTCAGCGACTCTGTGCAGTTCGGAATCAGTGATAATGTACAGACCTGGAGTCAGCGATTCTGTACAGAGCGGGAGTCAGTGATTATGTACCGACCGAATGTCGGTGACTCTGTACAGACCGGAATCAGTGACTCTGTGCAGACAGTGAGTGAGTGAATCTGCACAGACCTGGAGTCAGTGGTTCTGTACAGGCCGGGTGTCAGTGAATCTTTACAGAACGGGTGTCAGTGAGTCTTCATCGATCGGGAGTCAGTAAGTCTGTACAGACCGGGAGTCAGTATCTCGGTGCTGGCCGGGGAGTCAGTGACTCTGTAATGATCGGAATCACTGACTCTAAACAGAGAGGGTGTCAGTGACTCTGTACATACCGGTGGTCAGTGGCTCTCTACAGACCGGAATCAGTGAATCTGAACAGACAGTGAGTCAGTGAACCTGTGCAGACCTGGAGTCAGTGGCTCTCTCCAAATCGGGTGGCTGTGACTCTGTGCAGAGCGGAAGTCAGTGACTCTGTCGAGACCGGAAGTCAGTGGCTCTGTAAGACCGGGAGTCAGTAACTCTGAACAGACCGGGAGTCAGTTACTCTGAACAGACCGGGCGTCAGTAACTCCGTACAGACCCAGAGTCTGTGAGTCTGTACAGACCGTGAGTCAGTGAGTCTGTACAGTCGGGGAGTCAGTGATTCTGTACAGACCGTGAGTAAGTGATTCTGTAAGTACCGCAAGTCGGTGACTCTGTACAGACCGGCAGTCAGTGATTCTGTACGGCCCGGGAGTCAGTTACTCTGCCCAGACCGGGAGTCAGTGAATCTGCATCGACCGGAAGTCAATTACTATGTACAGACCGGGAGTCATTGACTCTGTTCAGACCGGGCGTCATTGACAGTGGACAGACTGGGTATCAATGGCTCTCTGCAGATCGTGAGTTAGTGAGTCTTCATAGACCGGGAGTCAATAACTTTGAACGGAACGAGAGTTAGTGACTCTGTGCTGACCTGGAGTTAGTGACGCTGCACAGACCGGGAGTCAGTGACTCTTTACAGACGGTGTGTCAGTGATTCTCTACAGACCGTGAGTCAGTGACTGTCCAGGCCGGGAGTCAGTGTCTCTGTACAGACTGGAATCAGTGAATCTGTACAGACAGGGTGTCAGTGAATCTGTACAGGCCGGGAGTCCGTGACTCTGTATGGACCGGAATCAGTGACTCTGTTCAGACATTGAGTCAATGAAACTGTGCAAACCTGGAGTCAGTGGCTCTGTACAGGTCGGGTGTCAGTGACTTTTTACAGACTGCAGAATCACTGCCTTCCGGTCTGTACAGAGTCACTGACACCGAGAGTTCGTGACTGTGCACAGACCGGAATCAGTGACTCTGTACAGAGAGGGGGTCAGTGAATCTGTACATACCGAGAGTCAGTGAATCTGTACAGACCGGGAGTCATTGACTCTGTTCAGACCGGGCGTCATTGACAGTGGACAAACTGGGTATCAATGGCTCTCTGCAGATCGTGAGTTAGTGAGTCTTCAAAGACCGGGAGTCAATAACTTTGAACGGAACGAGAGTTAGTGACTCTGTGCTGACCTGGAGTTAGTGACGCTGCACAGACCGGGAGTCAGTGACTCTTTACAGACGTTGTGTCGGTGATTCTCTACAGACCGGGAGTCAGTGACTGTCCAGGCCTGGAGTCTGTGTCTCTGTACAGACCGGAATCAATGAGTCTGTACAGACAGGGTGTCAGTGAATCTGTACATACCGGGAGTCACTGACTCTGCACGGACCTGGCGTCAGTGGCTCTGTACAGACCGGGTGTCAGTGACTCTGTCCAGACCTGGAGTCAGGGTCCCTGTGCAGACCGGGATTCAGTTACTCTGTATAGAACGGGAGTTAATTACTCTGTACAGGCCGGGAGTCAGCGACTCTGTGCAGTTCGGAATCAGTGATAATGTACAGACCTGGAGTCAGCGACTCTGTGCAGAGCGGGAGTCAGTGATTCTGTACCGACGGAAAGTCGGTGACTCTGTACAGACCGGAATCAGTGACTCTGAGCAGACAGTGAGTGAGTGAATCTGCATAGACCTGGAGTCACTGGCTCTGTACAGGCCGGGTGTCAGTGAATCTTTACAGAACGGGTGTCAGTGAGTCTTCATCGATCGGGAGTCAGTAAGTCTGTACAGACAGGGAGTCAGTATCTTGGTGCAGGCCGGGGAGTCAGTGACTCTGGAAAGATCGGAATCATTGACTATGTACAGAGAGGGAGTCAGTGACTCTGTACATACCGGTGGTCAGTGGCTCTGTAAGACCGGGAATCTGTAACTCTGTACAGCCCTGCAGTCAGTGACTCTGTACAGACCGGAATCAGTGAATCTGAACAGACAGGGAATCAGTGAATCTGTAGAGGCCGGGAGTCCGTGAATCTGTATGGACCGGAATCAGTGACTCTTTTCAGACAGTGAGTCAGTGAACCTGTGCAGACCTGGAGTCAGTGGCTCTCTACAGATCGGGTGGCAGTGATTCTGTACAGAGCTGAGGTCAGTGACTCTGTAGAGACCGGGAGTCAGTGGCTCTGTAAGAGCGGGAGTCAGTAACTCTGAACAGACCGGGATTTAGTAACTCTGAACAGACCGGGCGTCAGTGACTCTGTACTGTCGGGGAGTCAGTGATTCTGTACAGACCTGGAGTCGGTGTCTCTGTACAGGTCGGGAGTCAGTGACTCTGTACAGTTCGGAATCATTGATTATGTACAGGCCTGGAGTCAGCGACTCTGTACAGACCGGGAGTCAGTGATTCTGTCCGTACCGCAAGTCGGTGACTCTGTACAGACCGGCAGTCAGTGATTCTGTACGGCCCGGGAGTCAGTTACTCTGCCCAGACCGGGAGTCAGTGAATGTGCATCGACCGGAAGTCAATTACTATGTACAGACCGGGAGTCAGTGACTCTGTTCAGACCGGGTGTCAGTGACAGTGGACAGACTGGGTATCAATGGCTCTCTGCAGACCGTGAGTCAGTGAGTCTTCATAAACCGGGAGTCAATAACTTTGAACGGAACGAGAGTTAGTGACTCTGTGCTGACCTGGAGTGAGTGACGCTGCACAGACCGGGAGTCAGTGACTCTTTACAGACGGTGTGTCAGTGATTCTCTACAGACCGGAAGTCAGTGACTGTACAGGCCGGGAGTCAGTGTCTATGTGCAGACAGGAATCAGTGAATCTGTAGAGACAGAGAGTCAGTGAATCTGTACAGGCCGGGAGTCCGTGACTCTGTATGGACCGGAATCAGTGACTCTGTTCAAACATTGAGTCAGTGAAACTGTGCTGACCTTGAGTCAGTGGCTTTGTACAGATCGGGTGTCAGTGTCTCTGTGCAGACCGAAGTCAGTGACTGTGTACAGGCCGGGGAGTCAGTGACTCTGTACAGACCTGGAGTCAGTGACTGTGTACGGACCGGGAGTCAGTGACTTGTTGCAGACGGGGTGTCAGTCACTCTGTGCAAGGCACTACCTTCCGGTCTGGACCGAGTCACTGACACGGACAGTTCGTGACTGCGTACAAACAGGAATCAGTGACTCTGCGCAGACAGCGAGTCAGTGAATCTGTACATACCGAGAGTCAGTGGATCTGTACAGACCGGGAGTCAGTGACTCTGTAGGACCGGGAGTCACTGACTCTGTACGGACCTGGAGTCAGTGTCTCCGCGCAGACCGGGATTCAATGGCTCTGTGCAGACCGGGAGTCGGTGATTTTGTACGGACTTGAAGTCGGTGACTCTGACGGAAGTCACTGACTCTGCATAGACCGGAAGTCAGTTACTCAGTACAAACCGGGATTCAGTGACTCTCTACGGACCGGGAGTCAGTGAATTTTTACAGACGGGGTGTCACTGACTCTCTGCAGAGTAAATTCCTTCCGGTCTGTACAGAATCACTGACACCGAGAGTTCGTGACTCTGTGCAGACATGGAGTCAGCGACTCTGTTGGACCGGGAGTCTCTGACTCTGTACGGACCATGCGTCAGTGGCTCTGTACAGACCGGGTGTCAGCGATTCTGTACAGACCTGGAGTCAGGGTCCCTGTGCAGACCGGGATTCAATGGCTCTGTGCAGACCGGGAGTTGGTTATTCTGTACGGACTTGAAGGCGGTGACTCTGTGAAGACCGGAAGTCAATGACTTTGCATAGACCGGACGTCAGTTACTCTGCACAGACCGGGAGTCAGTGACTCTGTGCATAGCGGGATTCAATGAATCTCTGCAGACCTGGAGTCAGTGAATCTGTACAGAACGGGAGTTAGTGGCTCTGTGCAGACTGGGAGTCAGTGATTCCGTCCAGACCGGGAGTCAGTGACGCTGTACGACCGGGAGTCAGTGATGCTGTGCAGACCTGGAGTCAATGACTCTGCACAGACCTGGAGTCAGTTACTCTGTATAGAACGGGAGTCAATTACTCTGTACAGGCCGGGAGTCAGCGAATCTGCGCAGTTCGGAATCATTGATTATGTACAGACCTGGAGTCAGCGACTCTGTACAGAGCCGGAGTCAGTGATTCTGTACCGACCGGAAGTCGGTGACTCTGTACAGACCGAAATCAGAGACTCGGTACAGGCCGGGGAGTCAGTGACTTTGTCCAGATCGGGACTTTGTAAGTCTGTACAGACCGGGTGTCAGTGACTCTGTCCAGGCCGGGGAGTCAGTGACTCTGTAAAGATCGGAATCATTGACTCTGTACAGAGAGGGAGTCAGTGACTCTGTACACACCGTTAGTCAGTGGCTCTGAAAGACCGGGAATCAGTAACTCTGAACGGACCGGGCGTCAGTGACTCCATACGGACCCGGAGTCTGTGAGTTTCGTTAGACCGGAAGTCAGTTTCTCTGTACAGTCTGGGAGTCATTGATTCTGTACAGACCTGGAGTCGGAGACTCTGCGCAGGCCGGGAGTCAGTGACTCTTTACAGTTCGAAATCATTGATTATGTACAGACCTGGAATCAGCCACTCTGTGCAGACCGGGAGTCAGTGATTCTGTACGGCCCGGGAGTCAGGTACTCTCTCCAGACGGGTAGTCAGTGAATCTGCATCGACCGGAAGTCAATTACTATGTACAGACCGGGAGTCGGTGATTCTGTACGGACTTGAAGTCGGTGACTCTGTGCAGACCGGAAGTCAGTGACTCTGCACAGACCGGACGTCAGTTACTCTGCACAGACCGGGAATCAGTGACTCTGTGCATAGCGGGATTCAATGACTCCCTGCAGACCTGGAGTCAGTGAATCTGTACAGACCGGGAGTAAATGGCTCTGTGCAGAAATGGAGTCAGTGATTCTGTCCAGACCGGGTGTCAATGAGTCTTAACAGACCGGGAGTCAGTATCTCTGAACGTACCGAGTGTTAGTGACTCTGTCCAACCGGGAGTCAGTGACGCTGTCCGACCGGGAGTCAGTGATGATGTGCAGACCAGGAGTCAGTGACTCTGCACAGACCGTGAGTCAATTACTCTGTATATAACGGGAGTCAATTACTCTGTCCAGGCCGGGAGTCACCGATTCTGTGCAGTTCGGAATCATTGATTATGTACAGACCTGGAGTCAGCGACTCTGCACAGAGCGGGAGTCAGTGATTCTCTACCGACCGGAAGTCGGCGACTCTGTACAGACCGGAATCAGTGACTCGGTACAGGCCGTGGAGTCAGTGACTCTGTACAGATTGGGAGTCAGTAAGTCTGTACAGACGGGGAGTCAGTGAGTCGGTACAGGCCGGGGAGTCAGTGACTCTGTAAAGATCGGAATCATTGATTCTGTGCAGAGAGGGAGTCAGTGACTCTGTGCACACCGGTAGTCAGAGGCTCTGTAAGACCGGGATCAGTGAATCTGTACAGACATTGAGTCAGTGAATCTGTACAGGCCGGGAGTCTGTGACTCTGTATGGACCGGAATCAGTGACCTTTTCAGACAGTGATTCAGTGAACCTGTGCAGACCTGGAGTCACTGGCTCTCGACAGATCGGGTGTCAGTGACTCTGTACAGACCGAAAGTCAGTGATTCTGTAGAGACCGGGAGTCAGTGGCTCTGTAAGACCGGGAGTCAGTAACTCTGTACAGACCGGGCGTCAGTGACTCCGTACAGACCCGTAGTCTGTGAGTCAGTACAGACCGGGAGTCAGTGACTCTGTACAGTTCGGAGTCATTGATTATGTACAGACCTGGAGTCAGCTACTCTGTACAAACCGGGAGTCAGTGATTCTGTACGGCCCGGGTGTCAGTTACTCTGTCCAGACCGGGATTCAGTGAATCTGCATCGACCGGAAGTCAATTACTATGTACAGACCTGGATTCAGTGACATTGTTCAGACCGGGAGTCAGTGACATTGTACAGACTGGGTATCAATGACTGTCAGCAGACCGGGAGTCAATGAGTCTTCATAGACCGGGAGTCAATAACTTTGAACGGAACGAGAGTTAGTGACTCTGTGCTGACCTGGAGTTAGTGACACTGCACAGACCGGGAGTCAGTGTCTGTACAGGCCGGGAGTCAGTTTCTCTGTACAGACCGGAATCAGTGAATCTGTACAGACAGGGAGTCAATGAAACTGGACAGGCCGGGAGTCCGTGACTCTGTATGGACCGGAATCAGTGACTCTGTTGAGACAGTGAGTCAGTGAAACTGTGCAGAACTGGGGTCAGTGGCTCTGTACAGATCGCGTGTCAGTGACTCTGTGCAGACCGAAGTCAGTGACTCTGTACAGACCTGGATTCAGTGACTCTGTACAGAAAGGGAGTCAGTGAATCTGTACATACCGAGAGTCAGTGAATCTGCACAGACCTGAGTCAGTGACTCTGCACAGACCGTGCATAAGTGACTCTGTACAGACCTGGAGTCAGTGATTCTGTCCAGACCGGGTGTCAGTGAGTCTTAACAGACCGGGAGTCAGTATCTCTGAACGTACCGAGTGTTAGTGACTCTGTCCAACCGGGAGTCAGTGACGCTGTCCGACCGGGAGTCAGTGATGATGTGCAGACCAGGAGTCAGTGACTCTGCACAGACCGTGAGTCAATTACTCTGTATATAACGGGAGTCAATTACTCTGTCCAGGCCGGGAGTCACCGATTCTGTGCAATTCGGAATCATTGATTATGTACAGACCTGGAGTCAGCGACTCTGCACAGAGCGGGAGTCAGTGATTCTCTACCGACCGGAAGTCGGCGACTCTGTACAGACCGGAATCAGTGACTCGGTACAGGCCGTGGAGTCAGTGACTCTGTACAGATTGGGAGTCAGTAAGTCTGTACAGACGGGGAGTCAGTGAGTCGGTACAGGCCGGGGAGTCAGTGACTCTGTAAAGATCGGAATCATTGATTCTGTGCAGAGAGGGAGTCAGTGACTCTGTGCACACCGGTAGTCAGAGGCTCTGTAAGACCGGGATCAGTGAATCTGTACAGACATTGAGTCAGTGAATCTGTACAGGCCGGGAGTCTGTGACTCTGTATGGACCGGAATCAGTGACCTTTTCAGACAGTGATTCAGTGAACCTGTGCAGACCTGGAGTCACTGGCTCTCTACAGATCGGGTGTCAGTGACTCTGTACAGACCGAAAGTCAGTGATTCTGTAGAGACCGGGAGTCAGTGGCTCTGTAAGACCGGGAGTCAGTAACTCTGTACAGACCGGGCGTCAGTGACTCCGTACAGACCCGTAGTCTGTGAGTCAGTACAGACCGGGAGTCAGTGACTCTGTACAGTTCGGAGTCATTGATTATGTACAGACCTGGAGTCAGCTACTCTGTACAAACCGGGAGTCAGTGATTCTGTACGGCCCGGGTGTCAGTTACTCTGTCCAGACCGGGATTCGGTGAATCTGCATCGACCGGAAGTCAATTACTATGTACAGACCTGGATTCAGTGACATTGTTCAGACCGGGAGTCAGTGACATTGTACAGACTGGGTATCAATGACTGTCAGCAGACCGGGAGTCAATGAGTCTTCATAGACCGGGAGTCAATAACTTTGAACGGAACGAGAGTTAGTGACTCTGTGCTGACCTGGAGTTAGTGACACTGCACAGACCGGGAGTCAGTGTCTGTACAGGCCGGGAGTCAGTTTCTCTGTACAGACCGGAATCAGTGAATCTGTACAGACAGGGAGTCAATGAAACTGGACAGGCCGGGAGTCCGTGACTCTGTATGGACCGGAATCAGTGACTCTGTTGAGACAGTGAGTCAGTGAAACTGTGCAGAACTGGGGTCAGTGGCTCTGTACAGATCGCGTGTCAGTGACTCTGTGCAGACCGAAGTCAGTGACTCTGTACAGACCTGGATTCAGTGACTCTGTACAGAAAGGGAGTCAGTGAATCTGTACATACCGAGAGTCAGTGAATCTGCACAGACCTGAGTCAGTGACTCTGCACAGACCGTGCATAAGTGACTCTGTACAGACCTGGAGTCAGTGAGTCTGTACAGACCAGGAGTAAGTGACACTATACAGACCGAGAGGCAGTGATTCGGTAAGGACCGTGAGTCAGTCCCTCTATACAAACCGGAGTCAGTGAGTCTGTGCAGACTACGAGTCAATAATTCTGTACAGGCCGGTCGTCAGTGATTCTTTAGAGACCTGAATTCAGTGTCGTAGTCCAGACTGGGAATCGGTGTTTCTGTACGGACCGGAACTCGGTGAGTCTGTACAGACCGGGCGTCAGTGACTCTTTGAAGACCGGGAGTCGGTCACTGTGTACAGACCGGGTGGCCGTGATTCTGTACAGACCTGGAATCAGTTGCTGTGCACAGACCTGGAGTCGGGTTCTCTGCACAGACCGGGAGTCAGTGGTTCTGTAAAGACCGAGAGTTAGTGACTTTGAACAGACAGGGATTCAGTGACTCTGCATAGAACGGAAGTCAGATTCGCTGCACGGACCGGACGTCAGTGTTTCTGGACAGAAAGGGAATCAGTGACACTGTGCAGACCTGGATTCAGTGTCTCTGTGCAGACAGTTAGTCAGTGAATCTGTACAGACCTGGAGTCATTGATTCAGTACAGACCTGGAGTCAGTTTCGCTGTACAGACCGGGATTCAATGGCTCTGTGCAGACAGGGAGTCAGTGATTCTGTACAGACCGGGAGTCAGTGAGTCTTTACAGACTGGGAGTCAGGAACTCTGAACAGACCGATTGTTAGTGACTCTGTCCAACCGGGAGTCATCGACTCTGTGCAGTTCAGAATCATTGATTATGTACAGACCTGGGGTCAGCAACTCTGCACAGACCGGGAGTCAGTTACTCTGTACGGAACTGGAGTCAATTACTCTGTACAGGCCGGGAGTCATCGACTCTGTGCAGTTCGGAATCATTGATTATGTACAGACCTGGGGTCAGCGACTCTGCACAGAGTGGGAGTCAGTGATTCTGTACCGACATGAAGTCGATTACTCTGTACAGACCGGAATCAGTGAATCTGTGCAGGCAGTGAGTCAGTGAATCTGCACAGACCTGTACAGGGCGGATGACAGTGACTCTGTACAGACCGGGTGTAAGTGAGTCTTCAGGGATCGGGAGTCAGTTAGTCTGAACAGACCGGGAGTCAGTGACTATGTACAGATCGGAATCATTGACTCTGTACTGAGAGGGAGTCAGTGACTCTGTAAGACCGGGAATCAGTAACTCTGTACAATCCTGCAGTCAGTGACTCTGTACGGACTGGGAGTCAGTTACTTTGTACAGACGGGGTGTCAGTGACTCTCTACAGAATCACGGCCTTCCGGTCTGTACAGAGTCACTGACACCGAGAGTTCGTGACTCTGTACAGACCTGGAGTCAGTGACTCTGCACAGACCGGGAGTCAGTGACTGTACAGGCCGGGAGTCCGTGACTCTGTATGGATCGGATCAGTGACTCTGTTCAGACCGCGAGTCACTGAAACTGTGCAGACCTGGGGTCAGTGTGTCTGTACAGATCGGCTGTCAGTGACTCTGTGCAGACCGGAACTCAGTGACTGTGTACAGGCCGGGGAGTCAGTGACTCTGTACAGACCTGGAGTCAGTGACTCTGTACGGACCGGGAGTCAGTGACTTTGTACAGACGGGGTGTCAGTGACTCTCTGCAGAGTCACTGCCTTCCGGTCTGTACAGAGTCACTGACACCGAGAGTTCGTGACTCTGTACAGACCGGAATCAGTGACTCTGTACAGACAGGGAGTCAGTGAATCTGTACATACCGAGAGTCAGTGAATCTGTACAGACCGGGAGACAGCCACTCTGTAGGACCGGGAATCACTGACTCTGTACGGAACTGGAGTCAGTGTCTCTGTACAGACAGTTTTTTCAGTGAATCTGTGCAGACTTGGCGTCAGTGATTATGTACAGAGCGGGAGTCAGTGACTCGGAACAGGCGGGGGAGTCAGTGACTCTGTACAGACCGGTAGTCAGTGGCTCTGTACGGACCGGGAGTCAGTGACTTTGTACAGACGGGGTGTCTGTGACTGTACAGGCCTGGAGTTAGTGTCTCTGTACAGACCAGAATCAGTGAATCTGTACAGACAGGGAGTCAGTGAATCTGTACAGGCCGGGAGTCCGTGATTCTGTATGGACCGGAATCAGTGACTCTGTTGAGACAGTGAGTCAGTGAAACTGTGCAGACCTGGAGTCAGTGGCTCTGTACAGATTGGGTGTCAGTGACTCTGTGCAGACCGGATGTCAGTGACTGTGTGCAGGCCGGGGAGTCAGTGACTCTGTACAGACCTGGAGTCAGTGACTTTGTACAGACGGGGTGTCAGTGACTCTCTGAAGAATCACTGCCTTCCGGTCTGCACAGAGACACTGACACCGAGAGTTCGTGACTCTGTACAGACCGGAATCAGTGACTCTGTACAGACAGGGAGTCAGTGAATCTGTACAGACCTGAAGTCAGTGTCCCTGTGCACGCCGGGATTCAATGGCTCTGTGCAGACCGGGAGTCGCTGAATCTGTACGGACTTGAAGTCAGTTATTCTGTCCAGACCGGGAGATAGTGGCTCTGTGCAGAACGGGAGTCAGTGATTCTGTACAGACCGGGTGTCAGTGAGTCTTAAAAGACCGGGAGTCAGTATCTCTGAACGTACCGAGTGTTAGTGACTCTGTCCAACCCGGAGTCAGTGACGCTGTCCGACCGGGAGTCAGTGATGATGTGCAGACCAGGAGTCAGTGACTCTGCACAGACCGTGAGTCAATTACTCTGTACAGGCCGGGAGTCACCGACTCTGTGCAGTTCGGAATCATTGATTATGTACAGACCTGGAGTCAGCGACTCTGTCCAGAGCGGGAGTCAGTGATTCTGCACCGACCGGAAGTCGACGACTCTGGACAGACCTGAATCAGGGACTCGGTACAGGCCGTGGAGTCAGTGACTCTGTACAGACCGGGATCAGTGAATCTGTACAGACATTGAGTCAGTGAAACTGTGCAGACCTGGAGTCAGTGTCTCTCTACAGATCGGATGTCAGTGACTCTGTACAGACCGAAAGTCAGTGACTCTGTCGAGACCGGGAGTCAGTGGCTCTGTAAGACCGAGAATCAGTAACTCTGTACAGACCGGGCGTCAGTGACTCCGTACTGACCCGTAGTCTGTGAGTCAGTACAGACCGGGAGTCAGTGACTCTGGACAGTCGGGGTGTCATTGATTCTGGACAGACCTGGAGTCGGTGACTCTGTACAGGCCGGGAGTCAGTAACTCTGTACAGTTCGGAGTCGTTGATTATGTACAGACCTGAAGTCAGCGACTCTGTACAAACCGGGAGTCAGTGATTCTGTACGGCCCGGGTGTCAGTTACTCTGTCCAGACCGGGAGTCAGTGAATCTGCATCGACCGGAAGTCAATTACCATGTACAGACCTGGAGTCAGTGACTCTGTTCAGACCGGGAGTCAGTGACATTGTACAGACTGGGTATCAATGACTCTTTGCAGACCGGGAGTCAATGAGTCTTCATAGACCGGGAGTCAATAACTTTGAACGGAACGAGAGTTAGTGACTCTGTGCTGACCTGGAGTTAGTGACACTGCACAGACCGGGAGTCAGTGACTTTACAGGCCGGGAGTCAGTTTCTCTGTACAGAAGGGAGTCAGTGAAACTGTACAGTTACTTTGTACAGACGGGGAGTCACTGACAACGAGAGTTCGTGACTCTGTACAGACCGGAATCAGTGACACTGTACAGAAAGGGAGTGAGTGAATCTGTACATACCGAGAGTCAGTGAATCTGCACAGACCTGATTAAGTGACTCTGCACAGACTGTGCATAAGTGACTCTGCACAGACCTGGAGTCAGTGACTGTATTCAGACCGAGAGGCAGTGATTCGGTAAGGACCGTTGGTCAGTACCTCTATACAAACCGGAGTCAGTGAGTCTGTGCAGACTACGAGTCAATAATTCTGTGCAGGCCGGTCGTCAGTGATTCTCTACAGACCTGAATTCAGTGACGTTGTCCAGACCGGGAATCGGTGTTTCTGTACAGACCGGAACTCGGTGAGTCTGTACAGACCGGGCGTCAGTGACTCTTTGAAGACGGGGAGTCGGTCACTGCGTACAGACCGGGTGTCCGTGATTCTGTACAGACCTGGAATCAGTTACTGTGCACAGACCTGGAGTCGGGTTCTCTGCACAGACCGGGAGTCAGTGGTTCTGTACAAAACGGGAGTCTGTGATTCTGTCCGGACCGGGAGTCAGTGAATCTGTACAGACAGGGAATCATTGACACTGTACAGACCGAGAGTTAGTGACTTTGAACAGACAGGGATTCAGTGACTCTGCATGGACTGGAAGTCAGATTCGCTGCACGGACCGGAAGTCAGTGATTCTGGACAGAAAGGGAATCAGTGACTCTGTATAGACCGGGAATCAGTGACACTGTGCAGACCTGGATTCAGTGTCTCTGTACAGACAGTTAGTCAGTGAATCTGTACAGACCTGGAGTCATTGATTCAGTACAGACCTGGAGTCAGTTTCGCTGTACAAACCGGGAGTCAGTGACTTCCTGCAGACCTGGAGTCAGTGAGTCTGTGCAGAGCGGGAATCACTGACCCTGTACTGACAGGGAATCATTGACCCTGTACATACCGAGAGTTGGTGACTTTGTACAGACAGGGTGTGAGTTTCTCTGTATGGACCGTGAGTCATTGACTCTGTGCAGACCAGAAATCAGTGACTCTGTACAGACCGGAAGTCAGTGACGCTGTGCAGACCGGCAGTAAGTGACTCTGTACAGACCTGGAGTGGGGTTCTCTGTACAGATCGGGAGTCAGTGGTTCTGTACAGAACGGTAGTCCGTGATTCTGTAAGGACCGGGAGTCAGTGAATCGGTACAAACGGGGAGGCATTGATTGTTTACAAACCTGGAATCAGTGACTCTGTACAGACCGGGATCCAGGGACTCGGTGCAGACCTGGAGGCAGTGAGTCTGTGCAGACCTGGAGCAAGTGACGATGGACAGACCGGGATTCAGTGAGTCTGTCCAGACCGAGAGGTAGTCGCTTTGCACAGACAGGGACAGTAACTTATTTAGACTGTGTGTCATTGACTCTGTGCAGACCAGCAATCAGTGAGTCTGCACAGACCAGGAGACAGTGACTCTGTCCAGACCTGGGGACAGAGTGTCTGAACAGACCTGGAGTCAGTGACGCTGTACAGTCCTGGAGTCATTTACTCTGTATGGAACCGGATCTTTGATTCTGTACAGACCAGGAGTCAGTGAGTCTGTACAGACCGGGAGTCAGTGAATCTGTATGGACCGTGAGTCATTGAATCTTTGCAGACCAGCAATCAGTGACGCTGTGCAGACCGGGATTCAGTGACAGTGCATAGACCGGAAGTCAGTTTCGCTGCACGGACCGGAAGTCGGTGACTCTGTACAGACCGGGAGTTAGTGACTCTATGCGACCGGGAGTCGGTGACTCTGTACAGGCCTGGAGTCAGTGACTCTGCACAGAACGGGAGTCAGTGATTCTCTACAGACCGGGAGTCATTGATTCTGTACAGACCTGGAGTCAGTGTCTCTGTGCAGACCAGCAATCAGTGAGTCTGCACAGACCGGGAGTCAGTGACAGTGCTTCGACCGGAAGTCAGTTTCGCTGCACGGAATGGAAGTCAGTGGCTCTGTACAGACCGGGTTTCAGTATCTCTGTCGGACCGGGAGTCAGTGACTCTGTACAGACCAGGAGTCACTGACTCTGTACAGACCTGGAGTCAGTTACTCTGTACAGACCGGGAGTCCGTGATTCTGTATGGACCGGAATCAGTGACTCTGTTGAGACAGTCGGGGAGTCATTGATTCTGTGCAGACCTGGAGTCAGTGACTCTGTACAGAACTGGCGACACTGGCTCTGCACAGAGCGGGAGTCAGTGACACTGTGTAGATCGGGAGTCAGTGACTGTACAGACCGGGAGTCAGTGACAATGTACAGACCTGGAGTCAGCAACTCTGTGCAGACGGGAGTAAGTGACTGTAGAGACCGGGAGTCAGTGATTCTGTACCATCCGGGAGTCGGTGACTCTGTACAGGCCGGCAGTTAGTGACTCTGTACGGACCGGAAACAGTGACTCTGTACAGAAAGGGAGTCACTGGCTCTGCAGAGACCTGGAGTCAGTGAATCTGTACAAAACTTGGAGTCATTGACGCTGTACCGACCGGATTCCAGTGACTCCGTGCAGACCTGGAGTCAATGAGTCTGTGCAGACCTGGAACAAGTGACGATGCACAGACCGGGAGTCAGTGAGTCTGTTCAGAGCGGGAATCACTGACACTGTACTGACAGGGAATCATTGACCCTGTACATACCGAGAGTTGGTGACTTTTTACAGACAGGGTGTCAGTTACTCTGTATGGGCAGCGAGTCATTGACTCTGTGCAGACCAGAAATCAGTGACTCTGTGCAGACCGGAAGTCAGTGACACTGCATAGACCGGAAGTCAGTTTCGCTGCACGGACCGAATGTCAGTGACTCTGCACGACCGGGAGTCAGTGACTCTGTGCTGACCTGGAGTCAGTGACACTGTGTCGACCGGGAGTCAGTGACTCTGTACAGACCAAAATCATTGACTCTGTAAAAACAGGGAGTCGGTGAATCTGAACATACCGAGAGTAAGTGGCTCTGTTCACACCGGTTGTTAGTGTCTCTGTAGGACCGGGAGTCAGTGAATCGGTACAGACCTGGAGTCAGTGTCTCTGTGCAGACCGGGAGTCAGTGAATCTGTACAGACCGGATTCAGTGACTTTGCACAGAGCGGTATTCAGTGACTCCGTACAGACGGGGAATTATTGATTAAAGACAGACCTGGAGTTAGCGACTCTGTCCAGACCTGGGGACAGAGGGTCTGGACAGGTCGGTCGTCAGTGATTCTGCACAGACGGGGAGTCATTGATTCTGCACAGACGTGGTGACATTGATTCTGTGCAGACCTGGAGTCAGTGACTCTGTACAGACCTGAAATCAGTGACGCTGTCCAGAACGGGAGTAAGAGTCTCTGCACAGACCTGGAGTCGGGAACTCTGTACAGACCGGAAGTCAGTGGTTCTGTACACAACGGGAGTCTGTGATTCTGTACGGACCGGGAGTCAGTGAATCGGTACAGACGGGGTGTCATTGATTCTATACAGAACTGGAAACAGTGACTCTGTACAAAACCTGGATTCAGAGACGCTGCACAGACCGGGATCCAGTGACTCCGTACAGACCTGGAGTCAGTGAGTCTGTGCATACCTGGAGCAAGTGATGATGTAAAGACCGGTAGTCAGTGAGTCTGTACAGACCGGGAATCAATGACCCTGTACTGAAAGGCAATCATTTACCTTGTACAGACCGAGAGTTAGTGAATTTGTACAGACAGGGAATCAGTGGACTCTGTACAGACCGGGAGTCAGTGATTCTGTACGGACCGGGAGTCGGTGACACTGTACAGACCGGGAGTTAGTGACGCTGTAAAGACCAGAGTCAGTGTCTCTGTTTTGACCACGAGTCAGTGACTCTGTTCAAGTCAGTAGTCAGTGATTCTGTCCAGACGGGGAGTCGTTGATTCTGTACAGACGTGGAGTCATTGATTCTGTACAGACCTGGAGTCAGTAACTCTATGGAGACCGGTAGTCAGTGTCTCTGTACAGACGGGGAATTATTGATTATATATAGACCTGGAGCCAGTGGCGCTGTGCAGAACTGGAGTCAGTGTCTCTGTAGAGACCGAGATTCAATAACTCTGAACAGACCGAGAGTTACTGACTCTGTACGACCGGGAGTCAGTGATGCTGTGCGACGGGGAGTCAGTGACTCTGTACAGACCGGGAGTCAGTGACTCTGTCCAGACCTGGGGACAGATTATCTGTACGAACCTGAAGCCAGTTGCGCTGTACAGACCTGGAGTCATTTAATCTGTATAGAACCGGAGTCAGTGACTCTGTGCAGACCGGCAGTCAGTGAGTCTGTACAGACCGGGAGTCAGTGACTCTGTACAGAAGGGGAATTATTGATTGTGTACAGACCTGGAGTCAGCGACTCTGTACAGACCTGGAGTCAGTGACTCTGTTACAGATCGGGAGTTAGTGACTCTGTACAGACCTGGAGTCAGTGACTCTGTACAGATCGGGAGTCAGTGATTCTGTAAAGACCAGAGTCAGTGTTTCTGCACCGACCACGAGTCAGTGACTCTGTGCAGGTCGGTAGTCAGTGATTCTGTACAGACGGGGAGTCGTTGATTCTTTACAGACGTGGAGACATTGATTCTGTAAAGACCTGGAGTCAGTGACTCTGTGCAGACCTGAAATCAATGACGCTGTCCAGACCGGGAAGAAGAGAATCTGTGCAGACCTCGAGTCGGGTTCACTGTACAGACCGGGAGTCAGTGGGGGATGAGGGGGCGGACATATGAGGAGAGGTTGAGTAGATTGGGACTCTACTCATTGGAGTTCAGAAGAATGAGAGGCGATCTTATTGAAACATATAAGATTGTGAAGGGTCTTGATCGGGTGGATGCGGTAAGGATGTTCCCAAAGATGGGTGAAACTAGAACTAGGGGGCATAATCTTAGAATAAGGGGCTGCTCTTTCAAAACTGAGATGAGGAGAAACTTCTTCACTCAGAGGGTGGTAGGTCTGTGGAATTTGCTGACCCAGGAAGCTGTGGAAGCTACATCATTAGATAAATTTAAAACAGAAATAGACAGTTTCCTAGAAGTAAAGGGAATTAGGGGTTATGGGGAGCGGGCAAGAAATTGGACATGAAGCTGAGTTCGGATCGGTCAATGCCCTGTGGGTGGCGGAGAGGGCCCAGGGGCTATGTGGCCGGGTCCTGCTCCGACTTCTTGTGTTCTTTAGATTTGTGGTTGGGATCAGATCAGCCATGATCTTATTGAATGGCGGAGCAGGCTCGAGGGGCCGATTGGCCTACTCCTGCTCCAATTTCTTATGTTCTTATGTTCTTATGTTCTGTACAGAATGGGAGTCTGTGATTCTGTACGGACCGGGAGTCAGTGAATCGGTACAAACGGGGAATCATTGATTCCGTACAGAACTGGAGACAGTGAATCTGTACAAAACCTGGCGTCAGTGACGCTGCACAGACCGGGATCCAGTGACGATGTACACACCGATAGTCAGTGAGTCTGTACAGACCGGGAATCAAAGACCCTGTACTGAAAGGGAATCATTGACCTTGTACAGACCGAGAGTTAGTTACTTTGTACAGACAGGGAATCAGTGACTCTGTACAGACCGGGAGTCAGTGATTCTGTGCAGACCTGGAGTCAGTGACTCTGTACAGACCTGAAATCAGTGACGCTGTCCAGAACGGGAGTAAGAGACTCTGTACAGACCTGGAGTCGGGAACTCTGTACAGACCGGAAGTCAGTGGTTCTGTACACAACGGGAGTCTGTGATTCTGTACGGACCGGGAGTCAGTGAATCGGTACAGACGGGGTGTCATTGATTCTATACAGAACTGGAAACAGTGACTCTGTACAAAACCTGGATTCAGAGACGCTGCACAGACCGGGATCCAGTGACTCCGTACAGACCTGGAGTCAGTGAGTCTGTGCATACCTGGAGCAAGTGATGATGTAAAGACCGGTAGTCAGTGAGTCTGTACAGACCGGGAATCAATGACCCTGTACTGAAAGGCAATCATTTACCTTGTACAGACCGAGAGTTAGTGAATTTGTACAGACAGGGAATCAGTGGACTCTGTACAGACCGGGAGTCAGTGATTCTGTACGGACCGGGAGTCGGTGACACTGTACAGACCGGGAGTTAGTGACGCTGTAAAGACCAGAGTCAGTGTCTCTGTTTTGACCACGAGTCAGTGACTCTGTACAAGTCAGTAGTCAGTGATTCTGTCCAGACGTGGAGTCATTGATTCTGTACAGACCTGGAGTCAGTAACTCTATGGAGACCGGTAGTCAGTGTCTCTGTACAGACGGGGAATTATTGATTATATATAGACCTGGAGCCAGTGGAGCTGTGCAGACCTGGAGTCAGTGTCTCTGTAGAGACCGAGATTCAATAACTCTGAACAGACCGAGAGTTACTGACTCTGTACGACCGGGAGTCAGTGACTCTGTGCGACGGGGAGTCAGTGACTCTGTACAGACCGGGAGTCAGTGACTCTGTCCAGACCTGGGGACAGATTATCTGTACGAACCTGAAGCCAGTTGCGCTGTACAGACCTGGAGTCATTTAATCTGTATAGAACCGGAGTCAGTGACTCTGTGCAGACCGGCAGTCAGTGAGTCTGTACAGACCGGGAGTCAGTGACTCTGTACAGAAGGGGAATTATTGATTGTGTACAGACCTGGAGTCAGCGACTCTGTACAGACCTGGAGTCAGTGACTCTGTACAGAAGGGGAATTATTGATTGTGTACAGACCTGAAGTCAGCGACTCTGTACAGACCTGGAGTCAGTGACTCTGTACAGACCTGTAGTTAGTGACTCTGTACAGACCTGGAGTCAGTGACTCTGTACAGACCTGGAGTCAGTGACTCTGTACAGATCGGGAGTCAGTGATTGTGTAAAGACCAGAGTCAGTGTCTCTGCACCGACCACGAGTCAGTGACTCTGTGCAGGTCGGTAGTCAGTGATTCTGTACAGATCGGGAGTTAGTGACTCTGTACAGACCTGGAGTCAGTGACTCTGTACAGATCGGGAGTTAGTGACTCTGTACAGATCGGGAGTTAGTGACTCTGTACAGACCTGGAGTTAGTGACTCTGTGCAGACCTGGAGTCCGTGACTCTGTACAGATCGGGAGTTAGTGACTCTGTACAGACCTGGAGTTAGTGACTCTGTACAGACCTGGAGTCAGTGACTCTGTACAGATCGGGAGTCAGTGATTCTGTAAAGACCAGAGTCAGTGTCTCTGCACCGACCACGAGTCAGTGACTCTGTGCAGGTCGGTAGTCAGTGATTCTGTACAGACGGGGAGTCATTGATTCTTTACAGACGTGGAGACATTGATTCTGTACAGACCTGGAGTCAGTGACTCTGTGCAGACCTGAAATCAATGACGCTCTCCAGACCGGGAGGAACAGAATCTGTACAGACCTGGAGTCGGGTTCACTGTACAGACCGGGAGTCAGTGGTTCTGTACAGAATGGGAGTCTGTGATTCTGTACGGACCGGGAGTCAGTGAATCGGTACAAACGGGGAGTCATTGATTCCGTACAGAACTGGAGACAGTGAATCTGTACAAAACCTGGCGTCAGTGACGCTGCACAGACCGGGATCCAGTGACGATGTACACACCGATAGTCAGTGAGTCTGTACAGACCGGGAATCAAAGACCCTGTACTGAAAGGGAATCATTGACCTTGTACAGACCGAGAGTTAGTTACTTTGTACAGACAGGGAATCAGTGACTCTGTGCAGACCTGGAGTCAGTGACTCTGTACAGACCTGAAATCAGTGACGCTGTCCAGAACGGGAGTAAGAGACTCTGTACAGACCTGGAGTCGGGAACTCTGTACAGACCGGAAGTCAGTGGTTCTGTACACAACGGGAGTCTGTGATTCTGTACGGACCGGGAGTCAGTGAATCGGTACAGACGGGGTGTCATTGATTCTATACAGAACTGGAAACAGTGACTCTGTACAAAACCTGGATTCAGAGACGCTGCACAGACCGGGATCCAGTGACTCCGTACAGACCTGGAGTCAGTGAGTCTGTGCATACCTGGAGCAAGTGATGATGTAAAGACCGGTAGTCAGTGAGTCTGTACAGACCGGGAATCAATGACCCTGTACTGAAAGGCAATCATTTACCTTGTACAGACCGAGAGTTAGTGAATTTGTACAGACAGGGAATCAGTGGACTCTGTACAGACCGGGAGTCAGTGATTCTGTACGGACCGGGAGTCGGTGACACTGTACAGACCGGGAGTTAGTGACGCTGTAAAGACCAGAGTCAGTGTCTCTGTTTTGACCACGAGTCAGTGACTCTGTACAAGTCAGTAGTCAGTGATTCTGTCCAGACGTGGAGTCATTGATTCTGTACAGACCTGGAGTCAGTAACTCTATGGAGACCGGTAGTCAGTGTCTCTGTACAGACGGGGAATTATTGATTATATATAGACCTGGAGCCAGTGGAGCTGTGCAGACCTGGAGTCAGTGTCTCTGTAGAGACCGAGATTCAATAACTCTGAACAGACCGAGAGTTACTGACTCTGTACGACCGGGAGTCAGTGACTCTGTGCGACGGGGAGTCAGTGACTCTGTACAGACCGGGAGTCAGTGACTCTGTCCAGACCTGGGGACAGATTATCTGTACGAACCTGAAGCCAGTTGCGCTGTACAGACCTGGAGTCATTTAATCTGTATAGAACCGGAGTCAGTGACTCTGTGCAGACCGGCAGTCAGTGAGTCTGTACAGACCGGGAGTCAGTGACTCTGTACAGAAGGGGAATTATTGATTGTGTACAGACCTGGAGTCAGCGACTCTGTACAGACCTGGAGTCAGTGACTCTGTACAGAAGGGGAATTATTGATTGTGTACAGACCTGAAGTCAGCGACTCTGTACAGACCTGGAGTCAGTGACTCTGTACAGACCTGTAGTTAGTGACTCTGTACAGACCTGGAGTCAGTGACTCTGTACAGACCTGGAGTCAGTGACTCTGTACAGATCGGGAGTCAGTGATTGTGTAAAGACCAGAGTCAGTGTCTCTGCACCGACCACGAGTCAGTGACTCTGTGCAGGTCGGTAGTCAGTGATTCTGTACAGATCGGGAGTTAGTGACTCTGTACAGACCTGGAGTCAGTGACTCTGTACAGATCGGGAGTTAGTGACTCTGTACAGATCGGGAGTTAGTGACTCTGTACAGACCTGGAGTTAGTGACTCTGTGCAGACCTGGAGTCCGTGACTCTGTACAGATCGGGAGTTAGTGACTCTGTACAGACCTGGAGTTAGTGACTCTGTACAGACCTGGAGTCAGTGACTCTGTACAGATCGGGAGTCAGTGATTCTGTAAAGACCAGAGTCAGTGTCTCTGCACCGACCACGAGTCAGTGACTCTGTGCAGGTCGGTAGTCAGTGATTCTGTACAGACGGGGAGTCATTGATTCTTTACAGACGTGGAGACATTGATTCTGTACAGACCTGGAGTCAGTGACTCTGTGCAGACCTGAAATCAATGACGCTCTCCAGACCGGGAGGAACAGAATCTGTACAGACCTGGAGTCGGGTTCACTGTACAGACCGGGAGTCAGTGGTTCTGTACAGAATGGGAGTCTGTGATTCTGTACGGACCGGGAGTCAGTGAATCGGTACAAACGGGGAGTCATTGATTCCGTACAGAACTGGAGACAGTGAATCTGTACAAAACCTGGCGTCAGTGACGCTGCACAGACCGGGATCCAGTGACGATGTACACACCGATAGTCAGTGAGTCTGTACAGACCGGGAATCAAAGACCCTGTACTGAAAGGGAATCATTGACCTTGTACAGACCGAGAGTTAGTTACTTTGTACAGACAGGGAATCAGTGACTCTGTGCAGACCTGGAGTCAGTGACTCTGTACAGACCTGAAATCAGTGACGCTGTCCAGAACGGGAGTAAGAGACTCTGTACAGACCTGGAGTCGGGAACTCTGTACAGACCGGAAGTCAGTGGTTCTGTACACAACGGGAGTCTGTGATTCTGTACGGACCGGGAGTCAGTGAATCGGTACAGACGGGGTGTCATTGATTCTATACAGAACTGGAAACAGTGACTCTGTACAAAACCTGGATTCAGAGACGCTGCACAGACCGGGATCCAGTGACTCCGTACAGACCTGGAGTCAGTGAGTCTGTGCATACCTGGAGCAAGTGATGATGTAAAGACCGGTAGTCAGTGAGTCTGTACAGACCGGGAATCAATGACCCTGTACTGAAAGGCAATCATTTACCTTGTACAGACCGAGAGTTAGTGAATTTGTACAGACAGGGAATCGGTGGACTCTGTACAGACCGGGAGTCAGTGATTCTGTACGGACCGGGAGTCGGTGACACTGTACAGACTGGGAGTTAGTGACGCTGTAAAGACCAGAGTCAGTGTCTCTGTTTTGACCACGAGTCAGTGACTCTGTACAAGTCAGTAGTCAGTGATTCTGTCCAGACGGGGAGTCGTTGATTCTGTACAGACGTGGAGTCATTGATTCTGTACAGACCTGGAGTCAGTAACTCTATGGAGACCGGTAGTCAGTGTCTCTGTACAGACGGGGAATTATTGATTATATATAGACCTGGAGCCAGTGGCGCTGTGCAGACCTGGAGTCAGTGTCTCTGTAGAGACCGAGATTCAATAACTCTGAACAGACCGAGAGTTACTGACTCTGTACGACCGGGAGTCAGTGATGCTGTGCGACGGGGAGTCAGTGACTCTGTACAGACCGGGAGTCAGTGACTCTGTCCAGACCTGGGGACAGATTATCTGTACGAACCTGAAGCCAGTTGCGCTGTACAGACCTGGAGTCATTTAATCTGTATAGAACCGGAGTCAGTGACTCTGTGCAGACCGGCAGTCAGTGAGTCTGTACAGACCGGGAGTCAGTGACTCTGTACAGAAGGGGAATTATTGATTGTGTACAGACCTGGAGTCAGCGACTCTGTACAGACCTGGAGTCAGTGACTCTGTACAGAAGGGGAATTATTGATTGTGTACAGACCTGGAGTCAGCGACTCTGTACAGACCTGGAGTCAGTGACTCTGTACAGACCTGGAGTCAGTGACTCTGTACAGATCGGGAGTCAGTGATTCTGTAAAGACCAGAGTCAGTGTCTCTGCACCGACCACGAGTCAGTGACTCTGTGCAGGTCGGTAGTCAGTGATTCTGTACAGATCGGGAGTTAGTGACTCTGTACAGACCTGGAGTCAGTGACTCTGTACAGATCGGGAGTTAGTGACTCTGTACAGACCTGGAGTCAGTGACTCTGTACAGACCTGGAGTCAGTGACTCTGTACAGATCGGGAGTCAGTGATTGTGTAAAGACCAGAGTCAGTGTCTCTGCACCGACCACGAGTCAGTGACTCTGTGCAGGTCGGTAGTCAGTGATTCTGTACAGACGGGGAGTCATTGATTCTTTACAGACGTGGAGACATTGATTCTGTACAGACCTGGAGTCAGTGACTCTGTGCAGACCTGAAATCAATGACGCTGTCCAGACCGGGAGGAAGAGAATCTGTACAGACCTGGAGTCGGGTTCACTGTACAGACCGGGAGTCAGTGGTTCTGTACAGAATGGGAGTCTGTGATTCTGTACGGACCGGGAGTCAGTGAATCGGTACAAACGGGGAATCATTGATTCCGTACAGAACTGGAGACAGTGAATCTGTACAAAACCTGGCGTCAGTGACGCTGCACAGACCGGGATCCAGTGACGATGTACACACCGATAGTCAGTGAGTCTGTACAGACCGGGAATCAAAGACCCTGTACTGAAAGGGAATCATTGACCTTGTACAGACCGAGAGTTAGTTACTTTGTACAGACAGGGAATCAGTGACTCTGTACAGACCGGGAGTCAGTGATTCTGTGCAGACCTGGAGTCAGTGACTCTGTACAGACCTGAAATCAGTGACGCTGTCCAGAACGGGAGTAAGAGACTCTGTACAGACCTGGAGTCGGGAACTCTGTACAGACCGGAAGTCAGTGGTTCTGTACACAACGGGAGTCTGTGATTCTGTACGGACCGGGAGTCAGTGAATCGGTACAGACGGGGTGTCATTGATTCTATACAGAACTGGAAACAGTGACTCTGTACAAAACCTGGATTCAGAGACGCTGCACAGACCGGGATCCAGTGACTCCGTACAGACCTGGAGTCAGTGAATCTGTGCATACCTGGAGCAAGTGATGATGTAAAGACCGGTAGTCAGTGAGTCTGTACAGACCGGGAATCAATGACCCTGTACTGAAAGGCAATCATTTACCTTGTACAGACCGAGAGTTAGTGAATTTGTACAGACAGGGAATCAGTGGACTCTGTACAGACCGGGAGTCAGTGATTCTGTACGGACCGGGAGTCGGTGACACTGTACAGACCGGGAGTTAGTGACGCTGTAAAGACCAGAGTCAGTGTCTCTGTTTTGACCACGAGTCAGTGACTCTGTACAAGTCAGTAGTCAGTGATTCTGTCCAGACGGGGAGTCGTTGATTCTGTACAGACGTGGAGTCATTGATTCTGTACAGACCTGGAGTCAGTGACTCTGTGGAGACCGGTAGTCAGTGTCTCTGTACAGACGGGGAATTATTGATTATATATAGACCTGGAGCCAGTGGCGCTGTGCAGACCTGGAGTCAGTGTCTCTGTAGAGACCGAGATTCAATAACTCTGAACAGACCGAGCGTTACTGACTCTGTACGACCGGGAGTCAGTGATGCTGTGCGACGGGGAGTCAGTGACTCTGTACAGACCGGGAGTCAGTGACTCTGTCCAGACCTGGGGACAGATTATCTGTACGAACCTGAAGCCAGTTGCGCTGTACAGACCTGGAGTCATTTAATCTGTATAGAACCGGAGTCAGTGACTCTGTGCAGACCGGCAGTCAGTGACTCTGTACAGAAGGGGAATTATTGATTGTGTACAGACCTGGAGTCAGCGACTCTGTACAGACCTGGAGTCAGTGACTCTGTACAGAAGGGGAATTATTGATTGTGTACAGACCTGGAGTCAGCGACTCTGTACAGACCTGGAGTCAGTGACTCTGTACAGACCTGGAGTCAGTGACTCTGTACAGACCTGGAGTCAGTGACTCTGTACAGATCGGGAGTCAGTGATTCTGTAAAGACCAGAGTCAGTGTCTCTGCACCGACCACGAGTCAGTGACTCTGTGCAGGTCGGTAGTCAGTGATTCTGTACAGATCGGGAGTTAGTGACTCTGTACTGACCTGGAGTCAGTGACTCTGTACAGATCGGGAGTTAGTGACTCTGTACAGATCGGGAGTTAGTGACTCTGTACAGACCTGGAGTTAGTGACTCTGTACAGACCTGGAGTCAGTGACTCTGTACAGATCGGGAGTTAGAGGCTCTGTACAGACCTGGAGTTAGTGACTCTGTACAGACCTGGAGTCAGTGACTCTGTACAGATCGGGAGTCAGTGATTCTGTAAAGACCAGAGTCAGTGTCTCTGCACCGACCACGAGTCAGTGACTCTGTGCAGGTCGGTAGTCAGTGATTCTGTACAGACGGGGAGTCATTGATTCTTTACAGACGTGGAGACATTGATTCTGTACAGACCTGGAGTCAGTGACTCTGTGCAGACCTGAAATCAATGACGCTGTCCAGACCGGGAGGAAGAGAATCTGTACAGACCTGGAGTCGGGTTCACTGTACAGACCGGGAGCCAGTGGTTCTGTACAGAACGGGAGTCTGTGATTCTGTACGGACCTGGAGTCAGTGAATCGGTACAAACGGGGAGTCATTGATTCCGTACAGAACTGGAGACAGTGAATCTGTACAAAACCTGGCGTCAGTGGCGCTGCACAGACTGGGATCCAGTGACGATGTACACACCGATAGTCAGTGAGTCTGTACAGACCGGGAATCAAAGACCCTGTACTGAAAGGGAATCATTGACCTTGTACAGACCGAGAGTTAGTTACTTTGTACAGACAGGGAATCAGTGACTCTGTACAGACCGGGAGTCAGTGATTCTGTACAGACCTGGAGTCAGTGACTCTGTACAGATCGGGAGTTGGTGACTCTGTACAGATCGGGAGTTGGTGACTCTGTACAGACCTGGAGTCAGTGACTCTGTACAGATCTGGAGTTAGTGACTCTGTACAGACCTGGAGTCAGTGACTCTGTACAGGCCGGGAGTCAGCGACTGTGTGCAGTTCGGAATCATTGATTATGTGCAGACCTGGAGTCAGCGACTCTGTACAGGGCTGGAGTCAGTGGTTATGTACCGACCGAAAGTCGTTGACTATGTACAGACCGGAATCATTGACTCTGTACAGAGAGGGAGTCAGTGACTCTGTGCAGACCGGTAGTCAGTGGCTCTGTAAGACCGGGAATCAGTAACTCTGTACAGTCCAGCAGTCAGTGACGCTGTCCGGACCGGGAGTCAATGACTTTGTACAGACGGGGTGTCTGTGAATGTACAGGCCTGGAGTAAGTGTCTCTGTACAGACCGGAATCAGTGAATCTGTACAGCCAGGGAGTCAGTGAATCTGTGCAGGCCGGGAGTCCGTGACTCTTTATGGACCGGAATCAGTGACTCTTTTCAGACAGTGAGTCACTGACTCTGGACAGACCTGAGTCAGTGACTCTGCACAGACCGGCAGTCAGTGACCCTGTGAATACCGAGAGTCAGTGATTCTGCGCAGAACGGAATCAGGGACTCTGTGCAGACAGGTAGTCCGTGAAACTGAACATGCCGAAAGTCAGTGGCTCTGTACAGACCGGTAGTCAGTGTCTCTGTGCAGACCGGGAGTCAATAACTTTGAACAAACGGAGAGTTACTGACTCTGTACGACCGGGTGTCAGTGACTCTGAGCAGACCTGGAGTCAGTGACTCTGCACAGACCGGGAGACAGTTACTCTGTATAGAACCGGAGTCAGTGACTCTGTACAGGCCGGGGGTTAGTCACTTAGTACGGACCGGAATCAGTGATTCTGTACAGACAGGGAGTCCGTGAATATGTACAGGACGGGAGTCAGTCACCCTGTGCAGACCTGGAGTCAGTTGCTCTGCGTAGAACGGGTGTCAGTGACTGTGTACAGGCAGGGAGTTTGTGACTCTGTCCGGACCGGAATCAGTGATTCTGTAAAGAAAAGGAATCAGTGGCTCTGTACAGACCTGGAGTCAGTGACTCTGTACAGACCTTAAGTCAGTGACGCTGTGCAGACCGGGAGTAAGTGACTCTGTCCAGACCTGGAGCCAGTGACGCTGCACAGACCTGGAGTCAGTGTCTCTGTGCAGACCGAGAATCAGTAACTTTGAACAGACCGAGAGTTACTGACTCTGTACGACCGGGAGTCAGTGACGCTGTACGACGGGGAGTCAGGGACTCTGTATAGAACAGGAGTCACTGACTCTGTACAGACGGGGAGTTAGTGACTCTGTACGCACAGGAATCAATGATTCTGTGCAGTCTGGGAGTCAGTTTATCTGTACAGGACGGGAGTCAGTCATTCTGTACAGACCTGGAGTCACTGTCTCCCTACAGACCGGGAGTCAGTGATTCTGTACGGACCGGGTGTCAGTTACTCTGTACAGACCGGGAGTCAGTGAATCTGCATCGACCGGAAGTCAGTTACTCTTTACAGACCGGGAGTCAGTGACTCTGTGCAGACCAGTAGTCAGTGACTTTGTCCAGACGGGATGTCAGTGACTCTCCACAGACAGGGAGGCAAAGATTCTGTACAGACCGGGAGGCAGTGAGTCTTCATGGACCCGGAGTCAGTAACTCTCAACGGACCGAGAGTTAGTCACTCTGTTCAGAGCTGGAGTCAATGACTCTGCACAGACCGGGAGTCAGTGACCCTGTAAAGACCGGAATCAATGACTCTGTACAGACATTGAGTCATTTGAATCTGTACAGACCTGGATTCAGTGACCCTGTACAGACAGGAAGTCAGTGACTCTGTACAGGCCGGGGAGTCAGTGATTCTTGACAGACCTGAATTCAGTGACGTTCTCCAGACCGGGAATCGGTGTTTCTGTACGGATCGGAACTCGGTGACTCTGTACAGACCGGGCGTCAGTGACTCTTCGCAGACCGGGAGTCGGTCACTCTGTAGAGACCGGGTGACCGTGCTTCTGTACAGACCTGGAATCAGTTACTGTGCACAGACCTGGAGTCCGGTTCTCGGCACAGACCGTGATTCAGTGGTTCTGTACAAAACGGGAGTCTATGATTCTGTACGGATCGGGAGTCAGTGAATCTGTACAGACAGGGAATCATTGACCCTGTACAGACCGAGATTTAGTGACTTTGAACAGACAGGGTGTCAGTAACTCTGCATAGACCGGAAGTCAGTGATTCTGGACAGAATGGGAGTCAGTGACTCTGCATAGACCGGGAATCAGTGACACTGCAGACCGGGATTCAGTGACGCTGTACAGGCAAGGAGTCCGAGAATCTGTACAAACCGAGAGTCAGTGAATCTGTCCAGACCGGGAGTCAGTGACTCTGTAGGACCGGGAGTCAGTGACTCTGTACAGACCCGGAGTCAGTTTCTCTGTACAGACAGTTAGTCAGTAAATCTGTACAGACCTGGAGTTAGTGGCTCTGTACAGACCGGGTTTCAGTGACTCTGTACAGACCGGGTGTCAGTGAGCCTTCAGAGACCGGGAGTCGGTAACTCTGAACGGACCGAGACTTAATGACTCTGTACTGACCTGGAGTCAGTAACTCTGCGCAGACCGGGAGTCCGTGACACTGTCCAGACCGGAATCAGTGACTTTGCACAAACAGAGAATCATTGATTCAGTGCAGACCTGGAGTCAGTGTCCCTGTGCAGACCGGGATTCAATGGCTCTGTGCAGACCGGGAGTCGGTGATTCTGTACGGACCTGAAGTCAGTGACTCTGTGCAGACCGGAAGTCGGTGACTCTGCATAGTCCGGAAGTCAGTTACTCTCTACAGACCAGGAGTCAGTGACTCTGTGCGTAGCGGGATTCAGTGACTCTCTGCAGACCTGGAGTCAGTGAATCTGTACAGACCTGGAGTTAGTGGCTCTGTTCAGACCGGGAGTCAATAATTCTGTCCAGACCGGGAGTCAGTGAGTCTTTACAGAACAGGAGTCAGTAACTCTACACAGACCGGGAGTCAGTTACTCTGTACAGAACGGGAGTCAATTACTCTGTACAGGCCGGGAGTCAGCGACTCTGTGCAGTTCAGAATAATTGACTCGACAGCGAGGGAGTCAGTGACTTTTTCAGACCTGGAGTAACTCTGTACAGTCCTGCAATCAGAGACGATGTACGGACCGGTAGTCAGTGACTTTGTACAGACGGGGTGTCAGGGACTCTGTACAGAGTCACTGCACTCCGGTCTGTACAGAGTCACTGACACCGAGAGTTCCTGACTCTGTACAGACCTGGAGTCAGTGACTCTGCACAGACCGAGAGTCAGTGACTGTGCAGACAGGGAGTCAGTGAATCTGTACAGGCCGGGAGTCCGTGACTCTGCACGGACCGGAATCAGTGACTCTGTTCAGACAGTGAGTCAGTGAAACTGTGCAGAACTTGAGTCAGTGGCTCTGTCCAGAACGGGTGTCAGTGACTCTGTGCAGAACGGAAATCAGTGACTGTGTACATGCCGGGGAGTTAGTGACTCTGTACAGACCTGGAGTCAGTGACTCTGTGCGGACCGGGAGTCAGTGACGTTTTACAGACGCGGTGTCAGTGACTCTCTGCAGAGTCACTGCCTTCCGGTCTGTACAGAGTCACTGACACCGAGAGTTCGTGACACTGTACAGACCGGTATCAGTGAACCTGTACAGACAGCGAGTCAGTGAATCTGCACATACCGAGAGTCTTCCAGTCTGTACAGAGTCACTGACACCGAGAGTTCCTGACTCTGTGCAGACCTGGAGTCAGTGACTTTGCACAGACCGGGAGTCAGTGACTCTGTCCAGGCCGGGAGTCGGTGACTCTGTACAGACCGGAATCAGTGACTCTGATCTAAGAAGACTCACTGACACCCGGTCTGCACAGAGTCACTGGTTCCGGTCTGTACAGAGCAATCGACTTCCGATCGGTACAGAATCAGTGACTCCCGCTCTGTTCAGAGTCGCTGACTCCAGGTCTGTACATAATCAATGATTCCGAACTGCACAGAGTCGCTGACTCCCGGCCTGTACAGAGTAATTGTATCCCGTTTTAAACTTTGTAACTGACTCCCGGTCTGTGCAGAGTCACTGACTCCAGGTCTGCACAGCATCACTGACTCCCGGTCGGACAGCGTCACTGACTCCCGGTTGGACAGAGTCACTAAAACTCGGTCTGTTCAGAGTTATTGACTCCCGGTCTGCAAAGACTCACTGACTCCCGGTCTGCACAGAGCCACTAACTCCCGGTCTGTACAGATTCACTGACTCCAGGTCTGCAGAGAGTCACTGAATCACGCTATGCACAGAGTCACTGACTCCCGGTCTGTTCAGAGCAACTGACTTCCGGTCTATGCAGAGTCACTGACTTCCGGTCTGCACAGAGTCACCGACTTCAAGTCAGTACAGAATCAACGACTCCCGGTCTGCACAGAGCTATTGAATCACGGTCTGCACAGGCACACTGAATCCAGGCCTGTACAGAACCACTGACGCCAGGTCCGTACAGAGTCAGTGACTCCCGGTCTGTAAAGATTCACTGAGTCTCGGTATGTACAGATTCACTGACTCACTGTCTGTGGAGTCATTGATTCCGGTCTGTATAGAGTCACGAACTCTCGGTGTCAGTGACTGCACAGACCAGAAGGCAGTGACTCTGCAGAGAGTCACTGACACCCCGTCTGTAAAACGTCACTGACTCCCGGTCCGTACAGAGTCACAGACTCCAGGTCTGTACAGAGTCACTGACTCTCCGGTCTGTACACAATCACTGACTTCCGGTCTGTACATAGTCACTGGCACCCGATCTGTACAGAGCCACTGACTCCAGGTCTGCACAGTTTCACTGACTCACTGTTTGAACAGAGTCACTGATTCCGGTCCATTCAGAGTCACGGACTCCCGGCCTGTACAGATTCACTGACTCCCTGTCTGTACAGTCACTGACTCCCGGTCTGTGCAGAGTCACTGACTCCCGGTCCGTACAGAGTCACTGATTGCAGGACTGTACAGAGTTACTGATTCCCGGACTTACAGAGCCACTGACTACCGGTCTGTACAGAGTCACTGACTTCCTCTCTGTACAGAGTCAATGATTCCGATCTGCACATAGTCACTGACTCCCCGGCCTATACCGAGTCACTGACTCCCGGTCTGTACAGACTTAGTGACTCCCGATCTGTAAAGACGCACTGATACCCGGTCTGTAAAGAGTCACTGACACCCGGCCTGTACAGAGTCACTGACTCCATGTCTGTGCAGATTCACTGACTCACTGTCTGCACAGAGTCACCGAATTCCGGTCGGTACAGAATCACTGACTCCCGCTCTGTACAGAGTCGCTGACTCCAGGTCTGTACATAATCAATGATTCCGAACTGCACAGATTCGCAGACTCCCGGCCTGAACAGAGTAATTGACTCCCGTTCTATACAGAGTAACTGACTCCCGGTCTGTGCAGAGTCAATGACTCCAGGTCTGAACAGCATCACTGAATCCCGGTCGGACAGCGTCACTGACTCCCGGTTGGACAGATTCACTGACAAACTGTCTGTACAGAGACACTGACTCCAGGTCCATACAGAGTCACGGACTCCCGGCCTGTACACAGTCACTGACTCCCAGTCTGTACAGATTCACTGACTCTCGGTATGTACAGATTGACTGACTCCCTGTCTGTACAGCCATTGATTCCGGTCTGTACAGAGTCACGAACTCTCAGTGTCAGTGACTGACACTGTACAGACCTGAGTCAGTGATTCTGCACAGACCGGCAGTCAGTGACACTGTGAATACCGAGAGTCAGTGACTCTGTGCAGACCGGATTCAGTGACTCTGCACAGACAGGTAGTCCGTGAATCTGAACATGCCGAGAGTCAGTGGCTCTGTACTGACCGGGAGTCAGTGACTCTGTACAGACCGGGAGTCAGTGAGTCTGTACAGACGGGGAATTAGTGATTATGTGCAAACCTGGAGTCAGCGACTCTGTGCAGACCGGGAGTCAGTGAAACTGTGCAGACCTGGAGTCAGTGGCTCTTTACAGATCGGGTGTCAGTGACTCTATACAGACCGGAAGTCAGTGACTGTGTACAGGCCGGAGAGTCAGTGAATCTGTACAGACTTGCAGTCAGTGTCTCTGTACGGACCGGGAATCAGTGACTTTTTACAGACGTGGTGTCAGTGACTCTTTGCAGAGTCACTGCCTTCCGGTCTGTACAGAGTCACTGATCACGAGTGTTCGTGACTCTGTACAGACCGGAATCAGTGACTCTGTACAGACAGGGAGTCAGTGAATCTGTACATAACGAGACTCAGTGAATCTGTACAGACCGGGAGTCAGTGACTCTGTACAGGCCTGGAGTCAGTGTCCCTGTGCAGACCAGGATTCAATGGCTCTGTGCAGACCGGGAGTCGGTGATTCTGTACTGACTTGAAGTCGGTGACTCTGTGCAGACCGGAAGTCAGTGAGCTTGCATAGACCGGAAGTCAGTTACTCTGTACAGACCGGGAGTCAGTGATGCTGCACAGACCTGGAGTCAGTGACTCTGCACAGAACGGGAGTCAGTTACTCTGTATAGAACGGGAGTCAATTAATCTGTACAGGCAGGGATTATGCGAATCTGTGCAGTTCGGAATCATTGATTATGTGCAGACCTGCAGTCAGCGACTCTGTTCAGAGCGAGAGTCAGTGATTCTGTACCGACCGGAATTCGGTGACTCTGTACAGACCGGAATCAGTGACTCTGTGCAGACAGTGAGTCAGTAAATCTGCACAGACCTGGAGTCAGTGGCCCTGTACAGGCCGGGTTTTAGTGACTCTTTACAGATAGGGTATCAGTGCGTCTTCAAAGATCGGGAGTCAGTAAGTCTGTACAGACCGGGAGTCAGCGACTCGGTACAGGCCGGGGAGTCAGTGACTCTGTGCAGATCGGAATCATTGACTCTGTACAGAGAGGGAGTCAGTGACTCTGTACAGACGGGTAGTCATTGGCTCTGTAAGACCGGAATCAGTGACTCTGTACAGACAGGGAGTCAGTGAATCGGGACATACGGAGAGTCAGTGAATCTCTACAGATCGGGAGTCAGTGACTCTGTAGGACCGGGAGTCACTGACTCTGTACGGACCTGGCGTCAGTGGCTCTGTACAGACCGGGTGTCAGTGTCGCTGTGCAGACCGGGATTCAATGGCTCTGTGCAGACCGGGAGTCGATGATTCTGTACGGACTTGAAGTCGGTGAATCTGTGCAGACCGGAAGTCAGTGACTCTGCATAGACCGGGAGTCAGTGACTCTGTGCATAGCGGGATTCAGTGACTCTCTGCAGACCTGGAGTCAGTAACTCTGAACAGACCGAGTGTTAGTGACTCTGTCCAACCCGGAGTCAGTGACGCTGTACGACCGGGAGTCAGTGACGCTGTGCAGACCTGGAGTCAGTGCCTCTGTGCAGTTCGGAATCATTGATTATTTACAGACCTGGAGTCAGCGACTCTGTCCAGAGCGGGAGTCATTGATTCTGTACCGACCGGAAGTCGGTTACTCTGTACAGACCGGAATCAGTGACTCTGTGCAGACAGTGAGTCAGTGAATCTGCACAGTCCTGGAGTCAGTGGCTCTGTACAGGCCGGGTGTCAGTGACTCTTTACAGACCCGTTGTCAGTGAGTCTTCATAGATCGGGAGTCAGTAAGTCTGTGCAGACCGATCGTCAGTAACTCGGTACAGGCCGGGGAGTCAGTGACTCTGTAATGATCGGAATCATTGACTTTGTATGGAGAGGGAGTCAGTGACTCTGTACAGACCGGTAGTCAGTGGCTCTGTAAGACCGGGCATCAGTAACTCTTTGCAGTCCTGCAGTCAGTGACTCTGTACAGACCGGAATCAGTGAATCTGTACAGATAGGGTGTCAGTGAATCTGAACAGGCCGGGAGTCCGTGACTCTTTATGGACCGGAATCAGTGACTCTTTTCAGACAGTGAGTCAGTGAACCTGTGCAGACCTGGAGTCAGTGGCTCTCTTCAGATCAGGTGTCAGTGACTCTGTACAGACCGAAGTCAGTGACTCTGTAGAGACCGGGAGTCAGTGGCTCTGTAAGACCGGGAGTCAGTGAGTCTGTACAGAACGGGAGTAAGTGACTCTGTACAGTCCGGGAGTCATTGATTCTGTACAGACCTGGAGTCGGTGACTCTGTACAGGCCGGGAGTCAGTGACTCTGTACAGTTCGGAATCATTGATTATGTACGGACCTGGAGTCAGCGACTCTGTACAGACCGGGAGTCAGTGATTCTGTACGTACCGCAAGTTGGTGGCTCTGTACAGACCGGCAGTCAGTGATTCTGTACGGCCCTGGAGTCAGTTACTCTGTCCAGACCGGGAGTCAGTGAATCTGCATCGACCGGAAGTCAATTAGTATGTACAGACCGGGAGTCAGTGTCTCTGTTCAGACCGGGTGCCAGTGACTTTGCACAGAATGGGTATCAATGACTCTCTGCAGACCGGGAGTCAGTGAGTCTTCACAGACCGGGGGTCAATAACTTTGAATGGAACGAGAGTTAGTGACTCTGTGCTGACTTGGAGTCAGTGACACTGCACAGACCGGGAGTCAGTGACTCTGTCCAGGCCGGGAGTCGGTGACTCTGTACAGACCGGAATCAGTGACTCTGTTCAGACAGTGAGTCAGTGAAACTGTGCAGACCTGGAGTCAGTGACTGTGTACAGATCGGGTGTCAGTGACTCTGTACAGACCTCGAGTCAGTGACTCTGTAAGGACCGGGAGTCAGTGACTTTTTACAGACGGGGTGTCAGTGACTCTCTGCAGAGTCACTGCCTTCCGGTCTGTACAGAGTCACTGACTCCAGGTCTGTACAGCATCAATGACTCCCCGACTGTACAGAGCCACTGACTTCCGGTCTGTACTGACTCACAGACTCCGGGCCTGTACGGAGTCACTGACGCCCGGTCTGTACAGAATTAATGACTCCCGGTCTTACAGAGCCACTGACTCCCGGTCTGTACAGATTCACTGACTCCCTGTCTGTACAGAGTCACTGATTCCGGTCTGTACAGAGTCACGAACTCTCGGTGTCAGTGACTCTGTACAGACCGGAACGCAGTGACTCTGCAGAGAGTCACTGACACCACGTCTGTAAAAAGTCACTGACTCCCGGTCCGTACAGAGTCACTGACTCCAGGTCTGTACAGAGTCACTGAATCCAAGGCCTGTACACAGTCACTGACTTCCGGTCAGCACAGAGTCACTGACACGCGATCTGTACAGAGCCACTGACTCGAGGTCTGCACAGTTTCACTGAACACTGTCTGAACAGAGTCACTGATTCCGGTCCATACAGAGTCACGGACTCCCGGCCTGTACAGATTCACTGACTCCCTGTCTGTTAAAATTCACTGATTCCGGTCTGTACAGAGACATTGACTCCCGGCCTGTACAGATTCACTGATTGCAGGACTGTACAGAGTTACTGATTTCCCGTCTTACACAGCCACTGACTACCGGTATGTACAGAGTCACTGACTCCCTCCCTGTACGGAGCCAATGATCCCGATCTGAACAGATTCACTGACTCCCAGACCTGCACCGAGTCACTCACTCCCGGTCTGTACAGGCTTACTGACTCCCGATCTAAGAAGACTCACTGACACCCGGTCTGCACAGAGTCACTGGTTCCGGTCTGTCCAGAGTAATTGTATCCCGTTCTAAACTTTGTAACTGACTCCCGGTCTGTGCAGAGTCACTGACTACAGGTCTGCACAGCATCACTGACTCCCGGTCGTACAGCGTCACTGACTCCCGGTTGGACAGAGTCACTAAAACTCGGTCTGTTCAGAGTTACTGACTCCCGGTCTGCAAAGACTCATTGACTCCCGGTCTGCACAGAGCCACTAACTCCCGGTCTGTTCAGATTCACTGACTCCAGGTCTGCAGAGAGTCACTGAATCCCGCTATGCACAGAGTCACTGACTCCCGGTCTGCACAGAGTAACTGACTTCCGGTCTATGCAGAGTCACTGACTTCCGGTCTGCACAGAGTCACCGACTTCAAGTCAGTGCAGAATCAACGACTCCCGGTCTGCACAGAGCCATTGAATCACGGTCTGCACAGGCACACGGACTCCAGGCCTGTACAGAGCCACTGACGCCAGGTCCGTACAGAGTCAGTGACTCCCGCTCCGACAGAGACACTGACTCCCGGTCTGTACAGATTCACTGAGTCTCGGTATGGACAGATTCACTGACTCCCTGTCTGTAGAGTCACTGATTCCGGTCTGTACATAGTCACGAACTCTCGGTGTCAGTGACTCTGCACAGACCGGAAGGCAGTGACTCTGCAGAGACTCACTGACAACCCGTCTGAAAAACGTCACTGACTCCCGGTCCGTACAGAGTCACTGACTCCAGGACTGTACAGATTCACTGACTCTCGGTACGTACAGATTCACTGACTCCCTGTCTGTACAGAGTCATTGATTCCGGTCTGTACAGAGTCACGAACTCTCAGTGTCAGTGACTGACTCTGTGCAGACCTGAGTCAGTGACTCTGCACAAACCGGCAGTCAGTGACACTGTGAATAGCGAGAGTCAGTGACTCTGTGCAGACCGGATTCAGTGACTCTGCACCGACAGGTAGTCCGTGAATCTGAACATGCCGAGAGTCAGTGGCTCTGTACTGACCGGGAGTCAGTGACTCTGTACAGACCTGGACTCAGTCCCTCTGTACAGACCGGGAGTCAGTGAGACTGTACAGACGGGGAATTAGTGATTATGTGCAAACCTGGAGTCAGCGACTCTGTGCAGACCGGCAGTCAGTGACTCTGTACAGACCGAGAGTCAGTAACTCTGAACAGACGGAAAGTTACTGACTCTGTACGACCGAGTGTCAGTGACTCTGAGCAGACCTGGAGTCAGTGACTCTGCACAGACCGGGAGGCAGTTACTCTGTATAGAACCGGAGTCAGTGACTCTGTATAGGCCGGAGTTAGTCACTTTGTACGGACCGGAATCAATGATTCTGTACAGACAGGGAGTCCGTGAATATGTACAGGACGGGAGTCAGTCACCCTGTGCAGACCTGGAGTCAGTTGCACTGTATAGAACGGGAGTCAGTGACTGTGTACAGGCCGGGAGTTTGTGACTCTGTACGGACCGGAATCAGTGATTATGTAAAGAAAGGGAGTCACTGGCTCTGTACAGACCTGGAGTCAGTGACTCTGTGCAGACCTTAAGTCAGTGATGCTGTGCAGACCGGGAGTTAGTGATCTGTACAGACGTGGAGTCGGGTTCTCCGTACAGACCGGGAGTCAGTGGTTCTGGACAGAACGGGAGTCTGTGATTCTGTACACACCTGGCATCAGTGACTCTGTACAGCCCGGGAGTCAGTGACTCTGTCCAGAACTGGGGACAGTGAGTCTGTACAGACCTGGAGCCAGTGACGCTGCACAGACCTGGAGTCAGTGTCTCTTTGCAGACCGAGAATCAGTAACTTTGAACAGACCGAGAGTTACTGACTCTGTACGACCTGGAGTCAGTGACGCTGTACGACGGGGAGTCAGGGACTCTGTATAGAACCGGAGTCACTGACTCTGTACAGGCCGGGAGTTAGTGACTCTGTACGCGCCGGAATCAATGATTCTGTGCAGACTGGGAGTCAGTTTATCTGTACAGGACGGGAGTCAGTCACTCTGTACAGACCTGGAGTCACTGTCTCCCTACAGACCGGGAGTCAGTGATTCTGTACGGACCGGGAGTCAGTTACTCTGTACAGACCGGGAGTCAGTGAATCTGCATCGACCGGAAGTCAATTACTCTTTACAGACCGGGAGTCAGTGACTCTGTACAGACCAGTAGTCAGTGACTTTGTCCAGACGGGATGTCAGTGACTCTCCACAGACAGGGAGGCAATGATTCTGTACAGACCGGGAGGCAGTGAGTCTTCATAGACCCGGAGTCAGTAACTCTGAACGGACCGAGAGTTAGCCACTCTGTTCAGAGCTGGAGTCAGTGACTCTGCACAGACCGGGAGTCAGTGACCCTGTAAAGACCGGAATCTGTGACTCTGTACAGACAGTGAGTCATTTGAATCTGCACAGACCTGGATTCAGTGACCCTGCACAGACAGGAAGACAGTGACTCTGTACAGGCCGGGGAGTCAGTGATTCTTTACAGACCTGAATTCAGTGACGTTGTCCAGACCGGGAATCGGTGTTTCTGTCCGGACCGGAACTCGGTGACTCTGTACAGACCGGGCGTCAGTGACTCTTCGCAGAACGGGAGTCGGTCACTCTGTAAAGACCGGGTGTCCGTGGTTCTGTACAGACCTGGAATCAGTTACTGTGCACAGACCTGGAGTCGGGTTCTCTGCACAGACCGTGATTCAGTGGTTCTGTACAACACAGGAGTCTGTGATTCTGTACGGACCGGGAGTCAGTGAATCTGTACAGACAGGGAATCATTGACCCTGTACAGACCGAGAGTTAGTTACTTTGAACAGACAGAATGTCAGTGACTCTGCATAGACCGGGAATCAGTGACGCTGCAGACCGGGATTCAGTGACTCTGTACAGGCAGGGAGTCCGTGAATCTGTACAAACCGAGAGTCAGTGAATCTGTACAGACCGGGAGTCAATGACTCTGTCGGACCTGGAGTCAGTGACTCTGTGCAGACCTGGAGCCAGTTTCTCTGTCCAAACAGTTAGTCAATGAATCTGTACAGACCTGGAGTTAGTGGCTCTGTACAGACCGGGTGTCAGTGACTCTGTACAGACCGGGTGTCAATGAGCCTTCAGAGACCGGGAGTCGGTAACAATGAACGGACCGTGACTTAGTGACTCTGTACCGACCTGGAGTCAGTAATTCTGCGCAGACCGGGAGTCCGTGACACTGTACAGACCGGAATCAGTGAATTTGTACAAACAGGAATCATTGATTCAGTACAGACTTGGAGTCAGTTTCTCAGTACAGACCGGGAGCCAGTGTCTCTGTGCAAACCTGGAGTCAGTGTCCGTGTGCAGACCGGGATTCAATGGCTCTGTGCAGACCGGGAGTTGGTGATTCTGTACGGACCTGAAGTCAGTTACTCTGTACAGACCAGGATTCAGTGACACTGTGCGTAGCGGGATTCAGTGACTCACTGCAGACCTGGAGACAGTGAATCTGTACAGACCGGGAGTTATTGGCTCTGTGCAGACCGGGAGTCAGTGATTTTGTCCAGAACGGGAGTCAGTGAGTCTTTAAGACCGGGAGTCAGTAACTCTGAACAGACCGAATGTAAGTGACTATGTACAGACCGGAATCAGTGAATCTGTACAGATAGGGTGTCGGTGAATCTGTACAGGCCGGGAGTCAGTGACACTGTGCGTAGCGGGATTCACTGACTCACTGCAGACCTGCAGACAGTGAATCTGTACAGACCGGGAGCTAGTGGCTCTGTGCGGACCGCGAGTCAGTGATTCTGTCCAGACCGGGTGTCAGAGAGCCTTGACAGACCGGGAGTCAGTAACTCTGTCCAGACCGGGAGTCAGTGAATCTGCATCGACCGGAATTCAATCACCATGTACAGACCGGGTGTCAGTGACTCTGTTCAGACTGGGTGTCATTGAATCTGTGCATACCTGGAATCAGTGTCCCAGGGCAGACCGGGATTCAATGGCTCTGTGCAGACCGGGAGTCGGTGATTCTGTACGGACTTGAAGTCGGTGACTGTGTGCAGACCTGAAGTCAGTGACACTGCATAGACCGGAAGTCAGTTACTCTGTACAGACCGGGAGTCAGTGACTCTGTGTACACAATGAATGGGAGGACCCTAGGCAAGACAGAGGGTCAGAGGGATCTTGGTGTGCAAGTTCACAGATCCCTGAAGGCGGCGGAACAGGTAGATAAGGTGGTAAAGAAGGCATATGGGATACTTGCCTTTATTAGCCGAGGCATAGAATATCAGAGCAAGGAGGTTATGATGGAGCTGTATAAAACACTGGTTATGCCACAGCTGGAGTACTGTGTGCAGTTCTGGTCGCCACACTACAGGAAGGATGTGATCGCTTTGGAGAGGGTGCAGAGGAGATTCACCAGGATGTTACCAGGGCTGGAGCGCTTCAGCTATGAAGAGAGACTGGGAAGATTGGGTTTGTTTTCCTTGGAGCAGAGGAGGCTGAGGGGGGACATGATTGAGGTGTACAAAATTATGAGGGGCACAGATAGGATGGATACTAAGGAGCTTTTTCCCTTCGTTGAGGGTTCTATAACAAGGGGACATAGATTCAAGGTAAAAGGCGGGAGGTTTAGAGGGGATTTGAGAAAGAACTTTTTCACCCAGAGGGTGGTTGGAGTCTGGAACTCACTGCCTGAAAGGGTTGTGGAGGCAGGAACCCTCACAACATTCAAGAAGCATTTGGATGAGCACTTGAAATGCCATAGCATACAAGGCTACGGACCAAATGCTGGAATATGGGATTAGAGTAGACAGGGCTGATGGCCGGCGCGGACACGATGGGCCGAAGGGCCTCTATCCGTGCTGTATAACTCTATGACTCTATGACTCTGTGCATAGCGGGATTCAGTGAATCTCTGCAGACCTGGATTCAGTGAATCTGTACAGACAGTCAGTCAGTGAAACTGTGCAGACCTGGAGTCAGTGGCTCTGTACAGGCCGGGTGTCAGTGACTCTTTACAGACCGGGTATCGGTGCGACTTCATAGATCGGGAGTCAGTAAATCTGTGCAGACCGGGAGTCAGTGACTCTGTGCAGATCGGAATCATTGTCTCTGTACAGAGAGGGAGTCAGTGATTCTGTACAGACCGGTAGTCAGTGGCTCTGTGAGACCGGGATTCAGCAACTCTGTACAGTCCTGCAATCAGTGACTCTCTACGGACCGGGAGTCAGTGAATCTGTACAGGCCGGGAGTCCGTGACTCTGTATGGACCGGAATCAGTGACTCTGTTCAGACAGTGAGTCAGTGAAACTGTGCAGACCTGGAGTCAGTGGCTCTGTGCAGATCGGGTGTCAGTGACTCTGTACAGACCGGAAGTCAGTGACTGTGTACAGGCCGGAGAGTCAGTGACTCTGTACAGACCTGGAGTCAGTGACTCTGTACGGACCGGGGGTCAGTGACTTTTCACAGACGGGGTGTCAGTGACTCTCTGCAGAGACACTGCCTTCCTGTCTGTACAGAGTCACTGACACCAAGAGTTCGTGACTCTGTCCAGACCGGGATCTGTGATTCTGTACAGACAGGGAGTCAGTGAATCTGTACATACCGAGAGTCAGTGACTGTGTACAGGCCGGGAGTCAGTGTCCCTGTGCAGACCTGGAGTCAGTGACTCTGCATAGACCGGAAGTCAGTTTCTCTGTACCGACCGGGAGTCAGTGACTCTGTGCAAACCTGGAGTCAGTGAATCTGTACGGACTGGCAATTCGTGGCTCTGTGCAGACCGGGAGTCAGTGATTCTGTCCAGACCGGGTGTCAGTTAGACTTTACAGATCGGGAGTCAGTAACTCTGAACAGACCGAGTGTTAGTGACTCTGTCCAACCGGGAGTCAGTGACGCTGTACGACCGGGAGTCAATGATGCTGTACAGACCTGGAGTCAGTGACTCTGCACAGACCGGGGGTCAGTTACTCTGTATAGAACGGGAGACAATTACTCTGTACAGGCCGGGAGTCAGCGACTCTGTGCAGTTCGGAATCAATGATCATGTACAGACCTGGAGTCAGCGACTCTGTACAGAGATGGAGCCAGTGATTCTGTACCGACCGTAAGTCGGTTACTCTGTACAGACCGGAATCAGTGACTCTGTGCAGACAGGGGAGTCATTGATTCTGTACAGACCTGGAGTCAGTGAATCTGTTCAAAACCTGGAGTCAGTGACGCTGTGCAGACCGGGATCCAGTGACTCCGTGCAGACCCGAAGTCAGTGAGTCTGTGCAGACCTGGAGCAAGTGACGATGCACAGACTGGGATTCAGTGAGTTTGTCCAGACCGGAAATCACTGAACTTGTACAGCCAGGGAATTATTGACCCTGTCCAGACGGAGAGTTAGTGACTTTGCACAGACATGGAGTCAGTGACTTCTTTTGACCGTATGTCATGGACTCTGTGCAGACCAGCAATCAGTGAGTCTGCACAGACCGGAGTCAGTGACAGTGCTTAGACCGGAAGTCAGTTTCGCTGCATGGACCGGAAGTCAGTGACTCCATGCAGACTGGGAGTCAGTGAATCTCCAGGACCGGGAGTCAGTGAATCTCTACGACCGGGAGTCAATGACTCTGTACAGACCTGGAGACAGTGACACTGCACAGACCGGGTGTCAGTGACACTGTGTCGACCGGGAGTCTGTGATTCTGTACAGACCGGAATCAGTGACTCTGTGCAGATAGGGATTCAGTGAATCTGAACATACCGAGAGTCAGTGCCTATGTACAGACTGGTTTTCAGTATCTCTGTAGGACCGGGAGTCAGTGACTCTTTACAGACCGGTATCAGTGACACTGTCTTGACAAGGAGTCCGTGAATCTGAACATGCCGAGAGTCAGTGGCTCTGTACAGACCGGGTGTCAGTTTGTCTGTCGGACCGCTAGTCAGTGACTCTGTACAGACAGGGATTTACTGTCTCCGTACAGACCTGGAGTCAGTGACTCTGTACGGACCGGGAATCAGTGACTTTGTACAAACGGGGTGTCAGTGACTCTGTGTAGATTCAATGCCTTCTGGACTGTACAGAGTCATTGACACCGAGAGTCCCTGACTCTGTGCAGACCTGGAGTCAGTGACTGTGTTCAGGCCGGAGAGTCAGTGACTCTGTACAGACCTGGAGTCAGTGACACTGTACGGACCGGGAGTCAGTGACTTTTTACAGACGGGGTGTCAGTGTCCCTCTGCAGAATCATTGCCTTCCGGTCTGTACAGAGTCACTGACACCGACAGTTCGTGACTCTACACAGACCGGAATGATTGAGGCTGGACAGACAGGGATTCAGTGAATCTGTACATACCGAGAATCAATGAATCTGTACAGACCGGGAGTCAGTGACACTGTAGGACCGGGAGCCACTGACTCTGTACGGACCTGGCGTCAGTGGCCCTGTACAGTCCGGGTGTCAGTGACTCTGTTCAGGCCTGGAGTCAGTGTCCCTGTGCAGACCGGGATTCAATGGCTCTATGCAGATCGGGAGTCGGTGATTCTGTACGGACTTGAAGTCGGTGAATCTGTACAGACCGGGTGTCAGTGTCTCTGTACAGACCGGAAGTCAGTGACTGTGTTCAGGCCGGAGAGTCAGTGAATCTGTACACACCTAGAGTCAGTGACTCTGTACGGACCGGGAGTCAGTGACTTTTTACAGACGGGGTGTCAGTGTCTCTCTGCAGCATCATTGCCTTCCGGTCTCTACAGAGTCACTGACACCGAGAGTTCGTGACTCTGTACAGAACGGAATCAGTGACGCTGTACAGACAGGGAGTCAGTGAATCTGTACATACCGAGAATCAGTGAATCTGTACAGACCGGGAGTCAGTGACTCTGTCGGACCGGGAGTCAATGACTCTGTACGGACCTGGCGTCAGTGGCTCTGTACAGACCGGGTGTCAGTGACTCTGTACAGGCCTGGAGTCAGTGTCCCTGTGCAGACCGGGATTCAATGGCTCTGTGCAGACCGGGAGTCAGTACATAAGAACATAAGAACATAAGAAATTGGAGCAGGAGTAGGCCAATCGGCCCCTCGAGCCTGCTCCGCCATTCAATAAGATCATGGCTGATCTGATCCCAACCACAAATCTAAAGAACACAAGAAGTCGGAGCAGGACCCGGCCACATAGCCCCTGGGCCCTCTCCGCCACCCACAGGGCATTGACCGATCCGAACTCAGCTTCATGTCCAATTTCCTGCCCGCTCCCCATAACCCCTAATTCCCTTTACTTCTAGGAAACTGTCTATTTCTGTTTTAAATTTATCTAATGATGTAGCTTCCACAGCTTCCTGGGGCAGCAAATTCCACAGGCCGACCACCCTCTGAGTGAAGAAGTTTCTCCTCATCTCAGTTTTGAAAGAGCAGCCCCTTATTCTAAGATTATGCCCCCTAGTTCTAGTTTCACCCATCCTTGGGAACATCCTTACTGCATCCACCCGATCAAGACCCTTCACAATCTTATATGTTTCAATAAGATCGCCTCTCATTCTTCTGAACTCCAATGAGTAGAGTCCCAATGTACTCAACCTCTCCTCATATGTCCGCCCCCTCATCCCCGGGATTAACCGAGTGAACCTTCTTTGTACTGCCTCGCGAGCAAGTATGTCTTTTCTTAAGTATGGAGACCAAAACTGTATGCAGTATTCCAGGTGCGGTCTCACCAATACCTTATATAACTGCAGCAATACCTCCTTGTTTTTATATTCTATCCCCCTAGCAATAAAAGCCAACATTCCGTTGGCTTTCTTGATCACCTGCTGCACCTGCATACCAACTTTTTGATTTTCTTGCACTAGGACCCCCAGATCCCTTTGTACTGCAGTACTTTCCAGTCTCTCGCCATTAAGAAAATAACTTGCTCTCTGATTTTTCCTGCCAAAGTGCATAACCTCACATTTTCCAATATTATATTGCATCTGCCAAATCTCCGCCCACTCACCCAGCCTGTCTATATCCCCTTGCAGGTTTTTTATGTCCTCCTCACTCTCTACTTTCCCTCCCATCTTTGTATCATCTGCAAATTTTGATATGTTGCACTCGGTCCCCTCCTCCAAATCGTTAATATAGATTGTAAAGAGTTGGGGACCCAGCACCGACCCCTGTGGAACACCACTGGTTACTGGTTGCCAGTCCGAAAATGAACCATTTATCCCAACTCTCTGCTTCCTGTTTGATAACCAATCCTCCACCCATGCCAGAATATTACCCCCAATCCCGTGATTTTTTATCTTAAGTAATAATCTTTTATGTGGCACCTTGTCGAATGCCTTCTGGAAGTCTAAATACACTACGTCCACTGGTTCCCCTTTATCCACCCTATACGTTATATCCTCGAAGAACTCAAGCAAATTTGTCAGACATGACTTCCCCTTCATAAAGCCATGCTGACTTTGTCCTATTAAATTATGCTTATCTAAATGTTCCGGTAACTCTGTACAGACCGGAAGTCAGTGACTGTGTACAGGCCGGAGAGTAAGTGACTCTGTGCAGACCTGGAATCAGTGACTCTGTACGGACCGGGAGTCAGTGACTTTTTACAGACGGGGTGTCAGTATATCTCTGCAGAATCATTGCCTTCCGGTCTGTACAGAGTCACTGACACTGTGCATTCCGGGAGTAGCTGATTCTGTACGGACTTGAAGTCGGTGACTCTGTGCAGACCGGAAGTCAGTTACTCTGTCCAGACCGGGAGTCAGTGACTCTGTGCATAGCAGGATTCAGTGACTCTCTCCAGACCTGGAGTCAGTGAATCTGTATAGACCGGGAGTTAGTGGCTCTGTCCAACTGGGAGTCAGTGACGCTGTACGACCGGGAGTCAGTGATGCTGTGCAGACCTGGAGTCAGTGCCTCTGTACAGACGGGGAATTATTGATTATGTGCACACCTGGAGTCAGCGACTCTGTGCAGACCGCGAGTCAGTGACTCTGAGCAGACCGAGAGTTACTGACTCTGTACGACCGGGTGTCAGTGACGCTGTCCGACGGGAATCAGTGACTCTGCACAGAACGGGAGACAGTTACTCTGTATAGAACCGGAGTCAGTGACTCTGTACAGGCCACGATTTAGTGACTTTGTACGGACCGGAATCAGTGAGTCTGTACAGACAGGCAGTCAGTGGTTCTGCACAGAACGGGAGTGTGTGATTCTGTACGGACCGGGAGTCAGTGAATCTGTACAGACAGGGAGTCATTTATTCTGTACAGACCTGGAGTCGGGTTCTCTGTACGGACCGGGAGTCAGTGGTTCTGTACAGAACGGGATTGTGTGATTCTGAACAGACCGGGAGTCAGTGACTCTGTCCAGACCTGGGGACAGTGAGTCTGTACAGAGCTGGAGCCAGTGACGCTGCACAGAACTGGAGTCAGTGTCGCTGTACAGATCGAGAATCAGTAACTCTGAACAGGCCGAGAGTTACTGACTCTGTACGACGGGGATTCAGTGACTCTGTACAGTCGGGGAGTCATTGATTCTGTACAGGCCGGTCGTCAGTGATTCTTTACAGACCTGAATTCAGTGACGTTGTCCAGACCGGGAATCGGTGTTTCTGTACGGACCGGAACTCGGTGACTCTGTACAGACCGGGCGTCAGTGACTCTTTGCAGACCAGGAGTCGGTCACTCTGTACAGACCGTGTGTCCGTGATTCTGTACAGACCTGGAATCAATTACTGTGCACAGACCTGGAGTCGGGTTCTCTGCACAGACCGGGATTCAGTGGTTCTGTACAGCACGGGAGTCTGTGATTCTGTACGGACCGGGAGTCAGTGAATCTGTACAGACCGAGAGTTATTGACTTTGAACAGACAGGGTGTCAGTGACTCTGCATAGAACGGAAGTCAGATTCGCTGCACGGACCGGAATTCAGTGATTCTGGACAGAAAGGGAGTCAGTGACTGCGTAGACTGGGAATCAGTGACAATGTCCAGACAGGGAGTCAGTGACTCTGTACACACAGGGTGTCAGTGAATCTGTACAAACCGAGAGTCAGAGAATCTGTACAGACCGTGAGTCAGTGATTCTGTAGGACCGGGAGTCAGTGACACTGTACAGACCAGAATCAGTGAATCTGTACAAACAGGGAGTAATTGATTCAGTACAGACAGGAAGTCAGTTACTCTGTGCAGACCAGGAGTCAGTGACTCTGTGCATAGCGGGATTCAGTGACTCTCTGCAGACCTGGAGTCAGTGAATTTGTGCAGGTCGGGAGGTAGCGGCTCCGTGCAGACCGGGAGTCAGTGATTCTGTCCAGACCGGGAGTCAGTGAGTCTTCACAGACTGGGAGTCATTAACTCTGAACAGACCAAGTGTTAGTGACTCTGTCCAACCGGGAGTCAGTGAAGCTGTCCGACCGGGAGTCAGTGATGCTGTACAGACCTGGAGTCAGTGACTCTGCACAGACCGGGAGTCAGTTACTCTGTATAGAACGGGAGTCAATTACTCTATACAGGCCGGGAGTCAGCGGCTCTGAGCAGTTCGGAATCATTGATTATGTACAAACCTGGAGTCATCGACTCTGTACTGAGCGGGAGTCAGTGATTCTGTACCGACCGGAAGTCGGTGAATCTCTACATACCGAGAGTCAGTGTCTCTGTACAGACCGGGTGTCAGTGACTCTGTACAGACCTGGAGTCAGTGTCCCTGTGCAAACCGGGATTCAATGGCTCTGTGCAGACCTGGAGTTGGTGATTCTGTACGGACTTGAAGTCGGTGACTCCGTGCAGACCGGAAGTCAGTGGCTCTGCATAGACCGGAATTCAGTTAATCTGTACAGGCCGGGATTCAGTGACTTTGTGCATCGCGGGATTCAGTGATCTCTGCAGACCTGGAGTCAGTGAATCGGTACAGACCGGGAATTAGTGGCTCTGTGCAGATCGGGAGTCAGTGAATCTGTCCAGACCGGGAGTCAGTGAGTCTTTACAGACCGGGAGTCAGTAACTCTGAACAGACCGAGTGTTAGTGACTCCGTCCAACCGGGAGTCAGTGAAGCTGTACGACGGGAGTCAGTGATGCTGTACAGACCTGGAATCAGTGACTCTGCACAGACCGGTTGTCAGTTACTCTGTATAGAACGGGAGTCAATTACTCTATACAGGCCGGGAGTCAGCGGCTCTGAGCAGTTCGGAATCATTGATTATGTACAAACCTGGAGTCATCAACTCTGTACTGAGCGGGAGTCAGTGATTCTGTACCGACCGGAAGTCGGTGAATCTCTACATACCGAGAGTCAGTGTCTCTGTACAGACCGGGTGTCAGTGACTCTGTACAGACCTGGAGTCAGTGTCCCTGTGCAAACCGGGATTCAATGGCTCTGTGCAGACCTGGAGTTGGTGATTCTGTACGGACTTGAAGTCGGTGACTCCGTGCAGACCGGAAGTCAGTGGCTCTGCATAGACCGGAATTCAGTTAATCTGTACAGGCCGGGATTCAGTGACTTTGTGCATCGCGGGATTCAGTGATCTCTGCAGACCTGGAGTCAGTGAATCGGTACAGACCGGGAATTAGTGGCTCTGTGCAGATCGGGAGTCAGTGAATCTGTCCAGACCGGGAGTCAGTGAGTCTTTACAGACCGGGAGTCAGTAACTCTGAACAGACCGAGTGTTAGTGACTCCGTCCAACCGGGAGTCAGTGAAGCTGTACGACGGGAGTCAGTGATGCTGTACAGACCTGGAATCAGTGACTCTGCACAGACCGGTTGTCAGTTACTCTGTATAGAACGGGAGTCAATTACTCTGTACAGGCCGGGAGTCAGCGACTCTGTGCAGTTCGGAATCATTGATCATGTACAGACCTGGAGTCAGCGACTCTGTGCAGAGCGGGAGTCAGTGAATCTGTACAGACCGGAATCAGTGACTCTGTGGAGACAGTGAGATAGTGAATCTGCACAGACCTGGAGTCAGTGCCTCTGTACAGACCGGGTGTCAGTGACTCTGTTAAGACAGGTTGTCAGTGACTCTGTACAGACAGGGTGTCATTGAGTCTTCATAGATCGGGAATCAGTGACTCTGCACAGACAGTGAGTTAGTGAATCTGCACAGACCTGGAGTCAGTGTGCTCTTTACAGACCTGGAGTTAGTGACACTGTGTAGACCGGGAGTAAGTGAAACTGTGCAGACTGGAATCAGTGTCTCTGTACAGACAGGGAGTCAGTGAATCTGAACATACCGAGAGTCAGTGGCTCTGTGCAGACCCGCTGATCGTGTCTCTCTTGGACCGGGAGTCAGTGACTCTCTACAAACCTGGAGTCAGTTTCTCTGTACAGACCGGGAGTTAGTTAATTATTGATTATGTACAGACCTGGAGTCAACGACTCTGTCCAGACGTGGTGACAGTGAGTCTGTACAGACCTGGAGCCAGTGACGCTGTACAGACCTTGAGTCAGGGTTTCTGTACAGACCGAGAGTGAGTAACTCTGAACCGTCCGAGAGTTTCTGACTCGGTAAAACCGGGAGTCAGTGACGCTGTGCGACGGGGAATCAGTGACTCTGTTCAGACCTGGGGTCAGTGACTCTGCACAGACCAGGAGTCAGTTAATCTGTATAGAACCGGAGTCAGTGAGTCTGTACAGGCCGAGAGTTAGTGTCTCTGCCCGGCCGGAATCAGTGATTCTGTACAGATAGGGATTCAGTGAATCTGTACAGGATGGGAGTCAGTCACTCTGTACAAACCTGGAGTCAGTTACTCTGTTCAGAACGGGAGTCTGTGACTCTGTACAGGACGGGCGTTAGTGACTCTGTACGGACCGGAATCAGTGATTCTGTACACAAAGGAAGTCAGTGGCTCTGTACAGACCGGGAGATAGTAATTCTGCACAGACCGTGTGTCAGTGACTCCGTACAGACCGGGAGTCAGCGATTCTGTACAGACCTGAAGTCAGTGACTCTATGCAGACCGAGAGTCATTGAGTCTGTACATACCGGGAGTCAGTGACTCTGTGCAGTCGGGGAGTCATTGAATCTGTGCAGACCTGCAGTCAGTGACGCTGTCCAGAACGGGTGTCAGTGATTCTGTACACACTGGGATTCAGTGACTCTGTACAGATCTGGAGTCAGTGATTCTGTACGGACCGGGAGTCGGTGACTCTGTACGGACCACGAGTCAGTGACTCTGTACAAGTCGGTAGTCGGTGATTCTGTACAGAGGGGGAGTCATTGATTCTGTACAGTCGGGGAGTCATTGATTCTGTGCAGACATGAAGTCAGTGACGCTGTACAGACGGGGAGTCAGTAACTCTGTGCAGACCTTGAGTCAGTATCTCTGTACAGACCGGGAATCTGAGGCTCTGCCTAGACTGGGAGTCAGTGACTCTCTACTGACGGGCAATTATTGATTTTGTACAGACCTGGAGTCAGCGACTCTGTACAGACCTGGAGTCAGTGTCTCTGCACAGACCGAGATTCAGTAACTCTGAACAGACCGAGAGTTACTGACTCTGTACGACCGGGAGTCAATGACGCTGTGCGACGGGGAGTCAGTGACTGTACAGACCTGGAGTCAGTGACTCTGCACAGACCGGGATTCAGTTAGTCCCTATAGAACGGGAGTCATTGACTCTGTACAGGACGGGGAGTTCGTGACTCTGTACTGACCGTAATCAGTGACTGTGTACAGACCGGGAGTCAGTGACTCTGTCCAGACCTGGGGACATAGTGTCTGTACGGACCTGGAGCCAGTTGCGCTGTACAGACCTGCAGTCATTTACTCTGTTTCGAAACGGAGTCAGTAACTCTGTGCAGACCGGGAGTCAGCGACTCTCTCCAGACCTGGGGACAGTAAGTCTGTACAGACCTGGAGCCAGTGACGCTGCACAGACCGGAAGTCAGTTAATCTGTATAGAACCGGACTCATTGACTCTGTGCAGGCCGGGAGTTAGTGACTCTGTACGGACCGGAATTAGTGATTCTGTACAGACAGGGAGTCAGTGAATCTGTGCAGGACGGGAGTCAGTCACTTTCTAATGACCTGGAGTCAGTTACACTGGATAGAACGGGAGTCAGTGACTCTGTACAGGCCGGGAGTTAGTGACTCTGTACGGACCGGGAGTCGGTGACTCTGTACGGACCACGAGTCAGTGACTCTGTACAAGTCGGTAGTCGGTGATTCTGTACAGAGGGGGAGTCATTGATTCTGTACAGTCGGGGAGTCATTGATTCTGTGCAGACATGAAGTCAGTGACGCTGTACAGACGGGGAGTCAGTAACTCTGTGCAGACCTTGAGTCAGTATCTCTGTACAGACCGGGAATCTGTGGCTCTGCCTAGACTGGGAGTCAGTGACTCTCTACTGACGGGCAATTATTGATTTTGTACAGACCTGGAGTCAGCGACTCTGTACAGACCTGGAGTCAGTGTCTCTGCACAGACCGAGATTCAGTAACTCTGAACAGACCGAGAGTTACTGACTCTGTACGACCGGGAGTCAATGACGCTGTGCGACGGGGAGTCAGTGACTGTACAGACCTGGAGTCAGTGACTCTGCACAGACCGGGATTCAGTTAGTCCCTATAGAACGGGAGTCATTGACTCTGTGCAGGCCGGGAGTTAGTGACTCTGTACGGACCGGAATCAGTGATTCTGTACAGTCGGGGAGTCATTGATTCTGTACAGACCTGGAGTCAGTGACGCTGTCCAGACCGGGTTTCAGTTACTCCGGACAGACCTGCAGTGAGTGAGTCTGCACAGACTTGGAGCAAGTGACGCTGAAGAGACCGGAAATCAGTGACACTGTACAAACCGGGAGTCAGTGACCCTGTACAGACCTGGAGTCAGCGAGTCTGTACAGACTGGGAGTAATTGACTCTGTAAAGTCCAGAGTCAATGTCTCTGCACAGACCGCGAGTCAGTGACTCTAGACAGGTCGGTCGTCAGTGATTCTGTATAGAGGGGGTGTCACTGATTCGGTACATACCGGGAGTCATTGATTCTGTATAGACCTGGAGTCAGTGACTCTGTACAGACCTGAAATCAGTGACGCTGTGCAGACCGGCAGCAAGTGGCTCTGGACGGACCGGAATCAGTGATTCTGTACAGACCGGCAGTCAGTGGTTCTGTAAAGAACGGTAGTCTGTGATTCTGTACGGACCGGGAGTCAGAGAATCGGTACAAACGGGGAGTCATTGATTCTGTACAAACCTGGAGTCAGTGACTCTGCACAAAACCTGGAGTCAGTGAATCTGTGCAGACCTGGAGCAAGTGAGACCGGGATTCATTGAGTCTGTCCAGACCGGGAATCACTGACCCTGTACAGACAGTGAGTCTTTACAGACCGGGAGTCAGTAACTCTGAACAGACCGAGTGTTAGTGACTCCGTCCAACCGGGAGTCAGTGACGCTGTCCGACCGGGAGTAAGTGATGCTGTACAGACCTGGAGTCAGCGAATCTGTACAGAGCGGGAGTCATTGATTCTGTACCGACCGGAAGTCAGTGACTCAGTACAGAATGGAATCAGTGACTCTGCACAGATAGTGAGTTAATGAATCTGCGCAGATCTGGAATCAGTGGCTCTGTACAGACCGGGTGTCAGTCACTCTGTACAGACCGGGTGTCAGTGAGTCTTCATAGATCGGGTGTCAGTGACTCTGTACAGACCGGAAGTTAGTGACTGTGTACAGGCCGGGGAGTCAGTGACTCTGTACAGACCTGGAGTCAGTGACTTTGGACAGACGGAGTGTCAGTGACTCTCTGCAGAGTCACTGCCTTCCGGTCTGTACAGAGTCACTGACACCGAGAGTTCGTGACTCTGCACAGACCGGAATCGGTGACTCTGTACAGACAGGGATCTAGTGAATCTGTACATACCGAGAGTCAGTGAATCTGTACAGACCGGGAGTCAGTGACTCAGTAGGACCGGGCGTCATTGACTCTGTACGGACCTGGAGTCAGTGTCTCTGTACAGACCGGGTGTCAGTGACCCTGTACCGACCTGGAGTCAGTGTCCCTATGCAGACGGGGATTCAATGGCTCTGTGCAGACGGTGAGTCGGTGATTCTGTACGGTCTTGAAGTCGGTGACTCTGTGCAGACCGGAAGTCAGTGACTCTGCATAGACCGGAAGTCAGTTTCTCTGCGCAGACCGGGAGTCAGTCACTCTGTGTAAAGCGGGATTCAGTGATTCCCTGCAGACCTGGCATCAGTGAATCTGTACAGACCGGGACTTAGTGGCTCTGTGCAGACCGGGAGTCAGTGATTCTGTCCAGACCTGGAGTCAGCGAGTCTTTACAGACCGGGAGTCAGTAACTCTGAACAGACCGAGTGTTAGTGACTCTGTCCAAGCGGGAGTCAGTGAAGCTGTCCGACCGGGAGTCAGTGATGCTGTACAGACCTGGAGTCAGTGACTCTGCACAGACCGGGAGTCAGTTACTCTGTATAGAACGGGAGTCAATTACTCTATACAGGCCGGGAGTCAGCGGCTCTGAGCAGTTCGGAATCATTGATTATGTACAAACCTGGAGTCATCGACTCTGTACTGAGCGGGAGTCAGTGATTCTGTACCGACCGGAAGTCGGTGACTCTGTACAGACCGGAATCAGTGACTCTATACAGACCGGGTGCCAGTGAGTCTTCATAGATCGGGAATCAGTGACTCTGCACAGACAGTGAGTTCGTGAATCTGCACAGACCTGGAGTCAGTGACTCTGTGTAGACCGGGAGTAAGTGACACTGTGCAGAGCGGAATCAGTTTCTCTGTACAGACAGGGTGTCAGTGAATCTGAACATACCGAGAGTCAGTGGCTCTGTGCAGACACGCTGTTCGTGTCTCTCTTGGACCGGGATTCAGTGGCTCTGTACAGACCGGGAATCAGTGAATCTCTACAAACCTGGAGTCAGTTTCTCTTCACAGACCGGGAGTCAGTGGCTCTGCACAGACCGGGAGTCACTGAGTCTGTGCAGACCGGATTCAGTAACTCTGCACAGAGCGGGAGTCAGGGACTCTGTACAGACCTGGAGTTAGTGACTCTGTTCAGACGTGGGGAAAGTGAGTCTGTGCAGTCCTGGAGCCAGTGACGCTGTGCAGACCTTGAGTCAGTGTTTCTGTACAAACCGGGAGTCAGTAACTCTGAACAGACCGAGAGTTACTGACTCTGTAAGACCGGGAGTCAGTGACGCTGTGCGACGGGAAGTCAGTGACTCTGTTCAGACCTGGGGTCAGTGACTCTGCACAGACCAGGAGTCAGTTAATCCGTATAGAACCGGAGTCAGTGAGTCTGTACAGGCAGGGAGTTAGTGACTGTACGGAACGAAATCAGTGATTCTGTACAGATAGGGTTTCAGTGAATCTGTACAGGACGGGAGTCAGTCACTCTGTACAGGAAGGGCGTTAGTGACTCTGTACGGACCGGAATCAGTGATTCTGTACACAAAAGAAGTCAGTGGCTCTGTACAGACCGGGAGACAGTAATTCTGTACAGACCGTGCGTCAGTCACTCCGTACAGACCGGGAGTCAGCGATTCTGTACAGACCTGGAGTCAGTGAGTCTATGCAGACCGGGAGTCAGTGAGTCTGTACAACCCGGGAGTCAGTGACTCTGTACAGTCGGGGAGTCATTGAATCTGTGCAGACCTGCAGTCAGTGACGCTGTCCAGAACGAGTGTCAGTGATTCTGTACAGACTGGGAGTCAGTGATTTTATACAGACCTGGGGACAGTGAATCTGTACAGACCTGGAGCCAGTGACGCTGCACAGACCTGGAGTCAGTTACACTGGATAGAACGGGAGTCAGTGACTCTGTACAGGCCGGGAGTTAGTGATTCTGTACGGACCGGAATCAGTGATTCTGTACAGTCCGGGAGTCACTGATTCTGTACAGACCTGGAGTCAGTGACGCTGTCCAGACCGGGTTTCAGTTATTCTGTACAGACCTGCAGTGAGTGAGTCTGCACAGACTTGGAGCAAGTGACGCTGTACAGACCGTGAGTCAGTGACTCTGTGCAGACCTGGAGTCGGTAACTCTGCACAGATCGGGCGTCAGTGACTCCGTACAGATCGGGAGTCATTGAGTCTGTACAGACCGGGATTCAGTGACGCGGTACAGACCTGGAGTCAGTGTCTCTACACAGACCGAGAGTCAGTAACTATGAACAGACCGAGAGTTACTGACTCTGTACGACCGCGAGTCAGTGACGCTGTGCGACGGAGAGTCAGTGAACCTGCAAAGACCGAGAATCAGTAACTCTGTAAAGAACCGGAGTCAGTGAATCTGTACAGGCCGGGATTGAGTGACTCTGTACGGACCGGAATCAATGATTCTGTACAGACAGGGAGTCAGTGAATTTGTACAGAACGGGAGTCAGTCACTCTGCACAGACCTGGAGTTAGTTACTCTGTATAGAACGGGAGTCAGTTACGATGTTCAGACCGGGAGTCAGTGAGTCTGTACAGACCGGGAATCACTGAACCTGCACAGACATGGAATCAGTCACCCTGTACAGACCGAGAGTTGGGGACTTTGAACAGACAGGGAGTCAGTGGCACCGCACAGACCTGGAGTCACTGACTCTGTACAGACCTGAAGTCAGTGACGCTGTACAGACCGGGAGTAAGTTACTGTACAGACCGGGACTCAGTGGTTCTGTACAGACCGGGAGTCGGTGACTCTGGACAGACGGGAATCATTGATTATTTACAGACGTGGAGTCAGCGACTCTGTACTGACCTGGAGTCAATGAGTCTGTACAGAACTGGAGCCAGTGACGCTGCACAGACCGAGAGTCAGTGACTCTGGACAGACCGGGAGTCTGCGACTCTGTGCAGACCTGCAGTCGGTGACTCTGTTCAGAACGGGAGTCATTGGCTCTGTTCAGAACGGGAGTCATTGGCTCTGTACAGAGCGGGTCTCAGTGATTCTGTACGGGCCGGGAGTCTGTGAATCTACATGGACCGGAAGTCAATTACTCGCTACAGACCGGGATGCAATGATTCTGTACAGACTGGGAGTCAGTGAGTCTTTATAGTGCGGTCGTCAGTAACTCTGAACAGACTGTGAGTTAGTGACTTTGCACAGACAGCGAGTCAGTGACTCTGCACAGACTGGGAGTCAGTGACTCGATACTGACCGGGAATCATTGACCCTGCACAGGACGAGAGTGATTCTCTCTCTCCGCCCCCCAGTTTTTCTCTATCTCCCCATATGTTTCTCTCCCTCCCCCCCATTGTTTCTCTCTCTCTCCGCAGTGTTTCTCTCTCTCCCCATAGTGTTTCTCTCTCTCTCCGTCCCCCAGTGTTTCTCTATCTCCCACCAGTGTTTCTATCTCTCTCCCCCCACTGTTTCTCTCTCTCACCCCACTGTTTCTCTCTCTCCCACCAGTGTTTCTCTCTTTCCGTCTCTCCTCCCCCTGTGTGTGTCTCTCTCTCTCTCCCCCAGTGTTTCTGTCTCTCTCGCTTTCTCCCCCAGTGTTTCTCTCTCTCCCCCAGTGTTTCTCTATCTCCCGCAGTGTTTCTCTCTCTCCCCCCAGTGTTTCTCACTCTCTCTCTCCCCCCAGTGTTTCTAGCTCTCACTCTCTCTCTCCCCAGTATTTCTCTCTCTCTCTACCCTCAGTGTTTCTGTCTCTCTCCCCCCAGTGTTTCTCACTCTCCACCCCCCCAGTTTTTCTCTTTGTCTTCCCCCAGTGTTTCTATGTCTCTCTCCCCCATGTGTTTCTCTCTCCCTCTCCCCCAGTGTTTCTCCCTCTCTCTCCCCCCAGTGTTTCTCTCTCTCTCTCCACCCAGTGTTTCCCTCTCTCGCTCCACCCAGTGTTTCGCTCTCTCTCCCCCAGTGTTTCTCTCTCTCTCCCCCAGTGTTTCTCTCTCTCTCCCCCAGTGTTTCTCTCTCTCTCCCCCCAGTGTATCTCAATCTCTCCTCCCCCCAGTGTTTCTCTCTCACCCCCCAGTGTTTCTCTCTCTCTCTCTCACCCCAGTGTTTCTGCCTCTCCCCCCAGTGTTTCTCTCTCTCTCCCCAGTGTTTCTCTCTCTCCCCAGTGTTTCACTCTCTCTCCCCAGTGTTTCTCTCTCTCCCCAGTGTTTCTCTCTCTCTCCGCCCCTCAGTGTTTCTCTATCTCCCCACTGTGTTTCTCTCTCTCTACACGCAATGTTTCTCTCTCTCCCCCAGTCTATCTCTCTCTCTCCCCCCAGTGTTTCTCTCACTCCCCCCAGTGTTTCACTCTCTCTCCCCGGTGTTTCTCTCTCTCCCCCCACTGTTTCTCTCTCTCTCTCTCTCCAGTATTTCACTCTCTCTCTCCCTCCCCCCTGTTTTTCACTCTCTCTCCCCCCAGTGTTTCTCTCTCTGACCCCCTCCTCAGTGTTTCTCTTTCTCCTCCCCCATTGTTTCCCTCTCTCCCCCAGTGTTTCTCCCTCTCTGCCCAGTGTTTCTCTCTCTCTCCCCAGTGTTTCTCTCCCTCCCCAATGTTTCGCTCTCTCTCCCCAGTGTTTCTCTCTCTCCCCAGTGTTTCTCTCTCCCCACAGTGTTTCTCTCTCTCTCCGCCCCTCAGTGTTTCTCTATCTCCCCCCTGTGTTTCTCTCTCTCCACACCCACTGTTTCTCTCTCTCCCCCAGTCTATCTCTCTCTCTCCCCCCAGTGTTTCTCTCTCTCCCCCAGCGTTTCAATCTCTCTCCCCGGTGTTTCTCTCTCTCTCCCCCACCCAGTGTTTCTCTCTCTCTCTCTCCCCCAGTGTTTCTTACTCTCTCCTCCCCCCAGTGTTTCTCTCTCTTTCCCCCCAGTGTTTCTCTCTCTCTCTCCCCTTAGTGTTTCTCTCTCTCTCCCCCAGTGTTTCTCTCTCACTCACTCCCCCCAGTGTTTCTCTCTCACTCACTCCCCCCAGTGTTTCTCTCTCTCTCCCCCCAGTGTATCTCAATCTCTCCTCCCCCCAGTGTTTCTCTCTCTCCCCCCCAGTGTTTCTCTCTCTCTCCCCCCAGTGTTTCTCTCTCTCCCCCCAGTGTTTCTCTCTTTCTGTCCCCCCAGTGTTTCTCTCTCTGTCCCCCTCCCCAGTGTTTCTCTTTCTCTCCCCACAGTGTTTTCTCTCTCTCTCCCCCCAGTGTTTCTCTCTCTCTCCCGGTATTTCTCTCTCTCTCCCCAGGGTTTTATCTCTCTCCCCAGTGTTTCTCTCTCTCTCTCCCCCCAGTGTTTCTCTCTCTTGCCCAGTGTTTCTCTCTCTCTCTCCACCCAGTGTTTCTCTCTCTCCTCCCCGCAGTGTTTCTCTCTCTCTCGCCCCCCAGTTTTTCTCTCTCTCTCTCTCACCCCAGTGTTTCTCTCTCTCTCTCTCTCTCTCACCCCAGTGTTTCTTTCTCTCTCCCCCCAGTGTTTCTCTCTCCCCCCCCAGTATTTCTCTCTCACCCCCCAGTGTTTCTTTCTCACCCCCAGTGTTTCTCTCTATCTCCGCCCACCATTGTTTCTCTATCTCCCCCCAGTTTTTCTCTCTCTCTCGCCCCACTGTTTCTCTCTCTCCCCCAGTCTTTCTCTCTCTCTCCCCCAGTGTTTCTCTCTCTCTCTCTCCCCCAGTCTTTCTCTCTCTCCCCCCAGTGTTTCTCTCTCTCTCTCTCCCCCCAGTGTTTCTCTCTCTCCCCCAGTGTTTCCCTCTCTCCTCACTCCAGTGTTTCTCTCTCTCACCCCCCAGTATATCTCAATCTCTCCTCCCCCCAGTGTTTCTCTCTCCTCCCCCCAGTATTTCTCTCACTCTCCGCCCAGTGTTTCTCTCTCTCTCCCCCCCAGTGTTTCTCTCTCTCTCTCCCCAGTGTATCTCAATCTCTCCTCCCCCAGTGTTTCTCTCTCTCCCCCCAGTATTTCTCTCTCTCTCCCACGCCACGTGTTTCTCTCTCTCTCTCCCCCAGTGTTTCTTTCTCTCTCCTCCCCCCACTGTTTCTCTCTCTCTCCCCCAAGTGTTTCTCTCTCTCTCCCCCCATTGTTTCCCTCTCACCCCCCAGTGTTTCGGTCTCTCCCCCCAATGTATCTCTCTTCCCCCCCAGTGCTTCCCTCTCTCTCCCCAGTGTTTCTCTCTCTCCCCCAGTTTTTCTCTCTCTCTCCCCGCAATGTATCCCAATCTCTACTCCCCCCAGTGTTTCTCTCTCTTCCCCCAGTGTTTCTCTCTCTCACCGCAATGTTTCTCTCTCTCCCACCAGTGCTTCACCCTCTCTACCCAGTGTTTATCTCTCTCACCCCAGTATTTCTCTCTCCCTCTCTCTCTCCCCAGTGTTTCACTCTCACTCTCTCTGCCCCGAGTTCTTTTCTCTCTCTCCGCCCTCTGTGTTTCTCTCTCTCCCCCCCAGTGTTTCTCTCTCACTCACTCCCCCCAGTGTTTCTCTCTCACTCACTCCCCCCAGTGTTTCTCTCTCTCTCCCCCCAGTGTTTCTCTCTATCTCCCTCCAGTGTATCTCAATCTCTCCTCCCCCCAGTGTTTCTCTCTCTCCCCCCCAGTGTTTCTCTCTCTCTCCCCCCAGTGTTTCTCTCTCTCCCCCCAGTGTTTCTCTCTTTCTGTCCCCCCAGTGTTTCTCTCTCTGTCCCCCTCCCCAGTGTTTCTCTTTCTCTCTCCACAGTGTTTTCTGTCTCTCTCCCCCAGTGTTTCTCTCTCTCTCTCCCCCCATTGTTTCCCTCTCACCCCCCAGTGTTTCTGTCTCTCCCCCCAATGTGTCTCTCTCCCCCCCAGTGCTTCTCTCTCTCTCCCCAGTGTTTCTCTCTCTCCCCCAGTTTTTCTCTCTCTCTCCCCGCAATGTATCCCAATCTCTATTCCCCCCAGTGTTTCTCTCTCTTCCCCCAGTGTTTCTCTCTCTCACCGCAATGTTTCTCTCTCTCCCACCAGTGCTTCACCCTCTCTCCCCAGTGTTTATCTCTCTCACCCCAGTATTTCTCTCTCCCTCTCTCTCTCCCCGTGTTTCACTCTCACTCTCTCTGCCCCGAGTTCTTTTCTCTCTCTCCCCCCTCTGTGTTTCTCTCTCTCTCTCCCCCTAGTGTTTCTCTCTCTCTCCCCCCAGTGTTCCTCTATCACTCACTCCCCACAGTGTTTCTCTCTCTCTCTACCCCAGTGTTTTTCTCTCTCTCCCCCCAGTGTTTCTCTCTCTCTTCCCCCCAGTGTTTCTCTCCCTCTCTCCCCCCAGTTGTTATCTCTCTCCCCCGAATATTTCTCTCTCTCTCCCCGGTGTTACTCTCTCTCTCCCCAGTGTTTCTCTCTCCCCCCAGTGTTTCTCTCTCACCCCCATTGTTTCTCTCTCTCTCCGCCCCCCAGTGTTTCTCTATCTCCCCCCAGTGTTTCTCTCTCTCTCCCCCCCCAGTGTTTCTCTCTCTCTCTCTCCCCAGTGTTTCGCTCTCTCCTCCCCCCAGTGTTTCTCACTCTCTCGCCCCCCAGTGTTTCTCGCTCTCTCTCTCCCCCCAGTGTTTCTCTCTCTCTCTCTCTCTCCCTAGTGTTTCTCTCTCTCTCCCCCCAGTGTTTCTCTCTCTCTCCCCAGTATTTCTCTCTCTCTCCCCGGTGTTTCTCTCTCTCTCCCCAGTGTTTCTCTCTCACCCCCAGTGTTACTCTCTCTCTCCGCCCCCCAATATTTCTCTATCTGCCCCCAGTGTTTCTCTCTCTCTCGCCCCACTGTTTCTCTCTCTCCCCCCAGTCTTTATCTCTCACTCCCCCCCAGTGTTTCTCTTTCTCACTCTCCCCAGTCGTTCTCTCTCTCTCCCCCCAGTGTTTCTCTCTCTCTCCCCCCAGTGTTTCTCTCTCTGCCCCAGTGTTTCCCTCTCTCCTCCCCCCAATGTTTCTCTCTCTCTCTCCCCCCAGTGTTTCCCTCTCTCCTCCCCCCAGTTATTCTCTCTCTCTCTCCCCCCAGTGTTTCTCTCTCTCTCCCACACCATGTGATTCTCCGTCTCTCTCCCCCAGTGTTTCTCTCTCTCTCTCCCCCCAGTGTATCTCAATCTCTCCTCCCCCCAGTGTTTCTCTCTCTCACCCCAGTGTTTCTCTCTCTCTCTCCACCCAGTGTTTCCCTCTCTTCTCCCCCCAGTTATTCTCTCTCTCTCTCCCCCCAGTGTTTCTCTCTCTCCCCCCAATATTTCTCTCTCCCCCCAGTGCTTCTCTCTCTCTCCCCAGTGTTTCTCTCTCTCTCGCCCCCCAGTGTTTCTCGCTCTCTCTCTCCCCCCAGTGTTTCTCTCTCTCTCTCTCTCTCTCTCTCTCTCTCTCTCACCCCAGTGTTTCTCTCTCTCTCCCCCTAGTGTTTCTCTCTCTCTCCCCAGTATTTCTCTCTCTCTCCCCGGTGTTTCTCTCTCTCTCCCCAGTGGTTCTCTCTCTCCCCCAGAGTTTATCTCTCTCCCCCCCCAGTGTTTCTCTCTATCTCTATCCCCCAAGTGTTTCTCTCTCTCTACCCCCAGTGTTTCTCTCTCTCTCCCCCCAGTGTTTCTCTCTCTCTCCCCCCAGTGTATCCCAATCTCTCCTCCGCCCAGTGTTTCTCTCTCACCCCCCAGTGTTTCTTTCTCTCCCCCCAATGTTTCTCTCTCCCCCCCAGTGCTTCTCTCTCACTCCCCAGTGTTTCTCTCTCTCTTTCCCAGTGTTTCTCTCTCTCTCCCCCAATGTATCCCAATCTCTACTTCCCCCAGTGTTTCTCTCTCTTCCCCTAGTGTTTCTCTCTCTCACCGCAATGTTTCTCTCTCTGCCCCCAGTACTTCACTCTCTCGCCCCAGTGTTTATCTCTCCCACCCCAGCATTTCTCTCTCCCTCTCTCTCTCCCCAGTGTTTCACTCTCTATCTCTCTCCACTCAGTTCTTTTCTCTCTCTCTCTCCCGCTCTGTGTTTCTCTCTCACTCTCCCCAGTGTTTCTCTCTGTGTCCCCCTCCCCAGTGTTTCTCTCTCTCCTCCCCCCAGTTGTTCTCACTCTATCTCCAATATTTCTCTCTCTCTCCCCGGTGTTTCTCTCTCTCTCCCCAGTGTTTCTCTCTGTCCCCATTGTTTCTATCTCACCCCCAGTGTTTCTCTCTCTCTCCGCCCCCCAGTGTTTCTCCATCTCCCCCCAGTGTTTCTCTCTCCCCCCCCCAGCGTTTCTCTCTCTCTCCCCGTGGTGTTTAAATCTTTCTCTCCCCCAGTGTTTCTCTCTCTCTCTCCCCGAGAATTTTTCTCTCTCTCTCTCGACCCAGTGTTTCCTTCTCTCCTCTCCGCAGTGTTTCTCTCTCTCTCGCCCCCCAGTGTTTCTCTCTCTCTCTCTCTCCACCCAGTGTTTCTCTCTCTCTCTCTCTCCCCCCCCCAGTATTTCTCTCTCTCTCCCCGGTGTTTCTCTCTCTTTCCCCAGTGTTTCTCTCTCACCCCCAATGTTTCTCTCTCTCTCCGCCCCCCAGTGTTTCATATAACCCCCCACTGTTTCTCTCTCTACCCCCAGTCTTTCTCTCTCTCTCCCCCCAGTGTTTCTCTCTCTCTCTCCCCAGTCTTTCTCTCTCTCTCCCCCCAGTGTTTCTTTCTCTCTCCCCCCAGTGTTTCTCTCTCTCCCCCAATGTTTCCCTGTTGGGGAGGGTTTAAACTAAAGTGGCAGGGGGTTGGGAACCTGAGCAGGGAGAGAGAGGAAAGCGTAACAGGAAGGGACAGAAGGTATGGAGTAATAGGTAAAGTGTTAAAAAAGGAGAAAGCAGGAACTAAGCGTCACAAAACAGATTTGAAAGTTCTTCATCTGAATGCACGTAGCATTCGTAATAAAATGGACGAGTTAACGGCACAAATAACTACGTATGGGTATGATCTTGTGGCCATTACAGAAACATGGCTGCAGGGTGACAACGACTGGGAATTAAATATGCCAGGGTATTTAACAATCAGGAAGGACAGGCAGGAAGGAAGGGGAGGTGGGGTGGCTATGTTAATAAAGGAAGGAATCACTGTAATACAGAGAAATGATATTGGGACAAAGCATCAAGATAATGAAACAGTTTGGGTGGAGATAAGGAATAATAAGGGGAAAAAAACATTAGTGGGCGTAGTATATAGGCCTCCTAATAGTTGCAACTCTGCTGGAAGAAGTATTAATCAGGAGATAGTCGGGGCATGTAATAAGGGAACAGCCATAATTATGGGGGATTTTAATTATCATATTAACTGGACAAATCAAATTGGGCAGAGCAGCCTTGAGGACGAGTTCATTGAATGCATCAGGGATGGATTTCTTGAGCAGTATGTAACTGATCCTACAAGGGGGCAGGCAACCTTGGACCTGGTCCTGTGTAATGAGTCAGGATTAATTAATAATGTCCTAGTTAAGGATCCCCTTGGAACGAGCGACCACAACATGGTTGAATTCCATATCCAATTAGAGGGTGAGAAGGTTGATTCTCAAACAAGCGTACTGAGCTTGAATAAAGGAGACTATGATGGTATGAGAGCGGAATTGATTAAAGTGGACTGGGAAAATAGATTAAAGGGTAAGACGGTACATGAGCAGTGGTGTTCATTTAGGGAGTTATTTTACAACTTTCAAAATAAATATATTCCACTGAGGAAAAAAGGGTGTAAAAGAAATGACAGCCACCCGTGGCTAAGTAAAGAAATCAAGGATAGTATCCGACTAAAAACAAGGACATATAAGGTAGCCAAACTTAGTGGGAGGATAGATGATTGGGAATTCTTCAAAAGACAGCAAAAAGTAACTAAAGGATTGATTAAGAAAGGGAAGTTAGATTATGAAAAGAAATTAGCAAAAAATATAAAAACAGATAGCAAGAGTTTCTATAGTTATATAAAAAGAAAAAGGGTGGCGAAGGCAAACATAGGTCCCTTAGAGGATGAGACCGGGAAATTAATGGTGGGAAACATGGAGATGGCAAAAATGCTGAACAAATATTTTGTTTCAGTCTTTACAGTAGAGGACACTAAGAATATCCCAACACTGGACAAACAGGGGACTCTCGGGGGGGAGGAGCTAAATACGATTAAAATCACTCAAGAGATGGTACTCAGTAAAATAATGGGACTCAAGGTGGATAAATCCCCTGGACCTGATTGCTTCCATCCTAGGGTCTTGAGGGAAGTGGCAGTGGGGATTGTGGATGCTTTGGTGATAGTTTTCCAAAATTCCCTGGACTCAGGAGAGGTCCCGGCAGATTGGAAAACTGCTAATGTAACACCGTTATTTAAAAAGGGTAGTAGGCAGAAGGCTGGAAATTATAGGCCAGTTAGCTTAACATCTGTGGTGGGTAAAATTTTGGAGTCTATTATTAAGGAGACAGTAACGGAACATTTAGATAAGCATAATTTAATAGGACAAAGTCAGCATGGCTTTATGAAGGGGAAGTCATGTCTGACAAATTTGCTTGAGTTCTTCGAGGATATAACGTATAGGGTGGATATAGGGTTATGGGGAGCGGGCAGGAAATTGGACATGAAGCTGAGTTCGGATCGGTCAATGCCCTGTGGGTGGCGGAGAGGGCCCAGGGGCTATGTGGCCGGGTCCTGCTCCGACTTCTTGTGTTCTTTAGATTTGTGGTTGGGATCAGATCAGCCATGATCTTATTGAATGGCGGAGCAGGCTCGAGGGGCCGATTGGCCTACTCCTGCTCCAATTTCTTATGTTCTTATGTTCTTATAAAGGGGAACCAGTGGACGTAGTGTATTTAGACTTCCAGAAGGCATTCGACAAGGTGCCACATAAAAGATTATTACTTAAGATAAAAAATCACGGGATTGGGGGTAATATTCTGGCATGGGTGGAGGATTGGTTATCGAACAGGAAGCAGAGAGTTGGGATAAATGGTTCATTTTCGGACTGGCAACCAGTAACCAGTGGTGTTCCACAGGGGTCGGTGCTGGGTCCCCAACTCTTTACAATCTATATTAACGATTTGGAGGAGGGGACCGAGTGCAACATATCAAAATTTGCAGATGATACAAAGATGGGAGGGAAAGTAGAGAGTGAGGAGGACATAAAAAACCTGCAAGGGGATATAGACAGGCTGGGTGAGTGGGCGGAGATTTGGCAGATGCAATATAATATTGGAAAATGTGAGGTTATGCACTTTGGCAGGAAAAATCAGAGAGCAAGTTATTTTCTTAATGGCGAGAGACTGGAAAGTACTGCAGTACAAAGGGATCTGGGGGTCCTAGTGCAAGAAAATCAAAAAGTTGGTATGCAGGTGCAGCAGGTGATCAAGAAAGCCAACGGAATGTTGGCTTTTATTGCTAGGGGGATAGAATATAAAAACAAGGAGGTATTGCTGCAGTTATATAAGGTATTGGTGAGACCGCACCTGGAATACTGCATACAGTTTTGGTCTCCATACTTAAGAAAAGACATACTTGCTCTCGAGGCAGTACAAAGAAGGTTCACGCGGTTAATCCCGGGGATGAGGGGGCGGACATATGAGGAGAGGTTGAGTAGATTGGGACTCTACTCATTGGAGTTCAGAAGAATGAGAGGCGATCTTATTGAAACATATAAGATTGTGAAGGGTCTTGATCGGGTGGATGCAGTAAGGATGTTCCCAAAGATGGGTGAAACTAGAACTAGGGGGCATAATCTTAGAATAAGGGGCTGCTCTTTCAAAACTGAGATGAGGAGAAACTTCTTCACTCAGAGGGTGGTCGGCCTGTGGAATTTGCTGCCCCAGGAAGCTGTGGAAGCTACATCATTAGATAAATTTAAAACAGAAATAGACAGTTTCCTAGAAGTAAAGGGAATTAGGGGTTATGGGGAGCGGGCAGGAAATTGGACATGAAGCTGAGTTCGGATCGGTCAATGCCCTGTGGGTGGCGGAGAGGGCCCAGGGGCTATGTGGCCGGGTCCTGCTCCGACTTCTTGTGTTCTTTAGATTTGTGGTTGGGATCAGATCAGCCATGATCTTATTGAATGGCGGAGCAGGCTCGAGGGGCCGATTGGCCTACTCCTGCTCCAATTTCTTATGTTCTTATGTTCTTATGTTCTCTCCTCCCCCCAGTGTTTCTCTCTCTCTCTCCCCCCAGTGTATCTCAATCTCTCCCCCCCAGTGTTTCTCTATATCCCCCCAGTGTTTCTCTCTCTCTCGCCCCACTGTTTCTCTCTCTACACCCAGTCTTTCTCTCTCTCTCCCCCCAGTGTTTCTCTCTCTCTCTCCCCATTCTTTCTCTCTCTCTCCACCAGTGTTTCTCTCTCTCTCTCCCCCCAGTGTTTCTCTCTCTCCCCCAGTGTTTACCTCTCTCCTCCCCCCAGTGTTTCTCTCTCTCTCTCTCTCCCCCCAGTGTATCTCAATCTCTCCCCCCCAGTGTTTCTCTCATTCTCTCTCCCCCAGTGTTTCTTTCTCTCTCCTCCCCCCACTGTTTCTCCCTCTCTCCCCCCAGTGATTCGCTCTCTCTCTCTCACCACTGTGTTTCTCTCTCTCCCTCCCCAGTGTTTCTCTCTCTGTCCCCCTCCCCAGTGTTTCTCTCTCTCCATCCCCAGTTTTTCTCTCTCTCCCCCCAGTATTTATCTCTCTCTCCCCGGTGTTTCTCTCTCTCTCCCCAGTGTTTCTCTCTCTCCCCAGTGTTTCTCTCTCACCCCCAGTGTTTCTCTCTCTCTCTCCCCTAGTGTTTAAATCTTTCTCTCCCCCAGTGTTTCTCTCTCTCTCTCCCTCAGTGTTTCTCTATCTCTCTCCACCCAGTGTTTCCCTCTCTCCTCCAAGCAGTGTTTCTCTCTCTCTCGCCCCCCAGTGTTTCTCTCTCTCTCTCAACCCAGTGTTTCTCTCTCTCTCTCTCACCCCAGTGTTTCTCTCTCTCTCCCCCCAGTGTTTCTCTCTCTCTCCGCCCAGTGTTTCTCTCTCTCTCTCCACCCAGTGTTTCCCTCTCTCCTCCAAGCAGTGTTTCTCTCTCTCTCGCCCCCCAGTGTTTCTCTCTCTCTCTCTCACCCCAGTGTTTCTCTCTCTCTCTCACCCCAGTGTTTCTCTCTCTCTCTCCTCCCAGTGTATCTCAATCTCTCCTCCCCCAGTGTTTCTCTCTCTCGCCCCCAGTGTTTATTTCTCTCTCTCCCACCCCTGTGTTTCTCTCTCCTCACCCCAGTATTTCTCTATCTCTCCCCCCAGTGTTTCTCTCTCTCTCTCCTCCAGTGTTTCTCTCTTTCTCCCCCCAATGTATCTCAATCTCTCCTACCCCCAGTGTTTCTCTCTCTCCCCCCACTATTTCTCTCTCTCTCTCCACCCAGTGTTTCCCTCTCTCCTCCCCCCAGTTATTCTCTCTCTCTCTCCCCACATTGTTTCTCTCTCTCTCCCACACCATGTGTTTCTCTCTCTCGCTCTCCCCCAGTGTTTCTTTCTCTCTCCTCCCCCCACTGTTTCTCTCTCTCTCCCCCAGTGTTTCTCTCTCTGCCCCCCACCAGTGTTTCTCTCTCCCTCTATCCCCCCAGTGTTTCTCTCTCTCTCCGCTCAGTGTTTCTCTCTCTCTCCCCCCAGTTTTTCTCTCTCTCCCCCCAGTGTATCCCAGTCTCTCCTCCCCCCAGTATTTCTCTCTCTCACCCCCCCAGTGCTTCTCTCTCTCTCCCCAGTGTTTCTCTCTCTCTCCCAGTGTTTCTCTCTCTCTCCCCCCAATGTATCCCAATCTCTACTCCACGCAGTGTTTCTCTCTCTTCCCCCAGTGTTTCTCCCTCTCCCCGCAATGTTTCTCTCTCTCACCCCAGTGCTTCACTCTCTCTCCCCAGTGTTTCTCTCTCTCACCCCAGTATTTCTCTCTCCCTCTCTCTCTGCCCAGTGTTTCACTCTCTCTCTCTCTCCCCCCAGTTTTTCTCTCTCTCTCTCCCCCCTCTGTGTTTCTCTCTCTCTCTCCCCCAGTGTTTCTCTCTCTGTCCCCCCTCCCCAGTGTTTCTCTCTCTGTCCCCCTCCCCAGTGTTTCTCTCTCTACTCCCCCAGTGTTTCTCACTCTCCCCCAGTGTTTCCCTCTCTCCTCCCCCCCAGTGTTTCTCTCTCTGTCTCCCCCCAGTGTATCTCAATCTCTCCCCCCCCAGTGTTTGTCTCTCTCCCCCCCGAGTATTTCTCTCTCTCTCCCCGGTGTTTCTCTCTCTCTCCCCAGTGTATCTCAATCTCTCCTCCCCCCAGTGTTTCTCTCTCTCCCCCCAGTGTTTATCTCTCTCTCTCCACCCAGTGTATTCCCTCTCTCATCCCACCCAGTTATTCTCTCTCTCTCTCTCCCCCAGTGTTTCTTTCTCTCTCCTCCCCCACTGTTTCTCTCTATCTCCCCCAGTGTTTCCCTCTCTCCTCCCCCCAGTGTTTCTCTCTCTCTCTACCCCAATGTATCTCAATCTCTCCCCCCACAGTGTTTCTCTCTCCTCCCCCCAGTATTTCTCTCTCTCTCCCCCCAGTGTTTCTCTCTCTCTCCCCCAGTGTTTCTCGCGCTCTCTCCCCAGTGATTCTTTCTCTCTCTCTCCCCCGAGTGTTTCTCTCTCTCTCTCCCCCCAGTGTTTCTCTCTCTGCCCCAGTGTTTCCCTCTCTCCTCCACCCAGTGTTTCTCTCTCTCTCTCCCCCCAGTGTATCTCAATCGCTCCCCCCCAGTGTTTCTCTCTCCTCCCCCCAGTATTTCTCTCTCTCTCCCCCCAGTGTTTCTCTCTCTCTCCCCCAGTGTTTCTCGCGCTCTCTCCCCAGTGTTTCTCTCTCTCTCCCCCCAGTATTTCTCCATCTCTCCCACACCATGTTTTTCTCTCTCTCTCTCTCCCCCAGTGTTTCTTTCTCTCTCCTCCCCCCACTGTTTCTCTCTCTCTCCCCCAGTGTTTCTCTCTCTGCCCCCCACCAGTGTTTCTCTCTCCCTCTATCCCCCCAGTGTTTCTCTCTCTCTCCGCTCAGTGTTTCTCTCTCTCTCCCCCCAGTTTTTCTCTCTCTCCCCCCAGTGTATCCCAGTCTCTCCTCCCCCCAGTATTTCTCTCTCTCACCCCCCCAGTGCTTCTCTCTCTCTCCCCAGTGTTTCTCTCTCTCTCCCAGTGTTTCTCTCTCTCTCCCCCCAATGTATCCCAATCTCTACTCCACGCAGTGTTTCTCTCTCTTCCCCCAGTGTTTCTCCCTCTCCCCGCAATGTTTCTCTCTCTCACCCCAGTGCTTCACTCTCTCTCCCCAGTGTTTCTCTCTCTCACCCCAGTATTTCTCTCTCCCTCTCTCTCTGCCCAGTGTTTCACTCTCTCTCTCTCTCCCCCCAGTTTTTCTCTCTCTCTCTCCCCCCTCTGTGTTTCTCTCTCTCTCTCCCCCAGTGTTTCTCTCTCTGTCCCCCCTCCCCAGTGTTTCTCTCTCTGTCCCCCTCCCCAGTGTTTCTCTCTCTACTCCCCCAGTGTTTCTCACTCTCCCCCAGTGTTTCCCTCTCTCCTCCCCCCCAGTGTTTCTCTCTCTGTCTCCCCCCAGTGTATCTCAATCTCTCCCCCCCCAGTGTTTGTCTCTCTCCCCCCCGAGTATTTCTCTCTCTCTCCCCGGTGTTTCTCTCTCTCTCCCCAGTGTATCTCAATCTCTCCTCCCCCCAGTGTTTCTCTCTCTCCCCCCAGTGTTTATCTCTCTCTCTCCACCCAGTGTATTCCCTCTCTCATCCCACCCAGTTATTCTCTCTCTCTCTCTCCCCCAGTGTTTCTTTCTCTCTCCTCCCCCACTGTTTCTCTCTATCTCCCCCAGTGTTTCCCTCTCTCCTCCCCCCAGTGTTTCTCTCTCTCTCTACCCCAATGTATCTCAATCTCTCCCCCCACAGTGTTTCTCTCTCCTCCCCCCAGTATTTCTCTCTCTCTCCCCCCAGTGTTTCTCTCTCTCTCCCCCAGTGTTTCTCGCGCTCTCTCCCCAGTGATTCTTTCTCTCTCTCTCCCCCGAGTGTTTCTCTCTCTCTCTCCCCCCAGTGTTTCTCTCTCTGCCCCAGTGTTTCCCTCTCTCCTCCACCCAGTGTTTCTCTCTCTCTCTCCCCCCAGTGTATCTCAATCGCTCCCCCCCAGTGTTTCTCTCTCCTCCCCCCAGTATTTCTCTCTCTCTCCCCCCAGTGTTTCTCTCTCTCTCCCCCAGTGTTTCTCGCGCTCTCTCCCCAGTGTTTCTCTCTCTCTCCCCCCAGTATTTCTCCATCTCTCCCACACCATGTTTTTCTCTCTCTCTCTCTCCCCCAGTGTTTCTTTCTCTCTCCTCCCCCCACTGTTTCTCCCTCTCTCCCCCCAGTGATTCGCTCTCTCTCTCTCACCACTGTGTTTCTCTCTCTCCCTCCCCAGTGTTTCTCTCTCTGTCCCCCTCCCCAGTGTTTCTCTCTCTCCATCCCCAGTTTTTCTCTCTCTCCCCCCAGTATTTCTCTCTCTCTCCCCGGTGTTTCTCTCTCTCTCCCCAGTGTTTCTCTCTCTCCCCAGTGTTTCTCTCTCACCCCCAGTGTTTCTCTCTCTCTCTCCCCCAGTGTTTAAATCTTTCTCTCCCCTAGTGTTTCTTTCTCTCTCTCCCTCAGTGTTTCTCTCTCTCTCTCCACCCAGTGTTTCCCTCTCTCCTCCCGGCAGTGTTTCTCTCTCTCTTGCCCCCCAGTGTTTCTCTCTCTCTCTCTCACCCCAGTGTTTCTCTCTCTCTCTCTCACCCCAGTGTTTCTCTCTCTCTCCCCCCAGTGTTTCTCTCTCTCTCCGCCCAGTATTTCTCTCTCTCTCCCCAGTGTTTCTCTCTCTCACCAGTGTTTCTCTCTCACCCCCAGTGTTTCTCTCTCTGTCCGCCCCCCAGTGTTTCTCGATCTCCCCCCAGTTTTTCTCTCTCTCTCGCCCCACTGTTTCTCTCTCTCACCCCAGTCTTTCTCTCCCCCTCCCCCCAGTGTTTCTCTCTCTCTCCCCCCAGTCTTTCTCTCTCTCTCCCCCCAATGTTTCTCTCTCTCTCCCACCCAGTGTTTCTCCCTCTCCCCCAGTGTTTCCCTCTCTCCTCCCCCCAGTGTTTCTCTCTCTCTCTCTCTCCCCCCAGTGTATCTCAATCTCTCCCCCCCAGTGTTTCTCTCATTCTCTCTCCCCCAGTGTTTCTCTCTCTCTCTCTCACCCCAGTGTTTCTCTCTCTCTCCCCCCAGTGTTTCTCTCTCTCTCCGCCCAGTATTTCTCTCTCTCTCCCCAGTGTTTCTCTCTCTCTCTCTCTCCCCCCAGTGTATCTCAATCTCTCACCCCCAGTGTTTCTCTCTCTCTCTCCCCCAGTGTTTAAATCTTTCTCTCCCCCAGTGTTTCTTTCTCTCTCTCCCTCAGTGTTTCTCTCTCTCTCTCCACCCAGTGTTTCCCTCTCTCCTCCAAGCAGTGTTTCTCTCTCTCTCGCCCCCCAGTGTTTCTCTCTCTCTCTCACCCCAGTGTTTCTCTCTCTCTCTCTCACCCCAGTGTTTCTCTCTCTCTCTCCTCCCAGTGTATCTCAATCTCTCCTCCCCCAGTGTTTCTCTCTCTCGCCCCCAGTGTTTATTTCTCTCTCTCCCACCCCTGTGTTTCTCTCTCCTCACCCCAGTATTTCTCTCTCTCTCCTCCAGTGTTTCTCTCTTTCTCCCCCCAATGTATCTCAATCTCTCCTACCCCCAGTGTTTCTCTCTCTCCCCCCACTATTTCTCTCTCTCTCTCCACCCAGTGTTTCCCTCTCTCCTCCCCCCAGTTATTCTCTCTCTCTCTCCCCACATTGCTTCTCTCTCTCTCCCACACCATGTGTTGCTCTCTCTCGCTCTCCCCCATTGTTTCTTTCTCTCTCCTCCCCCCACTGTTTCTCTCTCTCTCCCCCAGTGTTTCTCCCTCTTGCCCCCCCCCCAGTGTTTCTCTCTCCCTCTATCCCCCCAGTGTTTCTCTCTCTCTCCGCCCAGTGTTTCTCTCTCTCTCTCCCCAGTTTTTCTCTCTCTCCCCCCAGTGTATCCCAGTCTCTCCTCCCCCCAGTATTTCTCTCTCACCCCCCAGTGTTTCTGTCTCTCCCCCCATGTTTCTCTCACTCCCCCAGTGCTTCTCTCTCTCTCCCCAGTGTTTCTCTCTCTCTCCCAGTGTTTCTCTCTCTCCCCCCCAATGTATCCCAATCTCTACTCCCCGCAGTGTTTCTCTCTCTTCCCCCAGTGTTTCTCCCTCTCCCCGCAATGTTTCTCTCTCTCACCCCAGTGCTTCACTCTCTCTCCCCAGTGTTTATCTCTCTCACCTCAGTATTTCTCTCTCCCTCTCTCTCTGCCCAGTGTTTCACTCTCTCTCTCTCTCTCCCCCCAGTTTTTCTCTCTCCCTCTCCCCCCCCTCTGTGTTTCTCTCTCTCTCTCCCCCAGTGTTTCTCTCTCTGTCCCCCTCCCCAGTGTTTCTCTCTCTGTCCCCCTCCCCAGTGTTTCTCTCTCTACTCCCCCAGTGTTTCTCACTCTCCCCCAGTGTTTCCCTCTCTCCTCCCCCCCAGTGTTTCTCTCTCTGTCTCCCCCCAGTGTATCTCAATCTCTCCCCCCCCAGTGTTTGTCTCTCTCCCCCCCGAGTATTTCTCTCTCTCTCCCCGGTGTTTCTCTCTCTCTCCCCAGTGTATCTAAATCTCTCCTCCCCCCAGTGTTCCTCTCTCTCCCCCCAGTGTTTCTCTCTCTCTCTCCACCCAGTGTATTCCCTCTCTCATCCCACCCAGTTATTCTCTCTCTCTCTCCCCCAGTGTTTCTTTCTCTCTCCTCCCCCACTGTTTCTCTCTATCTCCCCCAGTGTTTCCCTCTCTCCTCCCCCCAGTGTTTCTCTCTCTCTCTCCCCCAATGTATCTCAATCTCTCTCCCCACATTGTTTCTCTCTCTCTCCCACACCATGTGTTGCTCTCTCTCGCTCTCCCCCATTGTTTCTTTCTCTCTCCTCCCCCCACTGTTTCTCTCTCTCTCCCACCCAGTGTTTCTCCCTCTCCCCCAGTGTTTCCCTCTCTCCTCCCCCCAGTGTTTCTCTCTCTCTCTCTCTCCCCCCAGTGTATCTCAATCTCTCCCCCCCAGTGTTTCTCTCATTCTCTCTCCCCCAGTGTTTCTCTCTCTCTCTCTCACCCCAGTGTTTCTCTCTCTCTCCCCTCTGTGTTTCTCTCTCTCTCTCCCCCAGTGTTTCTCTCTCTGTCCCCCTCCCCAGTGTTTCTCTCTCTGTCCCCCTCCCCAGTGTTTCTCTCTCTACTCCCCCAGTGTTTCTCACTCTCCCCCAGTGTTTCCCTCTCTCCTCCCCCCCAGTGTTTCTCTCTCTGTCTCCCCCCAGTGTATCTCAATCTCTCCCCCCCCAGTGTTTGTCTCTCTCCCCCCCGAGTATTTCTCTCTCTCTCCCCGGTGTTTCTCTCTCTCTCCCCAGTGTATCTAAATCTCTCCTCCCCCCAGTGTTTCTCTCTCTCCCCCCAGTGTTTCTCTCTCTCTCTCCACCCAGTGTATTCCCTCTCTCATCCCACCCAGTTATTCTCTCTCTCTCTCCCCCAGTGTTTCTTTCTCTCTCCTCCCCCACTGTTTCTCTCTATCTCCCCCAGTGTTTCCCTCTCTCCTCCCCCCAGTGTTTCTCTCTCTCTCTCCCCCAATGTATCTCAATCTCTCTCCCCACATTGTTTCTCTCTCTCTCCCACACCATGTGTTGCTCTCTCTCGCTCTCCCCCATTGTTTCTTTCTCTCTCCTCCCCCCACTGTTTCTCTCTCTCTCCCCCAGTGTTTCTCCCTCTGCCCCCCCCCCCCCCAGTGTTTCTCTCTCCCTCTATCCCCCCAGTGTTTCTCTCTCTCTCCGCCCAGTGTTTCTCTCTCTCTCTCCCCAGTTTTTCTCTCTCTCCCCCCAGTGTATCCCAGTCTCTCCTCCCCCCAGTATTTCTCTCTCACCCCCCAGTGTTTCTGTCTCTCCCCCCAATGTTTCTCTCACCCCCCCAGTGCTTCTCTCTCTCTCCCCAGTGTTTCTCTCTCTCTCCCAGTGTTTCTCTCTCTCTCCCCCCCAATGTATCCCAATCTCTACTCCCCGCAGTGTTTCTCTCTCTTCCCCCAGTGTTTCTCCCTCTCCCCGCAATGTTTCTCTCTCTCACCCCAGTGCTTCACTCTCTCTCCCCAGTGTTTATCTCTCTCACCCCAGTATTTCTCTCTCCCTCTCTCTCTGCCCAGTGTTTCACTCTCTCTCTCTCTCTCCCCCCAGTTTTTCTCTCTCCCTCTCCCCCCCTCTGTGTTTCTCTCTCTCTCTCCCCCAGTGTTTCTCTCTCTGTCCCCCTCCCCAGTGTTTCTCTCTCTGTCCCCCTCCCCAGTGTTTCTCTCTCTACTCCCCCAGAGTTTCTCACTCTCCCCCAGTGTTTCCCTCTCTCCTCCCCCCCAGTGTTTCTCTCTCTGTCTCCCCCCAGTGTATCTCAATCTCTCCCCCCCCAGTGTTTGTCTCTCTCCCCCCCGAGTATTTCTCTCTCTCTCCCCGGTGTTTCTCTCTCTCTCCCCAGTGTATCTAAATCTCTCCTCCCCCCAGTGTTTCTCTCTCTCCCCCCAGTGTTTCTCTCTCTCTCTCCACCCAGTGTATTCCCTCTCTCATCCCACCCAGTTATTCTCTCTCTCTCTCCCCCAGTGTTTCTTTCTCTCTCCTCCCCCACTGTTTCTCTCTATCTCCCCCAGTGTTTCCCTCTCTCCTCCCCCCAGTGTTTCTCTCTCTCTCTCCCCCAATGTATCTCAATCTCTCCCCCCACAGTGTTTCTCTCTCCTCCCCCCAGTATTTCTCTCTCTCTCCCCCCAGTGTTTCTCTCTCTCTCCCCCAGTGTTTCTCGCGCTCTCTCCCCAGTGTTTCTCTCTCTCTCTCCCCCCAGTGTTTCTCTCTCTCTCTCCCCCCAGTGTTTCTCTCTCTGCCCCAGTGTTTCCCTCTCTCCTCCCCCCAGTGTTTCACCCTCTCTCTCCCCCCAGTGTTTCTCTCTCTGCCCCAGTGTTTCCCTCTCTCCTCCCCCCACTGTATCTCAATCTCTCCCCCCCCCAGTGTTTCTCTCTCCTCCCCCCAGTATTTCTCTCTCTCTCCTCCCAGTGTTTCTCTCTCTCTCCCACAGTGTTTCTCGCACTCTCTCCCCAGTGTTTCTCTCTCTCTGCCCCCAGTATTTCTCCATCTCTCCCACACCATGTTTTTCTATCTCTCTCTCTCCCCCAGTGTTTCTTTCTCTCTCCTCCCCCCGCTGTTTCTCCCTCTCTCCCCCCAGTGATTCGCTCTCTCTCTCACCACTGTGTTTCTCTCTCTCCCTCCCCAGTGTTTCTCTCTCTGTCCCCCTCCCCAGTGTTTCTCTCTCTCCATCCCCAGTTTTTCTCTCTCTCCCCCCAGTATTTCTCTCTCTCTCCCCGGTGTTTCTCTCTCTCCCCAGTGTTTCTCTCTCTCCCCAGTGTTTCTCTCTCACCCCCAGTGTTTCTCTCTCTCTCTCCCCCAGTGTTTAAATCTTTCTCTCCCCCAGTGTTTCTCTCTCTCTCTCCCTCAGTGTTTCTCTCTCTCTCTCCACCCAGTGTTTCCCTCTCTCCTCCCGGCAGTGTTTCTCTCTCTCTCGCTCCCCAGTGTTTCTCTCTCTCTCTCTCTCACCCCAGTGTTTCTCTCTCTCTCTCTCACCCCAGTGTTTCTCTCTCTCTCCCCCCAGTGTTTCTCTCTCTCTCCGCCCAGTATTTCTCTCTCCCTCCCCAGTGTTTCTCTCTCTCACCCCAGTGTTTCTCTCTCTGTCCGCCCCCCAGTGTTTCTCGATCTCCCCCCAGTTTATCTCTCTCTCTCGCCCCACTGTTTCTCTCTCTCACCCCAGTCTTTCTCTCCCCCTCCCCCCAGTGTTTCTCTCTCCCTCCCCCCAGTCTTTCTCTCTCTCTCCCCCCAGTGTTTCTCTCTCTCCCCCCCCACCCCAGTGTTTCTCCCTCTCCCCCAGTGTTTCCCTCTCTCCTCACCCCAGTGTTTTCTCTCTCTGTCCTCCCAGTGTATCTCAATCTCTCCTCCCCCAGTGTTTCTCTCTCTCGCTCCCAGTGTTTATTTCTCTCTCTCCCACCCCTGTGTTTCTCTCTCCTCACCCCAGTATTTCTCTATCTCTCCGCCCAGTGTTTCGCTCTCTCTTTCCCCAGTGTTTCTCTCTTTCTCCCCCCAATGTATCTCAATCTCTCCTACCCCCAGTGTTTCTCTATCTCCCCCCACTATTTCTCTCTCTCTCTCCACCCAGTGTTGCCCTCTCTCCTCCCCACAGTTATTCTCTCTCTCTCCCTCCCCACAGTGTTTCTCTCTCTCACCCCCCAGTGTTTCTGTCTCTCCCCCCAATGTTTTTCTCACCCCCCCCCCAGTGCTTCTCTCTCTCTCCCCAGTGTTTCTCTCTCTCTCCACCCAATGTATCCCAATCTCTACTCCCCGCAGTGCTTCACTCTCTCTCCCCAGTGTTTATCTCTCTCACCCCAGTATTCCTCTCTCCCTCTCTCTCTGCCCAGTGATTCACTCTCTCTCTCTCCCCCCAGTTTTTCTCTCTCTCTCTCCCCCCCTCTGTGTTTCTCTCTCTCTCTCCCCCAGTGTTTCTCTCACTGTCCCCCTCCCCAGTGTTTCTCTCTCTGTCGCCCTCCCCAGTGTTTCTCTCTCTACTCCCCCCAGTGTTTCTCACTCTCCCCGAGTATTTCTCTCTCTCTCCCCGGTGTTTCTCTCTCTCTCCCCAGTGTATCTCAATCTCTCCTCCCCCCAGTGTTTCTCTATCTCCCCCCAGTGTTTCTCTCTCTCTCTCCACCCAGTGTATTCCCTCTCTCATCCCACCCAGTTATTCTCTCTCTCTCTATCCCCAGTGTTTCTCTCTCTCTCCAACACAATGTGTTTCTCTCTCTCTCTCTCCCCCAGTGTTTCTTTCTCTCTCCTCCCCCACTGTTACTCTCTCTCTCCCCCAGTGTTTCTCTCTCTGCCCCCCCAGTGTTTCTCTCTCTCTCTATCCCCCCAGTGTTGCTCTCTCTCTCCGCACAGTGTTTCTCTCTCGCTCTCTCCCCCAGTGTTTCTTTCTCTCTCCTCCCCCACTGTTTCTCTCTCTCTCCCCCAGTGTTTCTCTCTCTGCCCCCCCAGTGTTTTTCTCTCTCTCTATCCCCCCAGTGTTGCTCTCTCTCTCCCCCCAGTGTTTCTCTCTCTCTCCCCCCAGTGTATCCCAGTCTCTCCTCCCGCCAGTATATAACTCTCACCCCCCAGTGCTTCTCTCTCTCTCCCCAGTGTTCCTCTCTCTCTCTCCCCAGTGTTTCTCTCTCTCTCCCCGGTTTTTCTCTGTCTCTCCCCAGTGTTTCTCTCTCCCCCCAGTGTTTCTCTCTCAACCCCAGTGTTTCTCTCTCTCTCCGCCCCCCAGTGTTTCTATATCTCCCCCCAGTTTTTCTCTCTCTCTCGCCCCACTGTTTCTCTCTCTCCCCCCAGTCTTTCTCTCCCCCTCCCCCCAGTATTTCTCTCTCTCCCCCAGTCTTTCTCTCTCTCTCCCCCCAGTGTTGCTCTCTCTCTCTCCCCCCAGTGTTTCTCTCTCTCCCCCCCCAGTGTATCTCAATCTCTCTTCCTCCCAGTGTTTCTCTCTCTCGCCCCCAGTGATTCTTTCTCTCTCTCCACCCAGTGTTTCCCTCTCTCCTCCCCCCAGTTATTCTCTCTCTCCCCCAGTGTTTCCCTCTCTCCTCCCCCCAGTGTTTCTCTCTCTCCTCCCCCCAGTGTTTCTCTCTCTCTCCACCCAGTGTTTCTCTCTCTCCCCCAGTCTTTCCCTCTCTCCTCCCCCCAGTGTTTATCTCTCTCTCTCCCCACAGTGTATCTCAATCTCTCCCCCCCAGTGTTTCTCTCTCTCCCCAACCAGTATTTTTCTCTCTCTCCCCGGTGTTTCTCTCTCTCGCCCACACCATGTGTTTCTCTCTCTCTCTCTCTCCCAGTGTTTCTTTCTCTCTCCTCCCCCCACTGTTTCTCTCTCTCTCCCCCCAGTGTTTCTCTCTCTGCCCCCCAGTGTTTCTCTCTCTCTCTATCCCCCCAGTGTTTCTCTCTCTCTCCGCCCAGTGTTTCTCTCTCTCTCCCCCCAGTGATTCTCTCTCTCTCCCCCCAGTGTATCCCAGTCACTCCTCCCCCCAGTATTTCTCTCTCACCCCCAGTGTTTCTCTCTCTCTCTCCACCCAGTGTTTCCCTCTCTCCTCCCCCCAATTATTCTCTCTCTCTCTCTCCCCCCAGTGTTTCTCTCTCTCGCCCACACCATATGTTTCTCTCTCTCTCTCTCTCTCCCAGTGTTTCTTTCTCTCTCCTCCCCCCACTGTTTCTCTCTCTCTCCCCCCAGTGTTTCTCTCTCTGCCCCCCCAGTGTTTCTCTCCCTCTCTATCCCCCCAGTGTTTCTCTCTCTCTCCGCCCAGTGTTTCTCTCTCTCTCCCCCCAGTGATTCTCTCTCTCTCCCCCCAGTGTATCCCAGTCACTCCTCCCTCCAGTATTTCCCTCTCACCCCCCAGTGATTCTGTCTCTCCCCCCAATGTTTTTCTCTCCCCCCCATTGCTTCTCTCTCTCTCTTCCAGTGTTTCTCTCTCTCCCCGCAATGTTTCTCTCTCTCCCCCCAGTGCTTCACTCTCTCTCCCCAATCTCTACTCCCCCCAGTGTTTCTCTCTCTTCCCCCAGTGTTTCTCCCTCTCCCCGCAATGTTTCTCTCTCTCCCCCCAGTGCTTCACTCTCTCACCCCACTATTTATCTCCACCTCTCTCTCTCCCCAGTGTTTCACTCTCTCTCTCTATTCCCCCAGTTTTTTTCGCTCTCTCCACCCCTCTGTGTTTCTCTCTCTCTCTCCCCCGGTGTTTCTCTCTCTGTCCCCCTCCCGAGTTTTTCTCTCTCTCCTCCGCCCAGTGTTTCTCTCTCTCCCCCAGTGTTTCCCTCTCTCCTCCCCCCAGTGTTTCTCTCTCTCTCTCCCCCCAGTGTATCTCAATCTCTCCGCCCCCCAGTGTTTCTCTCTCTCCCCCCAGTATTTCTCTCTCTCTCCCCTGCGTTTCTCTCTCTCTCCCCAGTGTTTCTCTCTCACCCCCAGTGTTTCTCTCTCTTTTCGCCCCCCAATGTTTCTCTCCCTCTCTCCCCCCAGTCTTTCTCTCTCACTCCCCCCAGTGTTTCTCTCTCTCTCTCTCCCCCCAGTGTTTCTCTCTCTCTCCCCCAGTGTTTCTCTCTCTCTCCCCCCAGTGTATCTAAATCTCTCCTCCCCCCAGTGTTTCTCTCTCGCCTCCCAGTGTTTCTCTCCCTCTCTCCACCCAGTGTTTCCCTCTCTCCTCCCCCCAGTTATTCTCTCTCTCTCTCACCCCAGTGTTTCTCTCTCTCTCCCACACCATGTGTTTCTCTCTCTCTCTCTCCCCCAGTGTTTCTTTCTCTCTCCTCCCCCCACTCTTTCTCTCTCTCTCCCCCAGTGTTTCTCTCTCTCCCCAGTGTTTCTCTCTCTCCCCGACTGTTTCTCTCTCTCTCCACCCAATGTATCCCAAACTGCTCCCCCCAGTGTTTCTCTCTCTTCCCCCAGTGTTTCTCTCTCTCCCCACAATGTTTTTCTCTCCCTCCCCCTAGTGTTTCTCTCTCTCTCCCCAGTATTTCTCTCTCTCTCCCCGGTGTTTCTCTCTCTCTCCCCAGTGTTTCTCTCTCTCCCCCAGAGTTTCTCTCTCTCCCCCCCCAGTGTTTCTCTCTATCTCTATCCCCCAAGTGTTTCTCTCTCTCTCCCCCCAGTGTTTCTCTCTCTCTCCCCCCAGTGTATCCCAATCTCTCCTCCGCCCAGTGTTTCTCTCTCTCTCTCTCTCTCCCCCCAGTGTTTCTCTCTCTCCCCCAGTGTTTCCCTCTCTCCTCACCCCGGTGTTTCTCTCTCACTTCCCCAGTGTTTCTCTCTCTCTCCCCCCAGTGTATCTAAATCTCTCCTCCCCCCAGTGTTTCTCTCTCGCCCCCCAGTGTTTCTCTCCCTCTCTCCACCCAGTGTTTCCCTCTCTCCTCCCCCCAGTTATTCTCTCTCTCTCTCACCCCAGTGTTTCTCTCTCTCCCCCAGAGTTTCTCTCTCTCCCCCCCCCAGTGTTTCTCTCTATCTCTATCCCCCAAGTGTTTCTCTCTCTCTCCCCCCAGTGTTTCTCTCTCTCTCCCCCCAGTGTTTCTCTCTCTCTCCCCCCAGTGTATCCCAATCTCTCCACCGCCCAGTGTTTCTCTCTCACCCCCCAGTGTTTCTTTCACTCCCCCCAATGTTTCTCTCTCCCCCCAGTGCTTCTCTCTCTCTCCCCAGTGTTTCTCTCTCTCTTTCCCAGTGTTTCTCTCTCTCTCCCCCAATGTATCCCAATCTCTACTCCCCCCAGTGTTTCTCTCTCTTCCCCCAGTGTTTATCTCTCCCACCCCAGCATTTCTCTCTCCCTCTCTCTCTCCCCAGTGTTTCACTCTCTATCTCTCTCCACTCAGTTCTTTTCTCTCTCTCTCTCCCGCTCTGTGTTTCTCTCTCACTCTCCCCAGTGTTTCTCTCTCTGTCCCCCTCCCCAGTGTTTCTCTCTCTCCTCCCCCAGTTGTTCTCACTCTACCTCCAGTATTTCTCTCTCTCTCCCCCATGTTTCTCTCTCTCTCCCCAGTGTTTCTCTCTCTCCCCATTGTTTCTCTCTCACCCCCAGTGTTTCTCTCTCTCTCCGCCCCCCAGTGTTTCTCGATCTCCCCCCAGTGTTTCTCTCTCTCTCCCCCACCCCCACAGCGTTTCTCTCTCTCTCCCCGTGGTGTTTAAATCTTTCTCTCCCCCAGTGTACTCTCTCTCTCTCCCCGAGTGTGTTTCTCTCTCTCTCTCGACCCAGTGTTTCCCTCTCTCCTCCCCGCAGTGTTTCTCTCTCTGTCGCCCTCCCCAGTGTTTCTCTCTCTACTCCCCCCAGTGTTTCTCACTCTCCCCGAGTATTTCTCTCTCTCTCCCCGGTGTTTCTCTCTCTCTCCCCAGTGTATCTCAATCTCGCCTCCCCCCAGTGTTTCTCTCTCTCCCCCCAGTGTTTCTCTCTCTCTCTCCACCCAGTGTATTCCCTCTCTCATCCCACCCAGTTATTTTCTCTCTCTCTCTCCCCAGTCTTTCTCTCTCTCTCCAACACCATGTGTTTCTCTCTCTCTCTCTCCCCCAGTGTTTCTTTCTCTCTCCTCCCCCAGTGTTTCTCTCTCTCTCCCCCAGTGTTTCTCTCTCTGCCCCCCCCAGTGTTTCTCTCTCTCTCTATCCCCCCAGTGTTGCTCTCTCTCTCCGCACAGTGTTTCTCTCTCTCCCCCCCAGTATTTCTCTCTCTCTCCCCTGTGTTTCTCTCTCTCTCCCCAGTGTTTCTCTCTCACCCCCAGTGTTTCTCTCTCTTTTCGCCCCCCAATGTTTCTCTCCCTCTCTCCCCCCAGTCTTTCTCTCTCACTCCCCCCAGTGTTTCTCTCTCTCTCTCTCCCCCCAGTGTTTCTCTCTCTCTCCCCCAGTGTTTCTCTCTCTCTCCCCCCAGTGTATCTAAATCTCTCCTCCCCCCAGTGTTTCTCTCTCGCCCCCCAGTGTTTCTCTCCCTCTCTCCACCCAGTGTTTCCCTCTCTCCTCCCCCCAGTTATTCTCTCTCTCTCTCACCCCAGTGTTTCTCTCTCTCTCCCACACCATGTGTTTCTCTCTCTCTCTCTCCCCCAGTGTTTCTTTCTCTCTCCTCCCCCCACTCTTTCTCTCTCTCTCCCCCAGTGTTTCTCTCTCTCCCCAGTGTTTCTCTCTCTCCCCCACTGTTTCTCTCTCTCTCCACCCAATGTATCCCAAACTGCTCCCCCCAGTGTTTCTCTCTCTTCCCCCAGTGTTTCTCTCTCTCCCCACAATGTTTTTCTCTCCCTCCCCCTAGTGTTTCTCTCTCTCTCCCCAGTATTTCTCTCTCTCTCCCCGGTGTTTCTCTCTCTCTCCCCAGTGTTTCTCTCTCTCCCCCAGAGTTTCTCTCTCTCCCCCCCCAGTGTTTCTCTCTATCTCTTTCCCCCAAGTGTTTCTCTCTCTCTCCCCCCAGTGTTTCTCTCTCTCTCCCCCCAGTGTATCCCAATCTCTCCTCCGCCCAGTGTTTCTCTCTCTCTCTCTCTCTCTCTCCCCCCAGTGTTTCTCTCTCTCCCCCAGTGTTTCCCTCTCTCCTCACCCCGGTGTTTCTCTCTCACTTCCCCAGTGTTTCTCTCTCTCTCCCCCCAGTGTATCTAAATCTCTCCTCCCCCCAGTGTTTCTCTCTCGCCCCCCAGTGTTTCTCTCCCTCTCTCCACCCAGTGTTTCCCTCTCTCCTCCCCCCAGTTATTCTCTCTCTCTCTCACCCCAGTGTTTCTCTCTCTCCCCCAGAGTTTCTCTCTCTCCCCCCCCAGTGTTTCTCTCTATCTCTATCCCCCAAGTGTTTCTCTCTCTCTCCCCCCAGTGTTTCTCTCTCTCTCCCCCCAGTGTTTCTCTCTCTCTCCCCCCAGTGTATCCCAATCTCTCCACCGCCCAGTGTTTCTCTCTCACCCCCCAGTGTTTCTTTCACTCCCCCCAATGTTTCTCTCTCCCCCCAGTGCTTCTCTCTCTCTCCCCAGTGTTTCTCTCTCTCTTTCCCAGTGTTTCTCTCTCTCTCCCCCAATGTATCCCAATCTCTACTCCCCCCAGTGTTTCTCTCTCTTCCCCCAGTGTTTATCTCTCCCACCCCAGCATTTCTCTCTCCCTCTCTCTCTCCCCAGTGTTTCACTCTCTATCTCTCTCCACTCAGTTCTTTTCTCTCTCTCTCTCCCGCTCTGTGTTTCTCTCTCACTCTCCCCAGTGTTTCTCTCTCTGTCCCCCTCCCCAGTGTTTCTCTCTCTCCTCCCCCAGTTGTTCTCACTCTACCTCCAGTATTTCTCTCTCTCTCCCCCATGTTTCTCTCTCTCTCCCCAGTGTTTCTCTCTCTCCCCATTGTTTCTCTCTCACCCCCAGTGTTTCTCTCTCTCTCCGCCCCCCAGTGTTTCTCGATCTCCCCCCAGTGTTTCTCTCTCTCTCCCCCACCCCCACAGCGTTTCTCTCTCTCTCCCCGTGGTGTTTAAATCTTTCTCTCCCCCAGTGTACTCTCTCTCTCTCCCCGAGTGTGTTTCTCTCTCTCTCTCGACCCAGTGTTTCCCTCTCTCCTCCCCGCAGTGTTTCTCTCTCTGTCGCCCTCCCCAGTGTTTCTCTCTCTACTCCCCCCAGTGTTTCTCACTCTCCCCGAGTATTTCTCTCTCTCTCCCCGGTGTTTCTCTCTCTCTCCCCAGTGTATCTCAATCTCGCCTCCCCCCAGTGTTTCTCTCTCTCCCCCCAGTGTTTCTCTCTCTCTCTCCACCCAGTGTATTCCCTCTCTCATCCCACCCAGTTATTTTCTCTCTCTCTCTCCCCAGTGTTTCTCTCTCTCTCCAACACCATGTGTTTCTCTCTCTCTCTCTCCCCCAGTGTTTCTTTCTCTCTCCTCCCCCAGTGTTTCTCTCTCTCTCCCCCAGTGTTTCTCTCTCTGCCCCCCCCAGTGTTTCTCTCTCTCTCTATCCCCCCAGTGTTGCTCTCTCTCTCCGCACAGTGTTTCTCTCTCTCTCCCCCCAGTGTTTCTCTCTCTCTCCCCCCAGTGTATCCCAGTCTCTCCTCCCGCCAGTATTTAACTCTCACCCCCCAGTGCTTCTCTCTCTCTCCCCAGTGTTCCTCTCTCTCTCCCCCCCCAGTATTTCCCTCTCTCTCCCCGGATTTTCTCTGTCTCTCCCCAGTGTTTCTCTCTCAACCCCAGTGTTTCTCTCTCTCTCCACCCCCCAGTGTTTCTATATCTCCCCCCATTTTTTCTCTCTCTCTCGCCCCACTGTTTCTCTCTCTCCCCCCAGTCTTTCTCTCCCCCTCCCCCCAGTATTTCTCTCTCTCCCCCAGTCTTTCTCTCTCTCTCCCCCCAGTGTTGCTCTCTCTCTCTCCCCCCAGTGTTGCTCTCTCTCCCCCAGTGTTTCCCTCTCTCCTCACCCCAGTGTTTCTCTCTCTCTCCCCCCAGTGTATCTCAATCTCTCCTCCTCCCAGTGTTTCTCTCTCTCGCCCCCAGTGTTTCTTTCTCTCTCTCCCCCCAGTGTTTCTCTCTCCTCCCCCCAGTATTTCTCTCTCTCTCCTCCAGTGTTTCTCTCTTTCTCCCCCTGGGTGTATCTCAATCTCTCCCCCCACCCAGTGTTTCTCTCTCTCCCCCCAGTGTTTCTCTCTCTCTCTCCACCCAGTGTTTCCCTCTCTCCTTCCCACAGTTATTCTCTCTCTCCGCCAGTGTTTCCCTCTCTCCTCCCCCCAGTGTTTCTCTCTCTCTCTCCCCCAGTGTATCTCAATCTCTCTCCCCCCCAGTATTTCTCTCTCTCTCCCCTGTGTTTCTCTCTCTCTCCCCAGTGTTTCTCTCTCACCCCCAGTGTTTCTCTCTCTTTTCGCCCCCCAGTGTTTCTCTATCTCCCCCCAGTGTTTCTCTCTCTCTCTCCCCCCAGTCTTTCTCTCTCACTCCCCCCAGTGTTTCTCTCTCTCTCTCTCCCCCCAGTGTTTCTCTCTCTCCCCCAGTATTTCTCTCTCTCCCTCCCCCCAGTGTATCTCAATCTCTCCTCCCCCCAGTATTTCTCTCTCTCTCCCACCAGTGTCTCTCTCTCTCTCCCCCAGTGTTTCTCTCTCTCTCTCCCCAGTGTATCTCAATCTCTCCTCCCCCCAGTATTTCTCTCTCTCCCCCCAGTGTTTTTCTCTCTCTCTCCACCCAGTGTTTCCCTCTCTCCTCCCCCCAATTATTCTCTCTCTCTCTCTCCCCCCAGTGTTTCTTTCTCTCTGCTCCCCCCACTGTTTCTCTCTCTCTCCCCCCAGTGTTTCTCTCTCTCTCCCCCCAGTGTATCCCAGTCTCTCCTCCCGCCAGTATTTAACTCTCACCCCCCAGTGCTTCTCTCTCTCTCCCCAGTGTTCCTCTCTCTCTCACCAGTGTTTCTCTCTCTCTCCCCGGTTTTTCTCTGTCTCTCCCCAGTGTTTGTCTCTCCCCCCAGTGTTTCTCTCTCAACCCCAGTGTTTCTCTCTCTCTCCACCACCAGTGTTTCTATATCTCCCCCCAGTTTTTCTCTCTCTCTCGCCCCACTGTTTCTCTCTCTCCCCCCAGTCTTTCTCTCCCCCTCCCCCCAGTATTTCTCTCTCTCCCCCAGTCTTTCTCTTTCTCTCCCCCCAGTGTTGCTCTCTCTCTCTCCCCCCAGTGTTGCTCTCTCTCCCCCAGTGTTTCCCTCTCTCCGCCCCCCAGTGTTTCTCTCTCTCCCCCCCAGTATTTCTCACTCTCTCCCCTGTGTTTCTCTCTCTCTCCCCAGTGTTTCTCTCTCACCCCCAGTGTTTCTCTCTCTTTTCGCCCCCCAGTGTTTCTCTATCTCCCCCCAGTGTTTCTCTCTCTCTCTCCCCCAGTCTTTCTCTCTCACTCCCCCCAGTGTTTCTCTCTCTCTCTCCCCCCAGTGTTTCTCTCTCTCCCCCAGTGTTTCTCTCTCTCCCTCCCCGGGGTGTATCTCAATCCCTCCTCCCCCCAGTATTTCTCTCTCTCTCCCACCAGTGTTTCTCTCTCTCTCCCCCAGTGTTTCTCTCTCTCTCTCCCCAGTGTATCTCAATCTCTCCTCCCCCCAGTATTTCTCTCTCTCCCCCCAGTGTTTTTCTCTCTCTCTCCACCCAGTGTTTCCCTCTCTCCTCCCCCCAATTATTCTCTCTCTCTCTCTCCCCCCAGTGTTTCTTTCTCTCTCCTCCCCCCACTGTTTCTCTCTCTCTCCCCCCAGTGTTTCTCTCTCTCTCCCCCCAGTGTATCCCAGTCTCTCCTCCCGCCAGTATTTAACTCTCACCCCCCCAGTGCTTCTCTCTCTCTCCCCAGTGTTCCTCTCTCTCTCTCACCAGTGTTTCTCTCTCTCTCCCCGGTTTTTCTCTGTCTCTCCCCAGTGTTTGTCTCTCCCCCCATTGTTTCTCTCTCAACCCCAGTGTTTCTCTCTCTCTCCACCCTCCAGTGTTTCTATATCTCCCCCCAGTTTTTCTCTCTCTCTCGCCCCACTGTTTCTCTCTCTCACCCCAGTCTTTCTCTCTCCCTCCCCCCAGTATTTCTCTCTCTCCCCCAGTCTTTCTCTCTCTCTCCCCCCAGTGTTGCTCTCTCTCTCTCCCCCCAGTGTTGCTCTCTCTCCCCCAGTGTTTCCCTCTCTCCGCCCCCCAGTGTTACTCTCTCTCCCCCCCAGTATTTCTCTCTCTCTCCCCTGTGTTTCTCTCTCTCTCCTCAGTGTTTCTCTCTCACCCCCAGTGTTTCTCTCTCTTTTCGCCCCCCAGTGTTTCTCTATCTCCCCCCAGTGTTTCTCTCTCTCTCCCCCCAGTCTTTCTCTCTCACTCCCCCCAGTGTTTCTCTCTCTCTCTCTCCCCCCAGTGTTTCTCTCTCTCCCCAGTGTTTCCCTCACTCCTCACCCCAGTGTTTCTCTCTCTCCCTCCCCCCAGTGTATCTCAATCTCTCCTCCCCCCAGTATTTCTCTCTCTCTCCCACCAGTGTTTCTCTCTCTCTCCCCCAGTGTTTCTCTCTCTCTCTCCCCAGTGTATCTCAATCTCTCCTCCCCCCAGTATTTCTCTCTCTCCCCCCAGTGTTTCTCTCTCTCTCTCCACCCAGTGTTTCCCTCTCTCCTCCCCCCAATTATTCTCTCTCTCTCTCTCCCACCAGTGTTTCTCTCTCTCGACAACACCATGTGTTTCTCTCTCTCTCTCTCTCTCCCAGTGTTTCTTTCTCTCTCCTCCCCCCACTGTTTCTCTCTCTCTCCCCCCAGTGTTTCTCTCTCTGCCCCCCCAGTTTTTCTCTCTCTCTCTATCCCCCCAGTGTTTCTCTCTCTCTCCGCCCAGTGTTTCTCTCTCTCTCCCCCCAGTGATTCTCTCTCTCTCCCCCCAGTGTATCCCAGTCACTCCTCCCCCCAGTATTTCCCTCTCACCCCCCAGTGTTTCTGTCTCTCCCCACAATGTTTTTCTCTCCCCCCCAGTGCTTCTCTCTCTCTCCCCAGTGATTCTCTCTCTCTCTCCCAGTGTTTCTCTCTCTCCCCGCAATGTTTCTCTCTCTCCCCCCAGTGCTTCACTCTCTCTCCCCAATCTCTACTCCCCCCAGTGTTTCTCTCTCTTCCCCCAGTGTTTCTCCCTCTCCCCGCAATGTTTCTCTCTCTCCCCCCAGTGCTTCACTCTCTCACCCCACTATTTCTCTCTCCCTCTCTCTCTCCCCAGTGTTTCACTCTCTCTCTCTATTCCCGCAGTTTATTTTCGCTCTCTCCACCCCTCTGTGTTTCTCTCTCCCGCTCCCCCGGTGTTTCTCTCTCTGTCCCCCTCCCGAGTTTTTCTCTCTCTCCTCCCCCCAGTGTTTCTCTCTCTCCCCCAGTGTTTCTCTCTCTCCCCAGTGTTTCTCTCTCACCCCCAGTGTTTCTCTCTCTTTTCGCCCCCCAGTGTTTCTCTATCTCCCCCCAGTGTTTCTCTCTCTCTCTCTCCCCCCAGTGTTTCTCTCTCTCCCCCAGTGTTTCCCTCTCTCCTCACCCCAGTGTTTCTCTCTCTCTCTCCCCCCAGTGTTTCTCTCTCTCTCTCCACCCAGTGTTTCCCTCTCTCCTCCCCCCAATTATTCTCTCTGTCTCTCTCCCCCCAGTGTTTCTCTCTCTCGCCCACACCATGTTTTTCTCTCTCTCTCTATCTCTCTCTCTCTCTCCCAGTGTTTCTTTCTCTCTCCTCCCCCCACTGTTTCTCTCTCTCTCCCCCCAGTGTTTCTCTCTCTGCCCCCCCAGTGTTTCTCTCTCTCTCTATCCCCCCAGTGTTTCTCTCTCTCTCCGCCCAGTGTTTCTCTCTCTCTCCCCCCAGTGATTCTCTCTCTCTCCCCCCAGTGTATCCCAGTCACTCCTCCCCCCAGTATTTCCCTCTCACCCCCCAGTGTTTCAGTCTCTCCCCCCAATGTTTTTCTCTCCCACCCAGTGCTTCTCTCTCTCTCCCCAGTGTTTCTCTCTCTCTCTCCCAGTGTTTCTCTCTCTCCCCGCAATGTTTCTCTCTCTCCCCCCAGTGCTTCACTCTCTCTCCCCAATCTCGACTCCCCCCAGTGTTTCTCTCTCTTCCCCCAGTGTTTCTCCCTCTCCCCGCAATGTTTCTCTCTCTCCCCCCAGTGCTTCACTCTCTCACCCCACTATTTCTCTCTCCCTCTCTCTCTCCCCAGTGTTTCACTCTCTCTCTCTATTCCCCCAGTTTTTTTTCGCTCTCTCCACCCCTCTGTGTTTCTCTCTCTCTCTCCCCCGGTGTTTCTCTCTCTGTCCCCCTCCCGAGTATTTCTCTCTCTCCTCCCCCCAGTGTTTCTCTCTCTCCCCCAGTGTTTCCCTCTCTCCTCCCCCCAGTGTTTCTCTCTCTCTCTCCCCCCAGTGTATCTCAATCTCTCCGCCCCCCAGTGTTTCTCTCTCACCCCCAGTGTTTCTCTCTCTTTTCGCCCCCCAGTGTTTCTCTATCTCCCCCAGTGTTTCTCTCTCTCTCCCCCCAGTCTTTCTCTCTCACTCCCCCCAGTGTTTCTCTCTCTCTCTCTCCCCCCAGTGTTTCTCTCTCTCCCCCAGTGTTTCCCTCTCTCCCTCCCCCCAGTGTATCTCAATCTCTCCTCCCCCCAGTATTTCTCTCTCTCTCCCAACAGTGTTTCTCTCTCTCTCCCCCAGTGTTTCTCTCTCTCTCCCCCCAGTGTATCTAAATCTCTCCTCCCCCCAGTGTTTCTCTCTCGCCCCCCAGTGTTTCTCTCCCTCTCTCCACCCAGTGTTTCCCTCTCTCCTCCCCCCAGTTATTCTTTCTCTCTCTCACCCCAGTGTTTCTCTCTCTCTCCCACACCATGTGTTTCTCTCTCTCTCTCCCCCAGTGTTTCTTTCTCTCTCCTCCCCCACTGTTTCTCTCTCTCTCCCCCCAATGTATCCCAAACTGCTCCCCCCAGTGTTTCTCTCTCTTCCCCCAGTGTTTCTCTCTCTCCCCACAATGTTTCTCTCTCTCCCCCTAGTGTTTCTCTCTCTCTCCCCAGTATTTCTCTCTCTCTCCCCGGTGTTTCTCTCTCTCTCCCCAGTGTTTCTCTCTCTCCCCCAGAGTTTTTCTCTCTCCCCCCCCCCAGTGTTTCTCTCTCTCTCCCCCCAGTGTATCCCAATCTCTCCTCCGCCCAGTGTTTCTCTCTCACCCCCCAGTGTTTCTTTCACTCCCCCCAATGTTTCTCTCTCCCCCCAGTGCTTCTCTCTCTCTCCCCAGTGTTTCTCTCTCTCTTTCCCAGTGTTTCTCTCTCTCTCCCCCAATGTATCCCAATCTCTACTCCCCCCAGTGTTTCTCTCTCTTCCCCCAGTGTTTATCTCTCCCACCCCAGCATTTCTCTCTCCCTCTCTCTCTCCCCAGTGTTTCACTCTCTATCTCTCTCCACTCAGTTCTTTTTTCTCTCTCTCTCCCGCTCTGTGTTTCTCTCTCACTCTCCCCAGTGTTTCTCTCTCTGTCCCCCTCCCCAGTGTTTCTCTCTCTCCTCCCCCAGCTGTTCTCACTCTACCTCCAGTATTTCTCTCTCTCTCCCCGGTGTTTCTCTCTCTCTCCCCAGTGTTTCTCTCTCTCCCCATTGTTTCTCTCTCACCCCCAGTGTTTCTCTCTCTCCCCATTGTTTCTCTCTCACCCCCAGTGTTTCTCTCTCTCTCCGCCCCCCAGTGTTTCTCCATCTCCCCCCAGTGTTTCTCTCTCTCTCCACCCCCCCCCCCAACAGCGTTTCTCTCTCTCCCCCCGTGGTGTTTAAATCTTTCTCTCCCCCAGTGTACTCTCTCTCTCTCCCCGAGTGTTTTTCTCTCTCTCTCTCGACCCAGTGTTTCCCTCTCTCCTCCCCGCAGTGTTTCTCCCTCTCTCGCCCCCCAGTGTTTCTCTCTCTCTCTCTCTCCACCCAGTGTTTCTCTCTCTCTCTCTCTCTCTCTCTCCCCCCAGTATTTCTCTCTCACTCCCCGGTGTTTCTCTCTCTTTCCCCAGTGTTTCTCTCTCTATCCGCCCCCCAGTGTTTCTCTCTCTCTCGCCCCACTGTTTCTCTCTCTCCCCCCACCTGTTTCTCTCTCTCTCTCCCCATTCTTTCTCTCTCTCTCCCCCCAGTGTTTCTCTCTCTCTCTCCCCCAGTGTTTCTCTCTCTCTCTCCCCCCAGTGTTTCTCTCTCTGCCCCAGTGTTTCCCTCTCTCCTCCCCCCAGTGTTTCTCTCTCTCTCTCCCCCCAGTGTATCTCAATCTCTTCCCCCTCCCAGTGTTTCTCTCTCCTCCCCCCATTATTTCTCTCTCTCTCCCCCAGTGTTTCTCTCTCTCTCCCCCAGTGTTTCTCGCGCTCTCTCCCCAGTGTTTCACTCTCTCTCCCCCCAGTATTTCTCCATCTCTCCCACACCATGTTTTTCTCTCTCTCTCTCTCCCCCAGTGTATCTTTCTCTCTCCTCCCCCCACTGTTTCTCCCTCTCTCCCCCCAGTGATTCGCTCTCTCTCTCTCACCACTGTGTTTCTCTCTCTCCCTCCCCAGTGTTTCTCTCACTGCCCCCTCCCCAGTGTTTCTGTCTCTCCATCCCCAGTTTTTCTCTCTCTCCCCCCAGTATTTCTCTCTCTCTCCCCGGTGTTTCTCTCTCTCTCCCCAGTGTTTCTCTCTCTCCCCGCAATGTTTCTCTCTCTCCCCCCAGTGCTTCACTCTCTCTCCCCAATCTCCACTCCCCCCAGTGTTTCTCACTCTTCCCCCAGTGTTTCTCCCTCTCCCCGCAATGTTTCTCTCTCTCCCCCCAGTGCTTCACTCTCTCAACCCACTATTTCTCTCTACCTCTCTCTCTCCCCAGTGTTTCACTCTCTCTCTATCCCCCCAGTTTTTTTTCGCTCTCTCCACCCCTCTGTGTTTCTCTCTCTCTCTCCCCCGGTATTTCTCTCTATGTCCCCCTCCCGAGTGTTTATCTCTCTCCTCCCCCCAGTGTTTCCCTCTCTCCCCCAGTGTTTCCCTCTCTCCTCCCCCCAGTGTTTCTCTCTCTCTCTCCCCCCAGTGTATCTCAATCTCTCCGCCCCCCAGTGTTTCTCTCTCTCCCCCCCCCCAGTATTTCTCTCTCTCTCCCCTGTGTTTCTCTCTCACCCCCAGTGTTTCTCTCTCTTTTCGCCCCCCAGTGTTTCTCTATTTCCCCCCAGTGTTTCTCTCTCTCTCTCCCCCAGTCTTTCTCTCTCACTCACCCCAGTGTTTCTCTCTCTCTCTCTCCCCCCAGTGTTTCTCTCTCTCCCCCAGTGTTTCCCTCTCTCCTCACCCAAGTGTTTCTCTCTCTCCCTCCCCCCAGTGTATCTCAATCTCTCCTCCCCCCAGTATTTCTCTCTCTCTCCCACCAGTGTTTCTCTCTCTCTCCCCCGGTGTTTCTCTCTCTCTCCCCCCAGTGTATCTAAATCTCTCCTCCCCCCAGTGTTTCTCTCTCGCCCCCCAGTGTTTCTATCCCTCTCTCCACCCAGTGTTTCCCTCTCTCCTCCCCCCAGTTATTCTCTCTCTCTCTCACCCCAGTGTTTCTCTCTCTCTCCCACACCATGTGTTTCTCTCTCTCTCTCCCCCAGTGTTTCTTTCTCTCTCCTCCCCCACTCTTTCTCTCTCTCTCCCCCAGTGTTTCTCTCTCTCCCCAGTGTTTCTCTCTCTCCCCCACTGTTTCTCTCTCTCTCCCCCCAATGTATCCCAAACTGCTCCCCCAGTGTTTCTCTCTCTCCCCACAATGTTTCTCTCTCTCCCACTAGTGTTTCTCTCTCTCTCCCCAGTATTTCTCTCTCATTCCCCGGTGTTTCTCTCTCTCTCCCCAGTGTTTCTCTCTCTCCCCCAGAGTTTCTCTCTCTCCCCCCCCAGTGTTTCTCTCTATCTCTATCCCCCAAGTGTTTCTCTCTCTCTCCCCCCAGTGTTTCTCTCTCTCTCCCCCCAGTGTATCCCAGTCTCTCCTCCGCCCAGTGTTTCTCTCTCACCCCCCAGTGTTTCTTTCACTCCCCCCAATGTTTCTCTCTCCCCCCAGTGCTTCTCTCTCTCTCCCCAGTGTTTCTCTCTCTCTTTCCCAGTGTTTCTCTCTCTCTCCCCCAATGTATCCCAATCTCTACTCCCCCCAGTGTTTCTCACTGTTCCCCCAGTGTTTATCTCTCCCACCCCAGCATTTCTCTCTCCCTCTCTCTCTCCCCAGTGTTTCACTCTCTATCTCTCTCCACTCAGTTCTTTTCTCTCTCTCTCTCCCGCTCTGTGTTTCTCTCTCACTCTCCCCAGTGTTTCTCTCTCTGTCCCCCTCCCCAGTGTTTCTCTCTCTCCTCCCCCAGTTGTTCTCACTCTACCTCCAGTATTTCTCTCTCTCTCCCCGGTGTTTCTCTCTCACCCCCAGTGTTTCTCTCTCTCTCCGCCCCCCAGTGTTTCTCCATCTCCCCCCAGTGTTTCTCTCTCTCTCCCCCACCCCCCACAGCGTTTCTCTCTCTCTCCCCGTGGTGTTTAAATCTTTCTCTCCCCCAGTGTACTCTCTCTCTCTCCCCGAGTGTTTTTCTCTCTCTCTATCGACCCAGTGTTTCCCTCTCTCCTCCCCGCAGTGTTTCTCCCTCTCTCTCTCTCCACCCAGTGTTTATCTCTCTCTGTCTCTCTCTCTCTCCCCCCAGTATTTCTCTCTCACTCCCCGGTGTTTCTCTCTCTTTCCCCAGTGTTTCTCTCTCACCCCCAGTGTTTCTCTCTCTCTCCGCCCCAATGTTTCTCTCTCTCCCCCCAGTGTTTCTCTCTCTCTCTCCCCAGTCTTTCTCTCTCTCTCTCTCCCCCCAGTGTTTCTCTCTCTCTCCCCCAGTGTTTCTCTCTCTCCCAGTGTTTCCCTCTCTCCTCCCCCCAGTGTTTCTCTCTCTCTCTCCCCCCAGTGTATCTCAATCTCTCCCCCCGCCAGTGTTTCTCTCTCCTCCCCCCAGTATTTCTCTCTCTCTCCCCCCAGTGTTTCTCTCTCTCTCCCCCAGTGTTTCTCGCGCTCTCTCCCCAGTGTTTCTCTCTCTCTCCCCCCAGTATTTCTCCATCTCTCCCACACCATGTTTTTCTCTCTCTCTCTCTCCCACAGTGTTTCTTTCTCTCTCCTCCCCCCACTGTTTCTCCCTCTCTCCCCCCAGTGATTCGCTCTCTCTCTCTCACCACTGTGTTTCTCTCTCTTCCTCCCCAGTGTTTCTCTCTCTGTCCCCCTCCCCAGTGTTTCTCTCTCTCCATCCCCAGTTTTTCTCTCTCTCCCCCCAGTATTTCTCTCTCTCTCCCCGGTGTTTCTCTCTCTCTCCCCAGTGTTTCTCTCTCTCCCCAGTGTTTCTTTCTCACCCCCAGTGTTTCTCTCTCTCTCTCCCCTAGTGTTTAAATCTTTCTCTCCCCCAGTGTTTCCCTCTCTCCTCCCGGCAGTGTTTCTCTCTCTCTCGCCCCCCAGTGTTTATCTCTCTCTCTCTCACCCCAGTGTTTCTCTCTCTCTCACCCCAGTGTTTCTCTCTCTCTCCCCCCAGTGTTTCTCTCTCTCTCACCCCAGTGTTTCTCTCTCTCACCCCAGTGTTTCTCTCTCTCACCAGTGTTTCTCTCTCACCCCCAGTGTTTCTCTCTCTGTCCGCCCCCAGTGTTTCACGATCTCCCCCCAGTTTTTCTCTCTCTCTCGCCCAACTGTTTCTCTCTCTCACCCCAGTCTTTCTCTCCCCCTCCACCCAGTCTTTCTCTCTCTCTCCCCCCAGTCTTTCTCTCTCTCTCCCCCCAGTGTTTCTCTCTCTCTCCCCCCCCCAGTGTTTCTCCCTCTCCCCCAGTGTTTCCCTCTCTCCTCACCCCAGTGTTTCTCTCTCTCTCTCCTCCCAGTGTATCTCAATCTCTCCTCCCCCAGTGTTTCTCTCTCTCGCCCCCAGTGTTTATTTCTCTCTCTCCCACCCCAGTATTTCTCTATCTCTCCCCCCAATGTATCTCAATCTCTCCTACCCCCAGTGTTTCTCTCTCTCCCTCCCCCCAGTGTATCTCAATCCCTCCTCCCCCCAGTATTTCTCTCTCTCTCCCACCAGTGTTTCTCTCTCTCTCCCCCAGTGTTTCTCTCTCTCTCTCCCCAGTGTATCTCAATCTCTCCTCCCCCCAGTATTTCTCTCTCTCCCCCCAGTGTTTTTCTCTCTCTCTCCACCCAGTGTTTCCCTCTCTCCTCCCCCCAATTATTCTCTCTCTCTCTCTCCCCCCAGTGTTTCTTTCTCTCTCCTCCCCCCACTGTTTCTCTCTCTCTCCCCCCAGTGTTTCTCTCTCTCTCCCCCCAGTGTATCCCAGTCTCTCCTCCCGCCAGTATTTAACTCTCACCCCCCCAGTGCTTCTCTCTCTCTCCCCAGTGTTCCTCTCTCTCTCTCACCAGTGTTTCTCTCTCTCTCCCCGGTTTTTCTCTGTCTCTCCCCAGTGTTTGTCTCTCCCCCCATTGTTTCTCTCTCAACCCCAGTGTTTCTCTCTCTCTCCACCCTCCAGTGTTTCTATATCTCCCCCCAGTTTTTCTCTCTCTCTCGCCCCACTGTTTCTCTCTCTCACCCCAGTCTTTCTCTCTCCCTCCCCCCAGTATTTCTCTCTCTCCCCCAGTCTTTCTCTCTCTCTCCCCCCAGTGTTGCTCTCTCTCTCTCCCCCCAGTGTTGCTCTCTCTCCCCCAGTGTTTCCCTCTCTCCGCCCCCCAGTGTTACTCTCTCTCCCCCCCAGTATTTCTCTCTCTCTCCCCTGTGTTTCTCTCTCTCTCCCCAGTGTTTCTCTCTCACCCCCAGTGTTTCTCTCTCTTTTCGCCCCCCAGTGTTTCTCTATCTCCCCCCAGTGTTTCTCTCTCTCTCCCCCCAGTCTTTCTCTCTCACTCCCCCCAGTGTTTCTCTCTCTCTCTCTCCCCCCAGTGTTTCTCTCTCTCCCCAGTGTTTCCCTCACTCCTCACCCCAGTGTTTCTCTCTCTCCCTCCCCCCAGTGTATCTCAATCTCTCCTCCCCCCAGTATTTCTCTCTCTCTCCCACCAGTGTTTCTCTCTCTCTCCCCCAGTGTTTCTCTCTCTCTCTCCCCAGTGTATCTCAATCTCTCCTCCCCCCAGTATTTCTCTCTCTCCCCCCAGTGTTTCTCTCTCTCTCTCCACCCAGTGTTTCCCTCTCTCCTCCCCCCAATTATTCTCTCTCTCTCTCTCCCACCAGTGTTTCTCTCTCTCGACAACACCATGTGTTTCTCTCTCTCTCTCTCTCTCCCAGTGTTTCTTTCTCTCTCCTCCCCCCACTGTTTCTCTCTCTCTCCCCCCAGTGTTTCTCTCTCTGCCCCCCCAGTTTTTCTCTCTCTCTCTATCCCCCCAGTGTTTCTCTCTCTCTCCGCCCAGTGTTTCTCTCTCTCTCCCCCCAGTGATTCTCTCTCTCTCCCCCCAGTGTATCCCAGTCACTCCTCCCCCCAGTATTTCCCTCTCACCCCCCAGTGTTTCTGTCTCTCCCCACAATGTTTTTCTCTCCCCCCCAGTGCTTCTCTCTCTCTCCCCAGTGATTCTCTCTCTCTCTCCCAGTGTTTCTCTCTCTCCCCGCAATGTTTCTCTCTCTCCCCCCAGTGCTTCACTCTCTCTCCCCAATCTCTACTCCCCCCAGTGTTTCTCTCTCTTCCCCCAGTGTTTCTCCCTCTCCCCGCAATGTTTCTCTCTCTCCCCCCAGTGCTTCACTCTCTCACCCCACTATTTCTCTCTCCCTCTCTCTCTCCCCAGTGTTTCACTCTCTCTCTCTATTCCCGCAGTTTATTTTCGCTCTCTCCACCCCTCTGTGTTTCTCTCTCCCGCTCCCCCGGTGTTTCTCTCTCTGTCCCCCTCCCGAGTTTTTCTCTCTCTCCTCCCCCCAGTGTTTCTCTCTCTCCCCCAGTGTTTCTCTCTCTCCCCAGTGTTTCTCTCTCACCCCCAGTGTTTCTCTCTCTTTTCGCCCCCCAGTGTTTCTCTATCTCCCCCCAGTGTTTCTCTCTCTCTCTCTCCCCCCAGTGTTTCTCTCTCTCCCCCAGTGTTTCCCTCTCTCCTCACCCCAGTGTTTCTCTCTCTCTCTCCCCCCAGTGTTTCTCTCTCTCTCTCCACCCAGTGTTTCCCTCTCTCCTCCCCCCAATTATTCTCTCTGTCTCTCTCCCCCCAGTGTTTCTCTCTCTCGCCCACACCATGTTTTTCTCTCTCTCTCTATCTCTCTCTCTCTCTCCCAGTGTTTCTTTCTCTCTCCTCCCCCCACTGTTTCTCTCTCTCTCCCCCCAGTGTTTCTCTCTCTGCCCCCCCAGTGTTTCTCTCTCTCTCTATCCCCCCAGTGTTTCTCTCTCTCTCCGCCCAGTGTTTCTCTCTCTCTCCCCCCAGTGATTCTCTCTCTCTCCCCCCAGTGTATCCCAGTCACTCCTCCCCCCAGTATTTCCCTCTCACCCCCCAGTGTTTCAGTCTCTCCCCCCAATGTTTTTCTCTCCCACCCAGTGCTTCTCTCTCTCTCCCCAGTGTTTCTCTCTCTCTCTCCCAGTGTTTCTCTCTCTCCCCGCAATGTTTCTCTCTCTCCCCCCAGTGCTTCACTCTCTCTCCCCAATCTCTACTCCCCCCAGTGTTTCTCTCTCTTCCCCCAGTGTTTCTCCCTCTCCCCGCAATGTTTCTCTCTCTCCCCCCAGTGCTTCACTCTCTCACCCCACTATTTCTCTCTCCCTCTCTCTCTCCCCAGTGTTTCACTCTCTCTCTCTATTCCCCCAGTTTTTTTTCGCTCTCTCCACCCCTCTGTGTTTCTCTCTCTCTCTCCCCCGGTGTTTCTCTCTCTGTCCCCCTCCCGAGTATTTCTCTCTCTCCTCCCCCCAGTGTTTCTCTCTCTCCCCCAGTGTTTCCCTCTCTCCTCCCCCCAGTGTTTCTCTCTCTCTCTCCCCCCAGTGTATCTCAATCTCTCCGCCCCCCAGTGTTTCTCTCTCACCCCCAGTGTTTCTCTCTCTTTTCGCCCCCCAGTGTTTCTCTATCTCCCCCAGTGTTTCTCTCTCTCTCCCCCCAGTCTTTCTCTCTCACTCCCCCCAGTGTTTCTCTCTCTCTCTCTCCCCCCAGTGTTTCTCTCTCTCCCCCAGTGTTTCCCTCTCTCCCTCCCCCCAGTGTATCTCAATCTCTCCTCCCCCCAGTATTTCTCTCTCTCTCCCAACAGTGTTTCTCTCTCTCTCCCCCAGTGTTTCTCTCTCTCTCCCCCCAGTGTATCTAAATCTCTCCTCCCCCCAGTGTTTCTCTCTCGCCCCCCAGTGTTTCTCTCCCTCTCTCCACCCAGTGTTTCCCTCTCTCCTCCCCCCAGTTATTCTTTCTCTCTCTCACCCCAGTGTTTCTCTCTCTCTCCCACACCATGTGTTTCTCTCTCTCTCTCCCCCAGTGTTTCTTTCTCTCTCCTCCCCCACTGTTTCTCTCTCTCTCCCCCCAATGTATCCCAAACTGCTCCCCCCAGTGTTTCTCTCTCTTCCCCCAGTGTTTCTCTCTCTCCCCACAATGTTTCTCTCTCTCCCCCTAGTGTTTCTCTCTCTCTCCCCAGTATTTCTCTCTCTCTCCCCGGTGTTTCTCTCTCTCTCCCCAGTGTTTCTCTCTCTCCCCCAGAGTTTTTCTCTCTCCCCCCCCCCAGTGTTTCTCTCTCTCTCCCCCCAGTGTATCCCAATCTCTCCTCCGCCCAGTGTTTCTCTCTCACCCCCCAGTGTTTCTTTCACTCCCCCCAATGTTTCTCTCTCCCCCCAGTGCTTCTCTCTCTCTCCCCAGTGTTTCTCTCTCTCTTTCCCAGTGTTTCTCTCTCTCTCCCCCAATGTATCCCAATCTCTACTCCCCCCAGTGTTTCTCTCTCTTCCCCCAGTGTTTATCTCTCCCACCCCAGCATTTCTCTCTCCCTCTCTCTCTCCCCAGTGTTTCACTCTCTATCTCTCTCCACTCAGTTCTTTTTTCTCTCTCTCTCCCGCTCTGTGTTTCTCTCTCACTCTCCCCAGTGTTTCTCTCTCTGTCCCCCTCCCCAGTGTTTCTCTCTCTCCTCCCCCAGCTGTTCTCACTCTACCTCCAGTATTTCTCTCTCTCTCCCCGGTGTTTCTCTCTCTCTCCCCAGTGTTTCTCTCTCTCCCCATTGTTTCTCTCTCACCCCCAGTGTTTCTCTCTCTCCCCATTGTTTCTCTCTCACCCCCAGTGTTTCTCTCTCTCTCCGCCCCCCAGTGTTTCTCCATCTCCCCCCAGTGTTTCTCTCTCTCTCCACCCCCCCCCCCCAACAGCGTTTCTCTCTCTCCCCCCGTGGTGTTTAAATCTTTCTCTCCCCCAGTGTACTCTCTCTCTCTCCCCGAGTGTTTTTCTCTCTCTCTCTCGACCCAGTGTTTCCCTCTCTCCTCCCCGCAGTGTTTCTCCCTCTCTCGCCCCCCAGTGTTTCTCTCTCTCTCTCTCTCCACCCAGTGTTTCTCTCTCTCTCTCTCTCTCTCTCTCCCCCCAGTATTTCTCTCTCACTCCCCGGTGTTTCTCTCTCTTTCCCCAGTGTTTCTCTCTCTCTCCGCCCCCCAGTGTTTCTCTCTCTCTCGCCCCACTGTTTCTCTCTCTCCCCCCACCTGTTTCTCTCTCTCTCTCCCCATTCTTTCTCTCTCTCTCCCCCCAGTGTTTCTCTCTCTCTCTCCCCCAGTGTTTCTCTCTCTCTCTCCCCCCAGTGTTTCTCTCTCTGCCCCAGTGTTTCCCTCTCTCCTCCCCCCAGTGTTTCTCTCTCTCTCTCCCCCCAGTGTATCTCAATCTCTTCCCCCTCCCAGTGTTTCTCTCTCCTCCCCCCATTATTTCTCTCTCTCTCCCCCAGTGTTTCTCTCTCTCTCCCCCAGTGTTTCTCGCGCTCTCTCCCCAGTGTTTCACTCTCTCTCCCCCCAGTATTTCTCCATCTCTCCCACACCATGTTTTTCTCTCTCTCTCTCTCCCCCAGTGTATCTTTCTCTCTCCTCCCCCCACTGTTTCTCCCTCTCTCCCCCCAGTGATTCGCTCTCTCTCTCTCACCACTGTGTTTCTCTCTCTCCCTCCCCAGTGTTTCTCTCACTGCCCCCTCCCCAGTGTTTCTGTCTCTCCATCCCCAGTTTTTCTCTCTCTCCCCCCAGTATTTCTCTCTCTCTCCCCGGTGTTTCTCTCTCTCTCCCCAGTGTTTCTCTCTCTCCCCGCAATGTTTCTCTCTCTCCCCCCAGTGCTTCACTCTCTCTCCCCAATCTCCACTCCCCCCAGTGTTTCTCACTCTTCCCCCAGTGTTTCTCCCTCTCCCCGCAATGTTTCTCTCTCTCCCCCCAGTGCTTCACTCTCTCACCCCACTATTTCTCTCTACCTCTCTCTCTCCCCAGTGTTTCACTCTCTCTCTATCCCCCCAGTTTTTTTTCGCTCTCTCCACCCCTCTGTGTTTCTCTCTCTCTCTCCCCCGGTATTTCTCTCTATGTCCCCCTCCCGAGTGTTTATCTCTCTCCTCCCCCCAGTGTTTCCCTCTCTCCCCCAGTGTTTCCCTCTCTCCTCCCCCCAGTGTTTCTCTCTCTCTCTCCCCCCAGTGTATCTCAATCTCTCCGCCCCCCAGTGTTTCTCTCTCTCCCCCCCCCCAGTATTTCTCTCTCTCTCCCCTGTGTTTCTCTCTCACCCCCAGTGTTTCTCTCTCTTTTCGCCCCCCAGTGTTTCTCTATTTCCCCCCAGTGTTTCTCTCTCTCTCTCCCCCAGTCTTTCTCTCTCACTCACCCCAGTGTTTCTCTCTCTCTCTCTCCCCCCAGTGTTTCTCTCTCTCCCCCAGTGTTTCCCTCTCTCCTCACCCAAGTGTTTCTCTCTCTCCCTCCCCCCAGTGTATCTCAATCTCTCCTCCCCCCAGTATTTCTCTCTCTCTCCCACCAGTGTTTCTCTCTCTCTCCCCCGGTGTTTCTCTCTCTCTCCCCCCAGTGTATCTAAATCTCTCCTCCCCCCAGTGTTTCTCTCTCGCCCCCCAGTGTTTCTATCCCTCTCTCCACCCAGTGTTTCCCTCTCTCCTCCCCCCAGTTATTCTCTCTCTCTCTCACCCCAGTGTTTCTCTCTCTCTCTCCCCCAGTGTTTCTTTCTCTCTCCTCCCCCACTCTTTCTCTCTCTCTCCCCCAGTGTTTCTCTCTCTCCCCAGTGTTTCTCTCTCTCCCCCACTGTTTCTCTCTCTCTCCCCCCAATGTATCCCAAACTGCTCCCCCAGTGTTTCTCTCTCTCCCCACAATGTTTCTCTCTCTCCCACTAGTGTTTCTCTCTCTCTCCCCAGTATTTCTCTCTCATTCCCCGGTGTTTCTCTCTCTCTCCCCAGTGTTTCTCTCTCTCCCCCAGAGTTTCTCTCTCTCCCCCCCCAGTGTTTCTCTCTATCTCTATCCCCCAAGTGTTTCTCTCTCTCTCCCCCCAGTGTTTCTCTCTCTCTCCCCCCAGTGTATCCCAATCTCTCCTCCGCCCAGTGTTTCTCTCTCACCCCCCAGTGTTTCTTTCACTCCCCCCAATGTTTCTCTCTCCCCCCAGTGCTTCTCTCTCTCTCCCCAGTGTTTCTCTCTCTCTTTCCCAGTGTTTCTCTCTCTCTCCCCCAATGTATCCCAATCTCTACTCCCCCCAGTGTTTCTCACTGTTCCCCCAGTGTTTATCTCTCCCACCCCAGCATTTCTCTCTCCCTCTCTCTCTCCCCAGTGTTTCACTCTCTATCTCTCTCCACTCAGTTCTTTTCTCTCTCTCTCTCCCGCTCTGTGTTTCTCTCTCACTCTCCCCAGTGTTTCTCTCTCTGTCCCCCTCCCCAGTGTTTCTCTCTCTCCTCCCCCAGTTGTTCTCACTCTACCTCCAGTATTTCTCTCTCTCTCCCCGGTGTTTCTCTCTCACCCCCAGTGTTTCTCTCTCTCTCCGCCCCCCAGTGTTTCTCCATCTCCCCCCAGTGTTTCTCTCTCTCTCCCCCACCCCCCACAGCGTTTCTCTCTCTCTCCCCGTGGTGTTTAAATCTTTCTCTCCCCCAGTGTACTCTCTCTCTCTCCCCGAGTGTTTTTCTCTCTCTCTATCGACCCAGTGTTTCCCTCTCTCCTCCCCGCAGTGTTTCTCCCTCTCTCTCTCTCCACCCAGTGTTTATCTCTCTCTGTCTCTCTCTCTCTCCCCCCAGTATTTCTCTCTCACTCCCCGGTGTTTCTCTCTCTTTCCCCAGTGTTTCTCTCTCACCCCCAGTGTTTCTCTCTCTCTCCGCCCCAATGTTTCTCTCTCTCCCCCCAGTGTTTCTCTCTCTCTCTCCCCAGTCTTTCTCTCTCTCTCTCTCCCCCCAGTGTTTCTCTCTCTCTCCCCCCAGTGTTTCTCTCTCTCCCAGTGTTTCCCTCTCTCCTCCCCCCAGTGTTTCTCTCTCTCTCTCCCCCCAGTGTATCTCAATCTCTCCCCCCGCCAGTGTTTCTCTCTCCTCCCCCCAGTATTTCTCTCTCTCTCCCCCCAGTGTTTCTCTCTCTCTCCCCCAGTGTTTCTCGCGCTCTCTCCCCAGTGTTTCTCTCTCTCTCCCCCCAGTATTTCTCCATCTCTCCCACACCATGTTTTTCTCTCTCTCTCTCTCCCACAGTGTTTCTTTCTCTCTCCTCCCCCCACTGTTTCTCCCTCTCTCCCCCCAGTGATTCGCTCTCTCTCTCTCACCACTGTGTTTCTCTCTCTTCCTCCCCAGTGTTTCTCTCTCTGTCCCCCTCCCCAGTGTTTCTCTCTCTCCATCCCCAGTTTTTCTCTCTCTCCCCCCAGTATTTCTCTCTCTCTCCCCGGTGTTTCTCTCTCTCTCCCCAGTGTTTCTCTCTCTCCCCAGTGTTTCTTTCTCACCCCCAGTGTTTCTCTCTCTCTCTCCCCTAGTGTTTAAATCTTTCTCTCCCCCAGTGTTTCCCTCTCTCCTCCCGGCAGTGTTTCTCTCTCTCTCGCCCCCCAGTGTTTATCTCTCTCTCTCTCACCCCAGTGTTTCTCTCTCTCTCACCCCAGTGTTTCTCTCTCTCTCCCCCCAGTGTTTCTCTCTCTCTCACCCCAGTGTTTCTCTCTCTCACCCCAGTGTTTCTCTCTCTCACCAGTGTTTCTCTCTCACCCCCAGTGTTTCTCTCTCTGTCCGCCCCCAGTGTTTCACGATCTCCCCCCAGTTTTTCTCTCTCTCTCGCCCAACTGTTTCTCTCTCTCACCCCAGTCTTTCTCTCCCCCTCCACCCAGTCTTTCTCTCTCTCTCCCCCCAGTCTTTCTCTCTCTCTCCCCCCAGTGTTTCTCTCTCTCTCCCCCCCCCAGTGTTTCTCCCTCTCCCCCAGTGTTTCCCTCTCTCCTCACCCCAGTGTTTCTCTCTCTCTCTCCTCCCAGTGTATCTCAATCTCTCCTCCCCCAGTGTTTCTCTCTCTCGCCCCCAGTGTTTATTTCTCTCTCTCCCACCCCAGTATTTCTCTATCTCTCCCCCCAATGTATCTCAATCTCTCCTACCCCCAGTGTTTCTCTCTCTCCCCCCACTATTTCTCTCTCTCTCTCCACCCAGTGTTTCCCTCTCTCCTCCCCCCAGTTATTCTCTCTCCCTCTCCCCACATTGTTTCTCTCTCTCTCCCACACCATGTGTTTCTCTCTCTCGCTCTCCCCCAGTGTTTCTTTCTCTCTCCTCCCCCCACTGTTTCTCTCTCTCCCCCCCAGTGTTTCACTCTCTTCCCCCCCCAGTGTTTCTCTCTCCCTCTATCCCCCCAGTGTTTCTCTCTCTCTCCCCAGTGTTTCTCTCTCTCCCCCCAGTGTATCCCAGTCTCTCCTCCCCCCAGTATTTCTCTCTCACCCCCAGTGTTTCTCCCTCTCCCCGCAATATTTCTCTCTCTCACCCCAGTGCTTCACTCTCTCTCCCCAATGTTTATCTCTCTCACCCCAGTATTTCTCTCTCCCTATCTCTCTGCCCAGTGTTTCACTCTCTCTCTCTCTCTCCCCCCAGTTTTTCTCTCTCTCTCTCCCCCCTCCGTGTTTCTCTCTCTCTCTCCCCCAGTGTTTCTCTCTCTGTCCCGCTCCCCAGTGTTTCTCTCTCTACTCCCCCCAGTGTTTCTCACTCTCCCCCAGTGTTTCCCTCTCTCCTCCCCCCAGTGTTTCTCTCTCTGTCTCCCCCCAGTGTATCTCAATCTCTCCCCCCCAGTGTTTCTCTGTCTCCCCCCCGTGTATTTCTCTCTCACTGCCCGGTGTTTCTCTCTCTCTCCCCAATGTATCTCAATCTCTCCTCCCCTCAGTGTTTCTCTCTCTCCCCCCAGTGTTTCTCTCTCTCTCTCCACCCAGTGTATTCCCTCTCTCATCCCACCCAGTTATTCTCTCTCTCTCTCTCCCCAGTGTTTCTCTCTCTCTCCAACACCATGTATTTCTCTCTCTCTCTCTCCCCCAGTGTTTCTTTCTCTCTCCTCCCCCACTGTTTCTCTCTCTCTCCCCCAGTGTTTCTCTCTCTGCCCCCCCAGTGTTTCTCTCTCTCTCTATCCCCCCAGTGTTGCTCTCTCTCTCCGCACAGTGTTTCTCTCTCGCTCTCTTCCCCAGTGTTTCTTTCTCTCTCCTCCCCCACTGTTTCTCTCTCTCTCCCCCAGTGTTTCTCTCTCTGCCCCCCCTAGTGTTTCTCTCTCTCTCTATCCCCCCAGTGTTTCTCTCTCTCTCCCCCCAGTGTATCCCAGTCTCTCCTCCCGCCAGTATTTCTCTCTCACACCCCAGTGCTTCTCTCTCTCTCCCCAGTATTTCTCTCTCTCTCTCCCCAGTGTTTCTCTCTCTCTCCCCGGTTTTTCTCTGTCTCTCCCCAGTGTTTCTCTCTCCCCCCAGTGTTTCTCTCTCAACCCCAGTGTTTCTCTCTCTCTCCGCCCCCCAGTGTTTCTATATCTCCCCCCAGTTTTTCTCTCTCTCCCGCCCCACTGTTTCTCTCTCTCCCCCCAGTCTTTCTCTCCCCCTCCCCCCAGTGTTTCTCTCTCTCCCCCAGTCTTTCTCTCTCTCTCCCCCCAGTGTTGCTCTCTCTCTCTCCCCCCAGTGTTAATCTCTCTCCCCCAGTGTTTCCCTCTCTCCTCACCCAGTGTTTCTCTCTCTCTCCCCCCAGTGTATCTCAATCTCTCCTCCTCCCAGTGTTTCTCTCTCCTCCCCCCAGTATTTCTCCCTCTCTCCTCCAGTGTTTCTCTCTTTCTCCCCCCAGTGTATCTCAATCTCTCCTCCCCCCAGTGTTTGTCTCTCTCCCCCCAGTGTTTCGCTCTCTCTCTCCACCCAGTGTTTCCCTCTCTCCTCTCCCCAGTTATTCTCTCTCTCCCCCAGTGTTTCCCTCTCTCCTCCCCCCAGTGTTTCTCTCTCTCCTCCCCCCAGTGTTTCTCTCTTCTCTCCACCCAGTGTTTCTCTCTCTCCCCCAGTGTTTCCCTCTCTCCTCCCCCCAGTGTTTCTCTCTCTCTCTCCCCACAGTGTATCTCAATCTCTCCCCCCCAGTGTTTCTCTCTCTCCCCAACCAGTATTTTTCTCTCTCTCCCCGGTGTTTCTCTCTCTCTCCCCAGTGTATCTCAATCTCTCCTCCCCCCAGTATTTCTCTCTCTCCCCCCCATGTTTCTTTCTCTCTCTCCACCCAGTGGTTCCCTCTCTCCTCCCCCAATTATTCTCTCTCTCTCTCCCCCCCCAGTGTTTCTCTCTCTCTCCCACACCATGTGTTTCTCTCTCTCTCTCTCTCTCTCCCAGTGTTTCTTTCTCTCTCCTCCCCCCACTGTTTCTCTCTCTCTCCCCCCAGTGTTTCTCTCTCTGCCCCCCCAGTGTTTCTCTCCCTCTCTATCCCCCCATTGTTTCTCTCTCTCTCCGCCCAGTGTTTCTCTCTCTCTCCCCCCAGTGATTCTCTCTCTCTCCCCCCAGTGTATCCCAGTCACTCCTCCCCCCAGTATTTCTCTCTCACCCCCAGTGTTTCTGTCTCCACCCCCAATGTTTTTCTCTCCCCCCAGTGCTTCTCTCTCTCTCCCCAGTGTTTCTCTCTCTCTCTCCCAGTGTTTCTCTCTCTCCCCGCAATGTTTCTCTCTCTCCCCCCAGTGCTTCACTCTCTCTCCCCAATCTCTACTCCCCCCAGTGTTTCTCTCTCTTCCCCCAGTGTTTCTCCCTCTCCCCGCAATGTTTCTCTCTCTCCCCCCAGTGCTTCACTCTCTCACCCCACTATTTCTCTCTCCCTCTCTTTCTCCCCAGTGTTTCACTCTCTCTCTCTATCCCCCCAGTTTTTTTTTCGCTCTCTCCCCCCCTCTGTGTTTCTCTCTCTCTCTCCCGCGGTGTTTCTCTCTCTGTCCCCCTCCCGAGTGTTTCTCTCTCTCCTCCCCCCAGTGTTTCTCTCTCTCCCCCAGTGTTTCCCTCTCTCCTCCCCCCAGTGTTTCTCTCTCTCTCTCCCCCCAGTGTATCTCAATCTCTCCGCCCCCCAGTGTTTCTCTCTCTCCCCCCCTGTAATTATCTCTCTCTCCCCGGTGTTTCTCTCTCTCTCCCCAGTGTTTCCCTCTCACCCCCAGTGTTTCTCTATCTCCCCCCAGTGTTTCTCTCTCTCTCTCCCCCCAGTCTGTCTCTCTCACTCCCCCCAGTATTTCTCTCTCTCTCTCTCCCCCAGTGTTTCTCCCTCTCCCTCCCCCCAGTGTATCTCAATCTCTCCTCCCCCCAGTATTTCTCTCTCTCTCTCCCCCAGTGTTTCTCTCTCTCTCCCCCAGTGTTTCTCTCTCTCTCCCCCCAGTGTATCTAAATCTCTCCTCCCCCCAGTGTTTCTCTCTCGCCCCCCAGTGTTTCTCTCCCTCTCTCCACACAGTGTTTCCCTCTCTCCTCCCCCAGTTATTCTCTCTCTTTCTCACCACAGTGTTTCTCTCTCTCTCCCACACCATGTGTTTCTCTCTCTCTCTCTCCCCCAGTGTTTCTTTCTCTCTCCTCCCCCCACTCTTTCTCTCTCTCTCCTCCAGTGTTTCTCTCTCTCCCCAGTGTTTCACTCTCTCCCCCACTGTTTCTCTCTCTCTCCCCCCAATGTATCCCAAACTGCTCCCCCCAGTGTTTCTCTCTCTTCCCCCAGTACTTCACTCTCTCTCCCCAGTGTTTATCTCTCTCACCCCAGTATTTCTCCCTCCCTCTCTCTCTCCCCAGTGTTTCACTCTCTCTCTCTCACCCCAGTTTTTTTCTCTCTCTCACCCCCAGTTGTTCTCTCTCTCCCCCCAGTATTTCTCTCTCTCTCCCCGGTGTTTCTCTCTCTCTCCCCAGTGTTTCTCTCTCTCCCCAGTGTTTTTCTCTCACCCCCAATGTTTCTCTCTCTCTCCGCCCCCCAGTGTTTCTCTATCTCCCCCCAGTGTTTCTCTCTCTCTCTCCCCAGTGTTTCTCTCTCTCTCTCCCGAGTGTTTAAATCTTTCTCTCCCCCAGTGTTTCTCTCTCTCTCTCCACCAAGTGTTTCCCTCTCTCCTCCCCCCAATTATTCTCTCTCTCTCCCCCCCAGTGTTTCTCTCTCTCTCCCACACAATGTGTTTCTCTCTCTCTCTCTCTCTCCCAGTGTTTCATTCTCACTCCTCCCCCCACTGTTTCTCTCTCTCTCCCCCCAGTGTTTCTCTCTCTGCCCCCCCCAGTGTTTCTCTCTCTCTCTATCCCCCCAGTGTTTCTCTCTCTCTCCGCCCAGTGTTTCTATCTCTCTCCCCCCAGTGTTTCTCTCTCTCTCCGCCCGGTGTTTCTCTCTCTCTCCCCCCAGTGTTTCTCTCTCTCCTCCCCCCAGTATTTCTCTCTCACCCCCCAGTGCTTCTCTCCCTCCCCGCAATGTTTCTCTCTCTCCCCCCAGTGCTTCACTCTCTCTCCCCAATCTCTGCTCCCCCCAGTGTTTCTCTCTCTTCCCCCAGTGTTTCTCCCTCTCCCCGCAATGTTTCTCTCTCTCCCCCCAGTGCTTCACTCTCCCTCTCTCTCTCCCCAGTGTTTCACTCTCTCTCTCTATCCCCCCAGTTTTTTTCTCTCTCTCTCCCACCCTCTGTTTTTCTCTCTCTCTCTCCCCCAGTGTTTCTCTCTCTGTCCCCCTCCCGAGTGTTTCTCTCTCTCCTCCCCCAGTGTTTCTCTCTCTCTCTCCCCCCAGTTTATCTCAATCTCTCCCCCCCCCCAGTGTTTCTCTCTCTCCCCCCAGTATTTCTCTCTCTCTCCGCCCCCAAGTGTTTCTCTATCTCCCCCCAGTGTTTCTCTCTCTCTCTCCCCCCAGTGTTTCTCTCTCGCCACCAGTGTTTCTCTCTCTCCCTCCCCCCAGTGTATCTCAAGCTCTCCTCCCCCCAGTATTTCTCTCTCTCTCCCCCCAGTGTTTCTCTCTCTCTCCCCCAGTGTTTCTCTCTCTCTCTCCCCAGTGTATCTAAATCTCTCCCCCCCCCCAGTGTTTCTCTCTCGCCCCCAGTGTTTCTCTCTCTCTCTCCACCCAGTGTTTCCCTCTCTCCTCCCCCCAGTTATTCTCTATCTCTCTCACCCCAGTCTTTCTCTCTCTCTCCCACACCATGTGTTTCTCTCTCTCTCTCTCACCCAGTGTTTCTTTCTCTCTCCTCCCCCCACTCTTTCTCTCTCTCTCCCCCAGTGTTTCTCTCTCTCTCCCCAGTGTTTCTCTCTCTCCCCCAGTGTTTCTCTCTCTCTCCCCCCAATGTATCCCAAACTGCTCCCCCCAGTGTTTCTCTCTCTTCCCCCAGTGTGACTCTCTCTCCCCGCAATGTTTCTCTCTCTCCCCCCAGTGCTTCACTCTCTCTCCACAGTGTTTATCTCTCTCACCCCAGTATTTCTCCCTCCCTCTCTCTCTCCCCAGTGTTTCACTCTCTCTCTCTCTCACCCCAGTTTTTTTCTCTCTCTCTCCCCCATCTCTGTTTCTCTCTGTTTCTCCCCAGTGTTTCTCTCTCTGTCAGCCTCCCCAGTGTTTCTCTCTCTCTCCCCCCAGTTGTTCTCTCTCTCCCTCCAGTATTTCTCTCTCCCTCCCCAGTGTTTCTCTCTCTCTCCCCAGTGTTTCTCTCTCTCCCCAGTGTTTCTCTCTCACCCCCAATGTTTCTCTCTCTCTCCGACCCCCAGTGTTTCTCTGTCTCCCCCCAGTGTTTCTCTCTCTCTCTCTCCCCAGTGTTTCTCTCTCTCTCTCCCGAGTGTTTAAATCTTTCTCTCCCCCAGTGTTTCTCTCTCTCTCTCCCCCAGTGTTGCTCTCTCTCTCTCCACCAAGTGTTTCCCTCTCTCCTCCCCGCAGTATTTCTCTCTGTCTCCCCGGTGTTTCTCTCTCTCTCCCCAGTGTTCTCTCTCTCCCCAATGTTTCTCTCTCACCCTTAGTGTTTCTCTCTCTCTCTCCACCCAGTGTTTCCCACTCTCCTCCCCGCAGTGTTTCTCTCTCTCTCGCCCCCCAGTTTTTCTCTCTCTCTCTCTCACCCAAGTGTTTCTCTCTCTCTCCCCCCACGGTTTCTCTCTCTCCCCCCAGTATTTCTCTCTCTCTCCCCGGTGTTTCTCTCTCACTCCCCAGTGTTTATCTCTCACCCCCAGTATTTCTCTCTCTCTCCCCGCAGTGTTTCTCTCTCTCTCTCCCCCAGTGTTTCTCCCTCTCTCCCCCCAGAGTATCTCAATTTCTCCTCCCCGCAGTGTTTCCCTCTCTTCCCTTAGTCTTTCTCTCTCCATCTCCACCCAGTGTTTCCCTCTCTCCTCCCCCCAGTTACTCTCTCTCTCGCTCCCCCCAGTGTTTCTCTCTCTCTCCCACACCATGTGTTTCTCTCTCTCACTCTCCACCCACTGTTTCTCTCTCTCGCCCCCCACTATTTCTCTCTCTCTCCCCGGTGTTTCTCTCTCTCTCTCCAGTGTTTCTCTCTCTCCCCAATGTTTCTCTCTCACCCCTAGTGTTTCTCTCTCTCTCCGCCCCCCAGTGTTTCTCTCTCTGTCCCCCACCCTGTGTTTCTCTCTCTCTCTCCCAGTGTTTCATCCTCTCTCCTCCCCCCAGTGTTTCTCTCTCTCTCTCCCCGAGTGTATCTCAATCTCTCCGCCCCCCAGTGTTTCTCTCTCTCCCCCCCAGTATTTCTCTCTCTCTCCCCGGTGTTTCTCTCTCTCTCCCCAGTGTTTCTCTCTCACCCCCAGTGTTTCTCTCTCTCTTCGCCCCCTAGTGTTTCTCTATCTCCCCCCAGTGTTTCTCTCTCTCTCTCCCCCCAGTATTTCTCTCTCTCTCCCCCAGTGTTTCTCTCTCTCTCCCCCAGTGTTTATCTCTCTCTCCCCCCAGTGTATCTAAATCTCTCCTCCCCCAGTGTTTCTCTCTCGCCCCCCAGTGTTTCTCTCCCTCTCTCCACCCAGTGTTTCCCTCTCTCCTCCCCCCAGTTATTCTCTCTCTCTCTCACCCCAGTGTTTCTCTCTCTCCCACACCATGTGTTTCTCTCTCTCTCTCCCCCAGTGTTTCTTTCTCTCTCCTCCCCCACTCTTTCTATCTCTCTCCCCCAGTGTTTCTCTCTGTCCCCAGTGTTTCCCTCTCTCCCCCACTGTTTCTCTCTCTCTCCCCCAATGTATCCCAAACTGCTCCCCCCAGTGTTTCTCTCTCTTCCCCCACTGTTTCTCTCTATCCCCACAATGTTTCTCTCTCGCCCCCCAGTGCTTCACTCTCTCTCCACAGTGTTTATCTCTCTCACCCCAGTATTTCTCCCTCCCTCTCTCTCTCCCCAGTGTTTCACTCTCTCTCTCTCTCACCCCAGTTTTTTCTCTCTCTCTCCCCCCATCTCTGTTTCTCTCTGTTTCTCCCCAGTGTTTCTCTCTCTGTCACCCTCCCCAGTGTTTCTCTCTCTCTCCCCCAGTTGTTCTCTCTCTCCCCCCAGTATTTCTCTCTCTCTCCCCGGTGTTTCTCTCTCTCTCCCCAGTGTTTCTCTCTCTCCCCAGTGTTTCTCTCTCACCCCCAATGTTTCTCTCTCTCTCCGCCCCCCAGTGTTTCTCTATCTCCCCCCAGTGTTTCTCTCTCTCTCTCCCCAGTGTTTAAATCTTTCTCTCCCCCAGTGTTTCTCTCTCTCTCTCCACCAAGTGTTTCCCTCTCTCCTCCCCCCAATTATTCTCTCTCTCTCACCCCCAGTGTTTATCTCTCTCTCCGCCCCCCAGTGTTTCTCTATCTCCCCCCAGTGTTTCTCTCTCTCTCTCCCCCCAGTGTTTCTCTCTCTCTCTCCCCGAGTGTTTAAATCTTTCTCTCCCCCAGTGTTTCTCTCTCTCTCTCTTCACCCAGTGTTTCCCTCTCTCCTCCCCGCAGTGTTTCTCTCTCTCTCTCCCCGAGTGTTTAAATCTTTCTCTCCCCCAGTGTTTCTCTCTCTCTCCCCCCAGTGTTTCTCTCTCTCTCTCCCCGAGTGTTTAAATCTTTCTCTCCCCCAGTGTTTCTCTCTCTCTCGCCCCCCAGTGTTTCTCTCTCTCTCTCACCCAAGTGTTTCTCTCTCTCTCCCCCCACTGTTTCTCTCTCTCCCCCCAGTATTTCTCTCTCTCTCCCCGGTGTTTCTCTCTCACTCCCCAGTGTTTCTCTCTCTCCCCAGTGTTTCTCTCTCACCCCCAGTATTTCTCTCTCTCTCCCCCCAGTGTTTCTCTCTCTCTCTCCCCCCCCCCAGTGTTTCTCCCTCTCTCCCCCCAGAGTATCTCAATCTCTCCTCCCCGCAGTGTTTCCCTCTCTTCCCTTAGTCTTTCTCTCTCTCTCTCCACCCAGTGTTTCCCTCTCTCCTCCCCCCAGTTATTCTCTCTCTCGCTCCCCCCAGTGTTTCTCTCCCACTCCCACACCATGTGTTTCTCTCTCTCACTCTCCCCCAGTGTTTCTTTCTCTCTCCTCCTCCCACTGTTTCTCTCTCTTGCCCCCCACTATTTCTTTCTCTCTCCCTGGTTTTTCTGTCCCCCCCCCTAGTGTTTCTCTCTCTCTCCCCCACTGTTTCTCTCTCTCCCCCCAGTGTTTTACTCTCTCTCTCCACCCAGTGTTTCCCTCTTTCCTCCCACTAGTTTTTTTCTCTCTCTCCTCCCCCATTGTTTCTCCCTCTCTCCCCCCAGTGTTTCTCTCTCTCTCTCCCCCCAGTATTTCTCTCTCTCTCCCCCAGTGTTTCACTCTCTCTCCCCCAGTGTTTATCTCTCTCTCCCCCCAGTGTATCTAAATCTCTCCTCCCCCAGTGTTTCTCTCTCGCCCCCCAGTGTTTCTCTCCCTCTGTCCACCCAGTGTTTCCCTCTCTCCTCCCCCCAGTTATTCTCTCTCTCTCTCACCCCAGTGTTTCTCTCTCTCCCACACCATGTGTTTCTCTCTCTCTCTCCCCCAGTGTTTCTTTCTCTTTCCTCCCCCACTCTTTCTATCTCTCTCCCCCAGTGTTTCTCTCTGTCCCCAGTGTTTCCCTCTCTCCCCCACTGTTTCTCTCTCTCTCCCCCAATGTATCCCAAACTGCTCCCCCCAGTGTTTCTCTCTCTTCCCCCACTGTTTCTCTCCCTCTCTCCACCCAGTGTTTCCCTCTCTCCTCCCCCCAGTTATTCTCTCTCTCTCTCACCCCAGTGTTTCTCTCTCTCCCACACCATGTGTTTCTCTCTCTCTCTCCCCCAGTGTTTCTTTCTCTCTCCTCCCCCACTCTTTCTATCTCTCTCCCCCAGTGTTTCTCTCTGTCCCCAGTGTTTCCCTCTCTCCCCCACTGTTTCTCTCTCTCTCCCCCAATGTATCCCAAACTGCTCCCCCCAGTGTTTCTCTCTCTTCCCCCACTGTTTCTCTCTATCCCCACAATGTTTCTCTCTCGCCCCCCAGTGCTTCACTCTCTCTCCACAGTGTTTATCTCTCTCACCCCAGTATTTCTCCCTCCCTCTCTCTCTCCCCAGTGTTTCACTCTCTCTCTCTCTCACCCCAGTTTTTTCTCTCTCTCTCCCCCCATCTCTGTTTCTCTCTGTTTCTCCCCAGTGTTTCTCTCTCTGTCACCCTCCCCAGTGTTTCTCTCTCTCTCCCCCAGTTGTTCTCTCTCTCCCCCCAGTATTTCTCTCTCTCTCCCCGGTGTTTCTCTCTCTCTCCCCAGTGTTTCTCTCTCTCCCCAGTGTTTCTCTCTCACCCCCAATGTTTCTCTCTCTCTCCGCCCCCCAGTGTTTCTCTATCTCCCCCCAGTGTTTCTCTCTCTCTCTCCCCAGTGTTTAAATCTTTCTCTCCCCCAGTGTTTCTCTCTCTCTCTCCACCAAGTGTTTCCCTCTCTCCTCCCCCCAATTATTCTCTCTCTCTCACCCCCAGTGTTTATCTCTCTCTCCGCCCCCCAGTGTTTCTCTATCTCCCCCCAGTGTTTCTCTCTCTCTCTCCCCCCAGTGTTTCTCTCTCTCTCTCCCCGAGTGTTTAAATCTTTCTCTCCCCCAGTGTTTCTCTCTCTCTCTCCCCCAGTGTTTCTCTCTCTCTCTTCACCCAGTGTTTCCCTCTCTCCTCCCCGCAGTGTTTCTCTCTCTCTCTCCCCGAGTGTTTAAATCTTTCTCTCCCCCAGTGTTTCTCTCTCTCTCCCCCCAGTGTTTCTCTCTCTCTCTCCCCGAGTGTTTAAATCTTTCTCTCCCCCAGTGTTTCTCTCTCTCTCGCCCCCCAGTGTTTCTCTCTCTCTCTCACCCAAGTGTTTCTCTCTCACTCCCCCCACTGTTTCTCCCTCTCCCCCCAGTATTTCTCTCTCTCTCCCCGGTGTTTCTCTCTCACTCCCCAGTGTTTCTCTCTCTCACCAGTATTTCTCTCTAACCCCCAGTATTTCTCTCTCTCTCCCCCCAGTGTTTCTCTCTCTCTCTCCCCCCCCCCAGTGTTTCTCCCTCTCTCCCCCCAGAGTATCTCAATCTCTCCTCCCCGCAGTGTTTCCCTCTCTTCCCTTAGTCTTTCTCTCTCTCTCTCCACCCAGTGTTTCCCTCTCTCCTCCCCCCAGTCATTCTCTCTCTCGCTCCCCCCAGTGTTTCTCTCCCACTCCCACACCATGTGTTTCTCTCTCTCACTCTCCCCCAGTGTTTCTTTCTCTCTCCTCCTCCCACTGTTTCTCTCTCTTGCCCCGCACTATTTCTTTCTCTCTCCCTGGTTTTTCTGTCCCCCCCCCTAGTGTTTCTCTCTCTCTCCCCCAGTGTTTCTCTCTCTCCCCCCAGTGTTTTACACTCTCTCTCCACCCAGTGTTTCCCTCTTTCCTCCCACTAGTTTTTTTCTCTCTCTCCTCCCCCATTGTTTTTCCCTCTCTCCCCCCAGTGTTTCTCTCTCTCTCTCTCTCCCCTGTGTTTCTCTCTCTCTCTCCCCAGTTTTTCTCTCTCTGTCCCCCTCCCCAGTGTTTCTCTCTCTCCTCCCCATAGTTTTTCACTCTCTTCCCGCAGTATTTCTCTCTCTCTCCCCGGTGTTTCTCTCTCTCACTACCCAATGTTTCTCTCTCTCCCCAGTGTTTCTCTCTCACCCCCAGTGTTTATCTCTCTCTCTGCCCCCCAGTGTTTCTCTATCTCCCCCCAGTGTTTCTCTCTCTCTCTCCCCCCAGTGTTTCTCTCTCTCTCTCCGAGTGTTTAAATCTTTCTCTCCCCCAGTGTTTCTCTCTCTCTCTCCCCCAGTGTTTCTCTCTCTCTCTTCACCCAGTGTTTCCCTCTCTCCTCCCCGCAGTGTTTCTCTCTCTCTCTCCCCCAGTCTTTCTCTCTCTCTCTCACCCAAGTGTTTCTCTCTCTCTCCCCCCACTGTTTCTCTCTCTCCCCCCAGTATTTCTCGCTCTCTCCCCGGTGTTTCTCTCACTCCCCAGTGTTTCTCTCTCTCCCCAGTGTTTCTCTCTCATCCCCGGTATTTCTCTCTCTCTCCCCCCAGTGTTTCTCTCTCTCTCTCCCCCAGTGTTTCTCCCTCCCTCCCCCCAGAGTATCTCAATCTCTCCTCCCCGCAGTGTTTCCCTCTCTTCCCTTAGTCTTTCTCTCTCTCTCTCCACCCAGTGTTTCCCTCTCTCCTCCCCCCAGTGATTCTCTCTCTCGCTCCCCCCAGTGTTTCTCTCCCTCTCCCACACCATGTGTTTCTCTCTCTCACTCTCCCCCAGTGTTTCTTTCTCTCTCCTCCTCCCACTGTTTCTCTCTCTTGCCCCCCACTATTTCTTTCTCTCTCCCCGGTGTTTCTCTCTCTCTCTCCAGTGTTTCTCTCTCTCCCCAATGTTTCTCTCTCACCCCCAGTATTTCTCTCTCTCTCCGCCCCCCAGTGTTTCTCTATTTCCCGCACTGTTTCTCTCTCTCCCCCAGTCTTTCTCTCTCTCTCCCCAGTGTTTCTCTCTCTCCCCTAGTGTTTCTCTCTCTCTCTCCCCCCAATGTATCCCAATCTCTACTCCCCCCAGTGTTTCTCTCTCTACCCCCAGTGTTTCTCTCTCTCCCCGCAATGTTTCTTTCTCTCCCCCCAGTGTTTCCCTCTCTCCTTCCCGCAGTGTTTCTCTCTCTCTCGCCCCCCCCAATGTTTCTCTCTATCTCTCCCCCCCCCCAGTGTTTCTCTCTCTCTCACTCTCACCCCAGTGTTTCTCTCTCTCTTCACCCAGTGTTTCTCCCTCTCCCCCCAGTATTTCTCTCTGTCTCCCCGGTGTTTCTCTCTCTCTCCCCAGTGTTCTCTCTCTCCCCAATGTTTCTCTCTCACCCTTAGTGTTTCTCTCTCTCTCTCCACCCAGTGTTTCCCTCTCTCCTCCCCGCAGTGTTTCTCTCTCTCTCGCCCCCCAGTTTTTCTCTCTCTCTCACCCAAATGTTTCTCTCTCTCTCCCCCCACGGTTTCTCTCTCTCCCCCCAGTATTTCTCTCTCTCTCCCCGGTGTTTCTCTCTCACTCCCCAGTGTTTCTCTCTCTCCCCAGTGTTTCTCTCTCACCCCCAGTATTTCTCTCTCTCTCCCCGCAGTGTTTCTCTCTCTCTCTCCCCCAGTGTTTCTCCCTCTCTCCCCCCAGAGTATCTCAATCTCTCCTCCCCGCAGTGTTTCCCTCTCTTCCCTTAGTCTTTCTCTCTCCATCTCCACCCAGTGTTTCCCTCTCTCCTCCCCCCAGTTACTCTCTCTCTCGCTCCCCCCAGTGTTTCTCTCTCTCTCCCACACCATGTGTTTCTCTCTCTCACTCTCCCCCAGTGTTTCTTTCTCTCTCCTCCCCCCACTGTTTCTCTCTCTCGCCCCCCACTATTTCTCTCTCTCTCCCCAGTGTTTCTCTCTCTCTCTCTCCAGTGTTTCTCTCTCTCCCCAATGTTTCTCTCTCACCCCCAGTGTTTCTCTCTCTCTCCGCCCCCAAGTGTTTCTCTCTCTGTCCCCCACCCTGTGTTTCTCTCTCTCTCTCCCAGTGTTTCATTCTCTCTCCGCCCCCCAGTGTTTCTCTCGCTCCCCCAGTATTTCTCTCTCTCTACACGGTGTTTCTCTCTCTCTCCCCAGTGTTTCTCTCTCACCCCCAGTGTTTCTCTCTCTCCTCGCCCCCCAGTGTTTCTCTATCTCCCCCCAGTGTTTCTCTCTCTCTCTCCCCCCAGTCTTTCTCTCTCACTCCCCCCAGTGTTTCTCTCTCTCTCTCTCTCCCCAGTGTTTCTCTCTCTCCCCCAGTGTTTCCCTCTCTCCTCACCCCAGTGTTTATCTCTCTCCCTCCCCCCAGTGTATCTCAATCTCTCCTCCCCCCAGTATTTCTCTCTCTCTCCCCCAGTGTTTCTCTCTCTCTCCCCCCAGTGTATCTAAATCTCTCCTCCCCCCAGTGTTTCTCTCTCGCCCTCCAGTGTTTCCCACCCTCTCTCCACCCAGTGTTTCCCTCTCTCCTCCCCCCAGTTATTCTCTCTCTCTCTCACCCCAGTGTTTCTCTCTCTCTCCCACACCATGTGTTTCTCTCTCTCTCTCCCACAGTGTTTCTTTCTCTCTCCTCCCCCCACTCTTTCTCTCTCTCTCCCCCAGTGTTTCTCTCTCTCCCCAGTGTTTCTCTCTCTCCCCCACTGTTTCTCTCTCTCTCCCCAATGTATCCCAAACTGCTCCCCCCAGTGTTTCTCTCTCTTCCCCCACTGTTTCTCTCTATCCCCACAATGTTTCTCTCTCTCCCCCAAGTGCTTCACTCTCTCTCCCCAGTGTTTATCTCTATCACCCCAGTATTTCTCCCTCCCTCTCTCTCTCCCCAGTGTTTCACTCTCTCTCTCTCTCACCCCAGTTTTTTTCCCTCTCTCTCCCCCCATCTCTGTTTCTCTCTGTTTCTCCCCAGTGTTTCTATCTCTGTCACCCTCCCCAGTGTTTCTCTCTCTCTCCCCCCAGTATTTCTCTCTCTCCCCCCGGTGTTTCTCTCTCTCTCCCCAGTGTTTCTCTCTCACCCCCAATGTTTCTCTCTCTCTCCGCCCCCCAGTGTTTCTCTCTCTCTCTCCACCAAGTGTTTCCCTCTCTCCTCCCCCCAATTATTCTCTCTCTCTCTCCCCCCCCAGTGTTTCTCTCTCTCTCCCACACAATGTGTTTCTCTCTCTCTCTCTCTCTCTCTCTCTCTCCCAGTGTTTCATTCTCTCTCCTCCCCCCACTGTTCCTCTCTCTCTCCACCCAGTGTTTCTCTCTCTCTCCCCCCAGTGTATCGCAGTCTCTCCTCCCCCCAATATTTCTCTCTCTCCCCCCAGTGTTTCTCTCTCTCCCCCCAGTGTTTCTCTCTCTGCCCCCCCCAGTGCTTCTCTCTCTCTCTATCCCCCCAGTGTTTCTCTCTCTCTCCCCCCAGTGTTTCTCTCTCTCTCCCCCCAGTGTATCGCAGTCTCTCCTCCCCCCAATATTTCTCTCTCTCCCCCCAGTGTTTCTCTCTCTGCCCCCCCAGTGCTTCTCTCTCTCTCTCTATCCCCCCAGTGTTTCTCTCTCTCTCCCCCCAGTGTTTCTCTCTCTCCCCCCCAGTGTATCGCAGTCTCTCCTCCCCCCAATATTTCTCTCTCACCCCCCAGTGCTCCTCTCTCTCCCCGCAATATTTCTCTTTCACCCCCCAGTGCTCCTCACTCTCCCCGCAATGTTTCTCTCTCTCCCCCCAGTGTTTCTCTCTCTCTCCCCCCAGTTGTTCTCTCTCTCCCCCCAGTATTTCTCTCTCTCTCCCCGGTGCTTCTCTCTCTCTCCCCAATGTTTCTCTCTCTCCCCGGTGTTTCTCTCTCTCTCCCCAATGTTTCTCTCTCTCCCCAGTGTTTCTCTCTCACCCCCAGTGTTTCTCTCTCTCCCCAATGTTTCTCTCTCTCCCCAGTGTTTCTCTCTCTCCCCCAATGTTTCTCTCTCTCTCCGCCGCCCAGTGTTTCTCTATCTCCCCCCAGTGTTTCTCTCTCTCTCCCCAGTGTTTCTCTCTCTCTCTCCCGAGTGTTTAAATCTTTCTCTCCCCCAGTGTTTCTCTCTCCCTCTCCACCAAGTGTTTCCCTCTCTCCTCCCCCCAATTATTCTCTCTCTCTCCCCCCCAGTGTTTCTCTCTCTCTCCCACACAATGTGTTTCTCTCTCTCTCTCTCTCTCTCTCTCCCAGTGTTTCATTCTCTCTCCTCCCCCCACTGTTTCTCTCTCTCTCCCCCCAGTGTTTCTCTCTCTGCCCCCCCCCAGTGCTTCTCTCTCTCTCTATCCCCCCCAGTGTTTCTCTCTCTCTCCGCCCAGTGTTTCTCTCTCTCTCCCCCCAGTGCTTCTCTCTCTCTCTATCCCCCCAGTGTTTCTCTCTCTCTCCCCCCAGTGTTTCTCTCTCTCTCCCCCTAGTGTATCGCAGTCTCTCCTCCCCCCAGTATTTCTCTCTCACCCCCCAGTGCTCCTCTCTCTCCCCGCAATGTTTCTCTCTCTCCCCCCAGTGCTTCACTCTCTCTCCCCAATCTCTACTCCCCCCAGTGTTTCTCTCTCTTCCCCCAGTGTTTCTCCCTCTCCCAGCAATGTTTCTCTCTCTCCCCCCAGTGCTTCACTCTCCCTCTCTCTCTCCCCAGTGTTTCACTCTCTCTCTCTATCCCCCCAGTTTTTTTCTCTCTCTCTCCCCCCCTCTGTTTTTCTTTCTCTCTCTCCCCCAGTGTTTCTCTCTCTGTCCCCCTCCCGAGTGTTCCTCTCTCTCCTCCCCCAGTGTTTCTCTATCTCTCTCTCCCCAGTGTTTCTCTCTCTCCCCCCAGTGTATCTCAAGCTCTCCTCCCCCCAGTATTTCTCTCTCTCTCCCCCCAGTGTTTCTCTCTCTCTCCCCCAGTGTTTCTCTCTCTCTCCCCCCAGTGTATCTCAAGCTCTCCTCCCCCCAGTATTTCTCTCTCTCTCCCCCCAGTGTTTCTCTCTCTCTCCCCCAGTGTTTCTCTCTCTCTCCCCCCAGTGTATCTAAATCTCTCCTCCCCCCAGTGTTTCTCTCTCGCCCCCAGTGTTTCTCTCTCTCTCTCCATCCAGTGTTTCCCTCTCTCCTCCCCCCAGTTATTCTCTATCTCTCTCACCCCAGTCTTTATCTCTCTCTCCCACACCATGTGTTTCTCTTTCTCTCTCTCTCACCCAGTGTTCCTTTCTCTCTCCTCCCCCCACTCTTTCTCTCTCTCTCCCCCAGTGTTTCTCTCTCTCTCCCCAGTGTTTTTCTCTCTCTCTCCCCCCAGTGTATCTCAATCTCTCCCCCCCCCCCCAGTGTTTTTCTCTCTCGCCCCCAGTATTTCTCTCTCTCTCCCCGGTGTTTCTCTCTCTCTACCCAGTGTTTCTCTCTCACCCCCAGAGTTTCTCTCTCTCTCCGCCCCCAAGTGTTTCTCTATCTCTCACCCCCCAGTGTTTCTCTCTCTCCCCCAGTGTTTCCCTCTCTCCTCACCCCAGTTGTTCTCTCTCTCCCTCCAGTATTTCTCTCTCCCTCCCCAGTGTTTCTCTCTCTCTCCCCAGTGTTTCTCTCTCCCCCGCAGTGTTTCTCTCTCTCTCCCCCCAGTGTATCTAAATCTCTCCTCCCCCCAGTGTTTCTCTCTCGCCCCCAGTGTTTCTCTCTCTCTCTCCACCCTGTGTTTCCCTCTCTCCTCACCCCAGTTATTCTCTATCTCTCTCACCCCAGTCTTTCTCTCTCTCTCCCATACCATGTGTTTCTCTCTCTCTCTCTCACCCAGTGTTTCTTTCTCTCTCCTCCCCCCACTCTTTCTCTCTCTCTCCCCCAGTGTTTCTCTCTCTCTCCCCAGTATTTCTCTCTCTCTCCCCCCAGTGTTTCTCTCTCTCTCCCCCAGTGTTTCTCTCTCTCTCCCCCCAGTGTATCTAAATCTCTCCTCCCCCCAGTGTTTCTCTCTCGCCCCCAGTGTTTCTCTCTCTCTCTCCACCCAGTGTTTCCCTCTCTCCTCCCCCCAGTTATTCTCTATCTCTCTCACCCCAGTCTTTATCTCTCTCTCCCACACCATGTGTTTCTCTTTCTCTCTCTCTCACCCAGTGTTCCTTTCTCTCTCCTCCCCCCACTCTTTCTCGCTCTCTCCCCCAGTGTTTCTCTCTCTCTCCCCAGTGTTTTTCTCTCTCTCTCCCCCCAGTGTATCTCAATCTCTCCCCCCCCCCAGTGTTTCTCTCTCTCGCCCCCAGTATTTCTCTCTCTCTCCCCGGTGTTTCTCTCTCTCTACCCAGTGTTTCTCTCTCACCCCCAGAGTTTCTCTCTCTCTCCGCCCCCAAGTGTTTCTCTATCTCTCACCCCCCAGTGTTTCTCTCTCTCCCCCAGTGTTTCCCTCTCTCCTCACCCCAGTTGTTCTCTCTCTCCCTCCAGTATTTCTCTCTCCCTCCCCAGTGTTTCTCTCTCTCTACCCAGTGTTTCTCTCTCTCCCCCAGTGTTTCTCTCTCTCTCCCCCCAGTGTATCTAAATCTCTCCTCCCCCCAGTGTTTCTCTCTCGCCCCCAGTGTTTCTCTCTCTCTCTCCACCCAGTGTTTCCCTCTCTCCTCACCCCAGTTATTCTCTATCTCTCTCACCCCAGTCTTTCCCTCTCTCTCCCACACCATGTGTTTCTCTCTCTCTCTCTCACCCAGTGTTTCTTTCTCTCTCCTCCACCCACTCTTTCTCTCTCTCTCCCCCAGTGTTTCTCTCTCTCTCCCCAGTGTTTCTCTCTCTCCCCCAGTGTTTCTCTCTCTCTCCCCCCAATGTAACCCAAACTGCTCCCCCCAGTGTTTCTCTCTCTTCCCCCAGTGTGACTCTCTCTCCCCGCAATGTTTCTCTCTCTCCCCCCAGTGCTTCACTCTCTCTCCCCAGTGTTTATCTCTCTCACCCCAGTATTTCTCCCTCCCTCTCTCTCTCCCCAGTGTTTCACTCTCTCTCTCTCTCACCCCAGTTTTTTTCACTCTCTCTCCCCCATCTCTGTTTCTCTCTGTTTCTCCCCAGTGTTTCTCTCTCTGTCACCCTCCCCAGTGTTTCTCTCTCTCTCCCCCCAGTTGTTCTCTCTCTCCCTCCAGTATTTCTCTCTCCCTCCCCAGTGTTTCTCTCTCTCTCCCCAGTGTTTCTCTCTCTCCCCAGTGTTTCTCTCTCACCCCCAATGTTTCTCTCTCTCTCCGCCCCCCAGTGTTTCTCTATCTCCCCCCAGTGTTTCTCTCTCTCTCTCCCCCAGTGTTTCTCTCTCTCTCTCCACCCAGTGTTTCCCTCTCTCCTCCCCGCAGTGTTTCTCTCTCTCTCGACCCCAGTGTTTCTCTCTCTCTCTCTCTCCCCAGTGTTTTTCTCTCTCTCTCTCTCTCACCCCAGTTTTTCTCTCTCTCTCCCCCCAGTGTTTCTCTCTCTCCCCCCAGTATTTCTCTCCCTCTCCCCGGTGTTTCTCTCTCTCTCCCCAGTGTTTCTCTCTCCCCCCAGTGTTTCTCTCTCTCTCGCCCCAGTTTCTCTCCCTCCCGCCATTCTTTCTCTCTCTCCACCCCAGTGTTTCCCTCTCTCTCTCACCCCAGTCTTTCTCTCTCTCCCCCCCAGTGTTTCTCTCTCTCCCCCTGTGTTTCCCTCTCTCCTCCCCCCAGTGTTTCTCTCTCTCTCTCCCCCCAGTGCATCGCAATCTCTCCTCCCCCCAATGTTTCTCTCGATCCCCCCCAGTGTTTCTCGCTCTCTCTCCCCCCCCCCAGTGTTTCTCTCTCTCTCCCCCAGTGTTTCTCTCTCTCCCCCCAGTGTTTTTCTCTCTCTCTCCACCCAGTGTTTCCCTCTTTCCTCCCACAAGTTTTTCTCTCTCTCTCCTCCCTCACTGTTTCTCCCTCTCTCCCCCAGTGTTTCTCTCTCTCTCCCCCCTGTGTTTCTCTCTCTCTCTCCCCAATGTTTCTCTCTCTGTCCCCCTCCCCAGTGTTTCTCTCTGTCCTCCCCATAGTTTTTCTCTCTCTTCCCGCAGTATTTCTCTCTCTCTCCCCGGTGTTTCTCTCTCTCACTACCCAATGTTTCTCTCTCTCCCCAGTGTTTCTCTCTCACCCCCAGTGTTTATCTCTCTCTCCGCCCCCCAGTGTTTCTCTATCTCCCCCCAGTGTTTCTCTCTCTCTCTCCCCCCAGTGTTTCTCTCTCTCTCTCCCCGAGTGTTTAAATCTTTCTCTCCCCCAGTGTTTCTCTCTCTCTCTCCCCCCAGTGTTTCTCTCTCTCTCTTCACCCAGTGTTTCCCTCTCTCCTCCCCGCAGTGTTTCTCTCTCTCGACCCCCAGTGTTTCTCTCTCTCTCTCACCCAAGTGTTTCTCTCTCTCTCTCCCCACTTTTTCTCTCTCTCCCCCCAGTATTTCTCTCTCTCTCCCGGTGCTTCTCTCTCACTCTCCAGTGTTTCTCTCTCTCCCCAGTGTTTCTCTCTCACCCCCAGTATTTCTCTCTCTCTCCCCCCAGTGGTTCTCTCTCTCTCTCCACCAGTGTTTCTCCCTCTCTCCCCCCAGAGTATCTCAATCTCTCCTCCCCGCAGTGTTTCGCTCTCTTCCATTAGTCTTTCTCTCTCTCTCTCCACCCAGTGTTTCCCTCTATCCTCCCCCCAGTTATTCTCTCTCTCGCTCCCCCCAGTGTTTATCTCCCTCTCCCACACCATGTGTTTCTCTCTCTCACTCTCCCCCATGGTTTCTTTCTCTATCCTCCCCCCACTGTTTCTCTCTCTTGCCCCCCACTATTTCTCTCTCTCTCCCCGGTGTTTCTCTCTCTCTCTCCAGTGTTTCTCTCTCTCCCCAATGTTTCTCTCTCACCCCCAGTGTTTCTCTCTCTCTCCGCCCCTCAGTGTTTCTCTATTTCCCCCACTGTTTCTCTCTTTCCCCCAGTCTTTCTCTCTCTCTCTCCCCAGTTTTTCTCTCTCTCTCCCTCCAGTCTTTCTCTCTTTCCCCCAAGTGTTTCTCTCTCTCTCTCCCCCCAGTGTTTCTCGCTCTCCCCCAGTGTTTCTCTCTCTCCCCCCAGTATTTCTCTCTCCTCCCCCCACTGTTTCTCTCTCTCTGCCCCCAGTGTTTCGCTCTCTCCCCCAGTGTTTCTCTCTCTCTCTACCCGCCCCCCCCCGTGTTTCTCTCTCTCCCCCCAGTGTTTCTCTCTCTCCCCCAGTGTTTCTCTCGCTCTGTCCCCCCAATGTATCCCAATCTCTACTCCCCCCAGTGTTTCTCTCTCTACCCCCAGTGTTTCCCTCTCTCCCCGCAATGTTTCTTTCTCTCCCCCCAGTGTTTCCCTCTCTCCTCCCCGCAGTGTTTCTCTCTCTCTCGCCGCCCAATGTTTCTCTCTCTCTCCACCCCCCCCCCCCCAGTGTTTCTCTCTCTCTCACTCTCACCCCAGTGTTTCTCTCTCTCTTCACCCAGTGTTTCTCCCTCTCCCCCCAGTATTTCTCTCTGTCTCCCCGGTGTTTCTCTCTCTCTCCCCAGTGTTCTCTCTCTCCCCAATGTTTCTCTCTCACCCTTAGTGTTTCTCTCTCTCTCTCCACCCAGTGTTTCCCTCTCTCCTCCCCGCAGTGTTTCTCTCTCTCTCGCCCCCCAGTTTTTCACTCTCTCTCTCTCACCCAAGGGTTTCTCTCTCTCTCCCCCCACGGTTTCTCTCTCTCCCCCCAGTATTTCTCTCTCTCTCCCCGGTGTTTCTCTCTCACTCCCCAGTGTTTCTCTCTCATCCCCAGTATTTCTCTCTCTCTCACTCCCAGTGTTTCTGTCTCTCCACCCAATGTTTTTCTCTCCCCCGCATTGCTTCTCTCTCTCTCCCCAGTGTTTCTCTCTCTCCCACAGTGTTTCTCTCTCTCTCTCCCCCCAATGTATCCCAATCTCTACTCCCCCCAGTGTTTCTCTCTCTACCCCCAGTGTTTCCCTCTCTCCCCGCAATGTTTCTTTCTCTCCCCCCAGTGTTTCCCTCTCTCCTTCCCGCAGTGTTTCTCTCTCCCTCGCCCCCCAATGTTTCTCTCTCTCTCTCCCCCCCCCCCACCCCAGTGTTTCTCTCTCTCACTCTCACACCAGTGTTTCTCTCTCTCTTCACCCAGTGTTTTTCCCTCTCCCCCCAGTGTTCTCTCTCTCCCCAATGTTTCTCTCTCACCCTTAGTGTTTCTCTCTCTCTCTCCACCCAGTGTTTCCCTCTCTCCTCCCCGCAGTGAACATAAGAACATAAGAAATTGGAGCAGGAGTAGGCCAATCGGCCCCTCGAGCCTGCTCCGCCATTCAATAAGATCATGGCTGATCTGATCCCAACCACAAATCTAAAGAACACAAGAAGTCGGAGCAGGACCCGGCCACATAGCCCCTGGGCCCTCTCCGCCACCCACAGGGCATTGACCGATCCGAACTCAGCTTCATGTCCAATTTCCTGCCCGCTCCCCATAACCCCTAATTCCCTTTACTTCTAGGAAACTGTCTATTTCTGTTTTAAATTTATCTAATGATGTAGCTTCCACAGCTTCCTGGTGCAGCAAATTCCACAGACCTACCACCCTCTGAGTGAAGAAGTTTCTCCTCATCTCAGTTTTGAAAGAGCAGCCCCTTATTCTAAGATTATGCCCCCTAGTTCTAGTTTCACCCATCTTTGGGAACATCCTTACTGCATCCACCCGATCAAGACCCTTCACAATCTTATATGTTTCAATAAGATCGCCTCTCATTCTTCTGAACTCCAATGAGTAGAGTCCCAATCTACTCAACCTCTCCTCATATGTCCGCCCCCTCATCCCCGGGATTAACCCAGTGAACCTTCTTTGTACTGCCTCGAGAGCAAGTATGTCTTTTCTTAAGTATGGAGACCAAAACTGTATGCAGTATTCCAGGTGCGGTCTCACCAATACCTTATATAACTGCAGCAATACCTCCTTGTTTTTATATTCTATCCCCCTAGCAATAAAAGCCAACATTCCGTTGGCTTTCTTGATCACCTGCTGCACCTGCATACCAACTTTTTGATTTTCTTGCACTAGGACCCCCAGATACCTTTGTACTGCAGTACTTTCCAGTCTCTCGCCATTAAGAAAATAACTTGCTCTCTGATTTTTCCTGCCAAAGTGCATAACCTCACATTTTCCAATATTATATTGCATCTGCCAAATCTCCGCCCACTCACCCAGCCTGTCTATATCCCCTTGCAGGTTTTTTATGTCCTCCTCACTCTCTACTTTCCCTCCCATCTTTGTATCATCTGCAAACTTTGATATGTTGCACTCGGTCCCCTCCTCCAAATCGTTAATATAGATTGTAAAGAGTTGGGGACCCAGCACCGACCCCTGTGGAACACCACTGGTTACTGGTTGCCAGTCCGAAAATGAACCATTTATCCCAACTCTCTGCTTCCTGTTCGATAACCAATCCTCCACCCATGCCAGAATATTACCCCCAATCCCGTGATTTTTTATCTTAAGTAATAATCTTTTATGTGGCACCTTGTCGAATGCCTTCTGGAAGTCTAAATACACTATGTCCACTGGTTCCCCTTTATCCACCCTATACGTTATATCCTCGAAGAACTCAAGCAAATTTGTCAGACATGACTTCCCCTTCATAAAGCTATGCTGACTTTGTCCTATTAAATTATGCTTATCTAAATGTTCCGTTACTGTCTCCTTAATAATAGACTCCAAAATTTTACCCACCACAGATGTTAAGCTAACTGGCCTATAATTTCCAGCCTTCTGCCTACTACCCTTTTTAAATAACGGTGTTACATTAGCAGTTTTCCAATCTGCCGGGACCTCTCCTGAGTCCAGGGAATTTTGGAAAACTATCACCAAAGCATCCACAATCCCGACTGCCACTTCCCTCAAGACCCGAGGATGGAAGCCATCAGGTCCAGGGGATTTATCCGCCTTGAGTCCCATTATTTTACTGAGTACCATCTCTTGAGTGATTTTAATCGTATTTAGCTCCTCCCCCCTGAGAGTCCCCTGTTTGTCCAGTGTTGGGATATTCTTAGTGTCCTCTACTGTAAAGACCAATGTTTCTCTCTCACCCTTAGTGTTTCTCTCTCTCTCGCCCCCCAGTTTTTCTCTCTCTCTCTCTCACCCAAGGGTTTCTCTCTCTCTCCCCCCACGGTTTCTCTCTCTCCCCCCAGTATTTCTCTCTCTCTTCACCCAGTGTTTCTCCCTGTCCCCCCAGTATTTCTCTCTGTCTCCCCGGTGTTTCTCTCTCTCTCCCCAGTGTTCTCTCTCTCCCCAATGTTTCTCTCTCACCCTTAGTGTTTCTCTCTCTCTCTCCACCCAGTGTTTCCCTCTCTCCTCCCCGCAGTGTTTCTCTCTCTCTCGCCCCCCAGTTTTTCTCTCTCTCTCTCTCTCACCCAAGGGTTTCTCTCTCTCCCCCCAGTATTTCTCTCTCTCTCCCCGGTGTTTCTCTCTCACTCCCCAGTGTTTCTCTCTCTCCCCAGTGTTTCTCTCTCATCCCCAGTATTTCTCTCTCTCTCACTCCCAGTGTTTCTGTCTCTCCACCCAATGTTTTTCTCTCCCCCGCATTGCTTCTCTCTCTCTCCCCAGTGTTTCTCTCTCTCCCCCAGTGTTTCTCTCTCTCTCTCCCCCCAATGTATCCCAATCTCTACTCCCCCCAGTGTTTCTCTCTCTACCCCCAGTGTTTCACTCTCTCCCCGCAATGTTTCTTTCTCTCCCCCCAGTGTTTCCCTCTCTACTTCCCGCAGTGTTTCTCTCTCTCTCGCCCCCCAATGTTTCTCTCTCTCTCTCCCCCCCCCCCAGTGTTTCTCTCTCTCTCACTCTCACCCCAGTGTTTCTCTCTCTCTTCACCCAGTGTTTCTCCCTCTCCCCCCAGTATTTCTCTCTGTCTCCCCGGTGTTTCTCTCTCTCCCCCCAGTGTTCTCTCTCTCCCCCAATGTTTCTCTCTCACCCTTAGTGTTTCTCTCTCTCTCTCCACCCAGTGTTTCCCTCTCTCCTCCCCGCAGTGTTTCTCTCTCTCTCGCCCCCCAGTTTTTCTCTCTCTCTCTCTCACCCAAGGGTTTCTCTCTCTCTCCCCCCACGGTTTCTCTCTCTCCCCCCAGTATTTCTCTCTCTCTCCCCGGTGTTTCTCTCTCACTCCCCAGTGTTTCTCTCTCTCCCCAGAGTTTCTCTCTCACCCCCAGTATTTCTCTCTCTCTCCCCCCAGTGTTTCTCCCTCTCTCCCCCCAGAGTATCTCAATCTCTCCTCCCCGCAGTGTTTCCCTCTCTTCCATTAGTCTTTCTCTCTCTATCTCCACCCAGTGTTTCCCTCTCTCCTCCCCCCAGTTATTCTCTCTCTCGCTCCCCCCAGTGTTTCTCTCTTTCTCCCACACCATGTGTTTCTCTCTCTCACTCTCCCCCAGTGTTTATTTCTCTCTCCTCCCCCCACTGTTTCTCTCTCTCGCCCCCCACTATTTCTCTCTCTCTCCCCGGTGTTCCTCTCTCTCTCTCCAGTGTTTCTCTCTCCCCCCAATGTTTCTCTCTCACCCCCAGTGTTTCTCTCTCTCTCCGCCCCCCAGTGTTTCTCTATTTCCCCCACTGTTTCTCTCTCTCCCCCAGTCTTTCTCTCTCTCTCCCCCCAGTGTTTCTCTCTCTCTCTCCCTCCAGTCTTTCTCTCTCTCCCCCAAGTGTTTCTCTCTCTCTCTCCCCCCAGTGTTTCTCGCTCTCCCCCAGTGTTTCTCTCTCTCCCCCCAGTCTTTCTCTCTCCTCCCCGCACTGTTTCTCTCTCTCTGCCCCCAGTGTTTCGCTCTCTTCCCCCAGTGTTTCTCTCTCTCTCTATCCCCCCCGTGTTTCTCTATCTCCCCCCAGTATTTCTCTCTCTCCCCCCAGTGTTTCTCTCTCTCTCCTCCCACTTTATCCCAATCTCTCCTCCCCCCAGTGTTTCTCTCTCACTCCCAGTGTTTCTGTCTCTCCCCCAGTGTTTCTCTCTCTCCCCCCAGTCTTTCTCTCTCCTCCCCGCACTGTTTCTCTCTCTCTGCCCCCAGTGTTTCTCGCTCTCTCTCCCCCCAGTGTTTCTCTCTCTCTCTCCACCCAGTGTTTCCCTCTCTCCTCCCCCCAGTGTTTCTCTCTCTCTCTCCGCCCAGTGTTTCTCTCTCTCTCTCCCCCAGTGTATCTCCCTGTCTGCCCCCCCCCCCAGTGTTTCTCTCTCTCCTCCCCCCAGTATTTCTCTCTCTCTCTCCCCAGTGTTTCTCTCTCTCGCCAGTGTTTCTCTCTCTCTCCCCAGTTTTTCTCTCTCTCCCCAGTGTTTCTCTCCCTCCCCCAGTGTTTCTCTCTCTCTCCGCCACCCAGTGTTTCTCTATCTCCCCCCAGTGTTTCTCTCTCTCTCCCCTCAGTGCTTCTCTCTCTCTCCTCCCCCCAGTGTTTCTCTCTCTCTCCCCACAGTGTTTTCTCTCTCTCACCCCCCCAGTGTTTCTCTCTCTCTCTCTCTCCCCCCAGTTTTTCACTCTCTCTTTGTGTGCCCCCAGTTTTTTTCGCTCTCTCTCCCCCCCAGTATTTCTCTCTCTCTCCCCCCAGTGTTTCTCTCTCTGTCCCCCTCCCCAGTGTTTCACTCTCTCCTCCCCCCAGTTTTTCTCTCTCTCCCCCTAGTATTTCTCTCTCTCTCCCCGGTGTTTCTCTCTCTCTCCCCAGTGTTTCTCTCTCTCCCCAGTGTTTCTCTCTCACCCCCCAGTGTTTCTCTCTCTCTCCCCCCTAGTGTTTAAATCTTTCTCTCCCCCAGTGTTTCTCTCTCTCTCTCCCCCCAGTGTTTCTCTCTCTCTCTCCCCCCAATGTATCCCAATCTCTACTCCCCCCAGTGTTTCTCTCTCTACCCCCAGTGTTTCACTCTCTCCCCGCAATGTTTCTTTCTCTCCCCCCAGTGTTTCCCTCTCTACTTCCCGCAGTGTTTCTCTCTCTCTCGCCCCCCAATGTTTCTCTCTCTCTCTCCCCCCCCCCCCCCAGTGTTTTCTCTCTCTCTCACTCTCACCCCAGTGTTTCTCTCTCTCTTCACCCAGTGTTTCTCCCTCTCCCCCCAGTATTTCTCTCTGTCTCCCCGGTGTTTCTCTCTCTCCCCCCAGTGTTCTCTCTCTCCCCAATGTTTCTCTCTCACCCTTAGTGTTTCTCTCTCTCTCTCCACCCAGTGTTTCCCTCTCTCCTCCCCGCAGTGTTTCTCTCTCTCTCGCCCCCCAGTTTTTCTCTCTCTCTCTCTCACCCAAGGGTTTCTCTCTCTCTCCCCCCACGGTTTCTCTCTCTCCCCCCAGTATTTCTCTCTCTCTCCCCGGTGTTTCTCTCTCACTCCCCAGTGTTTCTCTCTCTCCCCAGAGTTTCTCTCTCACCCCCAGTATTTCTCTCTCTCTCCCCCCAGTGTTTCTCCCTCTCTCCCCCCAGAGTATCTCAATCTCTCCTCCCCGCAGTGTTTCCCTCTCTTCCATTAGTCTTTCTCTCTCTATCTCCACCCAGTGTTTCCCTCTCTCCTCCCCCCAGTTATTCTCTCTCTCGCTCCCCCCAGTGTTTCTCTCTTTCTCCCACACCATGTGTTTCTCTCTCTCACTCTCCCCCAGTGTTTATTTCTCTCTCCTCCCCCCACTGTTTCTCTCTCTCGCCCCCCACTATTTCTCTCTCTCTCCCCGGTGTTCCTCTCTCTCTCTCCAGTGTTTCTCTCTCTCCCCAATGTTTCTCTCTCACCCCCAGTGTTTCTCTCTCTCTCTCCGCCCCCCAGTGTTTCTCTATTTCCCCCACTGTTTCTCTCTCTCCCCCCAGTCTTTCTCTCTCTCTCCCCCCAGTGTTTCTCTCTCTCTCTCCCTCCAGTCTTTCTCTCTCTCCCCCAAGTGTTTCTCTCTCTCTCTCCCCCCAGTGTTTCTCGCTCTCTCCCCAGTGTTTCTCTCTCTCCCCCCAGTCTTTCTCTCTCCTCCCCGCACTGTTTCTCTCTCTCTGCCCCCAGTGTTTCGCTCTCTTCCCCCAGTGTTTCTCTCTCTCTCTATCCCCCCCGTGTTTCTCTATCTCCCCCCAGTATTTCTCTCTCTCCCCCCAGTGTTTCTCTCTCTCTCCTCCCACTTTATCCCAATCTCTCCTCCCCCCAGTGTTTCTCTCTCACTCCCAGTGTTTCTGTCTCTCCCCCAGTGTTTCTCTCTCTCCCCCCAGTCTTTCTCTCTCCTCCCCGCACTGTTTCTCTCTCTCTGCCCCCAGTGTTTCTCGCTCTCTCTCCCCCCAGTGTTTCTCTCTCTCTCTCCACCCAGTGTTTCCCTCTCTCCTCCCCCAGGTGTTTCTCTCTCTCTCTCCGCCCAGTGTTTCTCTCTCTCTCTCCCCCAGTGTATCTCCCTGTCTGCCCCCCCCCCAGTGTTTCTCTCTCTCCTCCCCCCAGTATTTCTCTCTCTCTCTCCCCAGTGTTTCTCTCTCTCGCCAGTGTTTCTCTCTCTCTCTCCCCAGTTTTTCTCTCTCTCCCCAGTGTTTCTCTCCCTCCCCCAGTGTTTCTCTCTCTCTCCGCCACCCAGTGTTTCTCTATCTCCCCCCAGTGTTTCTCTCTCTCTCCCCTCAGTGCTTCTCTCTCTCTCCTCCCCCCAGTGTTTCTCTCTCTCTCCCCACAGTGTTTTCTCTCTCTCACCCCCCCAGTGTTTCTCTCTCTCTCTCTCTCCCCCCAGTTTTTCACTCTCTCTTTGTGTGCCCCCAGTTTTTTTCGCTCTCTCTCCCCCCCAGTATTTCTCTCTCTCTCCCCCCAGTGTTTCTCTCTCTGTCCCCCTCCCCAGTGTTTCACTCTCTCCTCCCCCCAGTTTTTCTCTCTCTCCCCCTAGTATTTCTCTCTCTCTCCCCGGTGTTTCTCTCTCTCTCTCCCCAGTGTTTCTCTCTCTCCCCAGTGTTTCTCTCTCACCCCCAGTGTTTCTCTCTCTCTCCCCCCTAGTGTTTAAATCTTTCTCTCCCCCCAGTGTTTCTCTCTCTCTCTCCCTCAGTGTTTCTCTCTCTCTCTCCACCCAGTGTTTCCCTCTCTCCTCCCGGCAGTGTTTCTCTCTCTCTCGCCCCCCAGTGTTTCTCTCTCTCTCTCTCACCCCAGTGTTTCTCTCTCTCTCACCCCAGTGTTTCTCTCTCTCTCCCCCCAGTGTTTCTCTCTCTCTCCGCCCAGTATTTCTCTCTCTCTCCCAGTGTTTCTCTCTCTCACCAGTGTTTCTCTCTCACCCCCAATGTTTCTCTCTCTGTCCGCCCCCCAGTGTTTCTCGATCTCCCCCCAGTTTTTCTATCTCTCTCGCCCCACTGTTTCTCTCTCTCACCCCAGTCTTTCTCTCACCCTCCCCCCAGTGTTTCTCTCTCTCTCCTGCCATTCTTTCTCTCTCTCCCCCCCAGTGTTTCCCTCTCTCTCTCACCCCAGTCTTTCTCTCTCACCTCCCAGTGTTTCTCTCTCTCTCTCCCCCCAGTGTTTCTCTCTCTCCCCCTGTGTTTCCCTCTCTCCTCCCCCCAGCGTTTCTCTCTCTCTCTCCCCCCAGTGCATCGCAATCTCTCCTCCCCCCAGTGTTTCTCTCTCTCCCCCCCCAATGTTTCTCGCTCTCTCTGCCCCCCAGTGTTTCTCTCTCTCCCCCCCAGTGTTTCTCTCTCTCCCCCCAGTGTTTTTCTCTCTCTCTCCACCCAGTGTTTCCCTCTTTCCTCCCACCAGTTTTTCTCTCTCTCTCCTCCCCCACTGTTTCTCCCTCTCTCCCCCCAGTGTTTCTCTCTCTCTCTCTCCCCTGTGTTTCTCTCTCTCTCTCCCCAGTGTTTCTCTTTCTGTCCCCCTCCCCAGTGTTTCTCTCTCTCCTCCCCATAGTTTTTCTCTCTCTTCCCGCAGTATTTCTCTCTCTCTCCACGGTGTTTCTCTCTCTCACTACCCAATGTTTCTCTGTCTCCCCAGTTTTTCTCTCTCACCCCCAGTGTTTATCTCTCTCTCCGCCCCCCAGTGTTTCTCTATCTCCCCCCAGTGTTTCACTCTCTCTCTCCCCCCAGTGTTTCTCTCTCTCTCTCCAACCGAGTGTTTAAATCTTTCTCTCCCCCAGTGTTACTCTCTCTCTCTCCCCCAGTGTTTCTCTCTCTCTCTTCACCCAGTGTTTCCCTCTCTCCTCCCCGCAGTGTTTCTCTCTCTCTCACCCCCCAGTGTTTCTCTCTCTCTCTCACCCAAGTGTTTCTCCCTCTCTCTCCCCCACTGTTTCTCTCTCTCCCCCCAGTATTTCTCTCTCTCTCCCGGTGCTTCTCTCTCACTCTCCAGTGTTTCTCTCTCTCCCCAGTGTTTCTCTCTCACCCCCAGTATTTCTATCTCTCTCCCCCCAGTGTTTCTCTCTCTCTCTCCCCCAGTGTTTCTCCCTCTCTCCCCCCCAGAGTATCTCAATCTCTCCTCCCCGCAGTGTTTCCCTCTCTTCCCTTAGTCTTTCTCTCTCTCTCTCCACAAAGTGTTTCCCTCTCTCCTCCCCCCCAGTTATTCTCTCTCTCGCTCCCCCCAGTGTTTCTCTCCCTCTCCCACACCATGTGATTCTCTCTCTCACTCTCCCCCAATGTTTCTTTCTCTCTCCTCCCCCCACTGTTTCTCTCTCTCGCCCCCCACTATTTCTCTCTCTCTCCCCGGTGTTTCTCTCTCTCTCCAGTGTTTCTCTCTCTCCCCAATGTTTCTCTCTCACCCGCAGTGTTTCTCTCTCTCTCCGCCCCCCAGTGTTTCTCTATTTCCCCTACTGTTTCTCTCTCTCCCCCAGTCTTTCTCTCTCTCTCTCCCCAGTGTTTCTCCCTCTCTCCCTCCAGTCTTTCTCTCTTTCCCCCAAGTGTTTCTCTCTCTCTCTCCCCCCAGTGTTTCTCGCTCTCCCCCAGTGTTTCTCTCTCTCCCCCAGTCTTTCTCTCTCCTCCCCCCACTGTTTTTCTCTCTCTCTGCCCCCAGTGTTTCGCTCTCTCCCCCAGTGTTTCTCTCTCTCTCTATCCCCCCCGTGTTTCTCTCTCTCCCCCCAGTGTTTCTCTCTCTCTCCCCAGTGTTTCTCTCTCTCTGCCCCAGTGTTTCTCTCTCTCCCCCCAGTGTTTCTCTCTCTCTCCCCCCGTGGTTTCTCTCTCTCCCCCCAGTATTTCTCTCTCTCTTCACCCAGTGTTTCTCTCTCTCCCCCCAGTATTTCTCTCTGTCTCCCCGGTGTTTCTCTCTCTCTACCCAGTGTTCTCTCTCTCCCCAATGTTTTCTCTCTCACCCTTAGTGTTTCTCTCTCTCTCTCTCACCCAGTGTTTCCCCTCTCTCCTCCCCGCAGTGTTTCTCTCTCTCTCGCCCCCCAGTTTTTTCTCTCCCTCTCTCTCACCCAACGGTTTCTCTCTCTCTCCCCCAACGGTTTCTCTCTCTCACCCCAGTATTTCTCTCTCTCTCCCCGGTGTTTCTCTCTCACTCCCCAGTGTTTCTCTCTCTCCCCAGTGTTTTCTCTCTCATCCCCAGTATTTCTCTCTCTCTCACTCCCAGTGTTTCTGTCTCTCCACCCAATGTTTTTCTCTCCCCCGCATTGCTTCTCTCTCTCTCCCCAGTGTTTCTCTCTCTCCCCCAGTGTTTCTCTCGCTCTCTCCCCTCAATGTATCCCAATCTCTACTCCCACCAGTGTTTCTCTCTCTACCCCCAGTGTTTCTCTCTCTCCCCGCAATGTTTCTTTCTCTCCCCCCAGTGTTTCCCTCTCTCCTTCCCGCAGTGTTTCTCTCTCCCTCGCACCCCAATGTTTCTCTCTCTCTCTCCCCCCCCCCCCAGTGTTTCTCTCTCTCTCACTCTCACCCCAGTGTTTCTCTCTCTCTTCACCCAGTGTTTCTCCCTCTCCCCCCAGTATTTCTCTCTGTCTCCCCGGTGTTTCTCTCTCTCCCCCCAGTGTTCTCTCTCTCCCCAATGTTTCTCTCTCACCCTGAGTGTTTCTCTCTCTCTCTATCCCCCCCGTGTTTCTCTCTCTCCCCCCAGTGTTTCTCTCTCTCTCCCCCAGTGTTTCTCTCTCTCTCCCCCCACTTTATCCCAATCTCTCCTCCCCACAGTGTTTCTCTCTCACTCCCAGTGTTTCTGTCTCTCCACCCAATGTTTTTCTCTCCCCCGCATTGCTTCTCTCTCTCTCCCCAGTGTTTCTCTCTCTCCCCCAGTGTTTCTCTCTCTCTCTCCCCCCAATGTATCCCAATCTCTACTCCCCCCAGTGTTTCTCTCTCTACCCCAGTGTTTCTCTCTCTCCCCGCAATGTTTCTTTCTCTCCCCCCAGTGTTTCCCTCTCTCCTTCCCGCAGTGTTTCTCTCTCTCTCTACCCCCCCCCCCCCAGTGTTTCTCTCTCTCTCACTCTCACCCCAGTGTTTCTCTCTCTCTTCACCCAGTGTTTCTCCCTCTCCCCCCAGTATTTCTCTCTGTCTCCCGGTGTTTCTCTCTCTCTCCCCAGTGTTCTCTCTCTCCCCAATGTTTCTCTCTCACCCTTAGTGTTTCTCTCTCTCTCCACCCAGTGTTTCCCTCTCTCCTCCCCGCAGTGTTTCTCTCTCTCTCGCCCCCCAGTTTTTCTCTCTCTCTCTCTCACCCAAGGGTTTCTCTCTCTCTCCCCCCGCGGTTTCTCTCTCTCTCCCCCCTGTATTTCTCTCTCTCTTCACCCAGTGTTTCTGCCTCTCCCCCCAGTATTTCTTTCTGTCTCCCCGGTGTTTCTCTCTCTCTCCCCAGTGTTCTCTCTCTCCCCAATGTTTCTCTCTAACCCTTCGTGTTTCTCTCTCTCTCTCCACCCAGTGTTTCCCTCTCTCCTCCCCGCAGTGTTTCTCTCTCTCTCGCCCCCCAGTTTTTCTCTCCCTCTCTCTCACCCAAGGGTTTCTCTCTCTCTCCCCCAACGGTTTACCTCTCTCCCCCCAGTATTTCTCTCTCTCTCCCCGGTGTTTCTCTCTCACTCCCCAGTGTTTCTCTCTCTCCCCAGTGTTTCTCTCTCATCCCCAGTATTTCTCTCTCTCTCACTCCCAGTGTTTCTGTCTCTCCACCCAATGTTTTTCTCTCCCCCTCATTGCTTCTCTCTCTCTCTCCCCAGTGTTTCTCTCTCTCCCCCAGTGTTTTCTCTCGCTCTCTTCCCCCCAATGTATCCCAATCTCTACTCCCCCCAGTATTTCTCTCTCTACCCCCAGTGTTTCTCTCTCTCCCCGCAATGTTTCTTTCTCTCCCCCCAGTGTTTCCCTCTCTCCTTCCCGCAGTGTTTCTCTCTCCCTCGCCCCCCCAATGTTTCTCTCTCTCTCTCCCCCCCCCCCCAGTGTTTCTCTCTCTCTCACTCTCACCCCAGTGTTCTCTCTCTCTCACACCAAGGGTTTCTCTCTCTCCCCCCCCCCACGGTTTCTCTCTCTCCCCCCAGTATTTCTCTCTCTCTTCACCCAGTGTTTCTCCCTCTCCCCCCCAGTATTTCTCTCTGTCTCCGCGGTGTTTCTCTCTCTCTCCCCAGTGTTCTCTCTCTCCCCAATGTTTCTCTCTCACCCTTAGTGTTTCTCTCTCTCTCTCCACCCAGTGTTTCCCTCTCTCCTCCCCGCAGTGTTTCTCTCTCTCTCGCCCCCCAGTTTCTCTCTCTCTCTCTCTCACCCAAGGGTTTCTCTCTCTCTCCCCCCACGGTTTCTCTCTCTCCCCCCATTATTTCTCTCTCTCTCCCCGGTGTTACTCTCTCACTCCCCAGTGTTTCTCTCTCTCCCCAGTGTTTCTCTCTCACCCCCAGTATTTCTCTCTCTCTCTCCCCCCAGTGTTTCTCCCTCTCTCCCCCCAGAGTATCTCAATCTCTCCTCCCCGCAGTGTTTCCCTCTCTTCCCTTAGTCTTTCTCTCTCTATCTCCACCCAGTGTTTCCCTCTCTCCTCCCCCCAGTTATTCTCTCTCTCTCTCCCCCCAGTGTTTCTCTCTCTCTCCCACACCATGTGTTTCTCTCTCTCACTCTCCCCCAGTGTTTCTTTCTCTCTCCTCCCCCCACTGTTTCTCTCTCTCGCCCCCCACTATTTCTCTCTCTCTCCCCGGTGTTTCTCTCTCTCTCTCCAGTGTTTCTCTCTCTCCCCAATGTTTCTCTCTCACCCCCAGTGTTTCTCTCTCTCTCCGCCCCCCAGTGTTTCTCTATTTCCCCCACTGTTTCTCTCTCTCCCCCAGTCTTTCTCTCTCTCTCCCCCCAGTGTTTCTCTCTCTCTCTCCCTCCAGTCTTTCTCTCTCTCCCCCAAGTGTTTCTCTCTCTCTCTCCCCCCAGTGTTTCTCGCTCTCCCCCAGTGTTTCTCTCTCTCTCCCCCCACTTTATCCCAATCTCTCCTCCCCCCAATGTTTCTCTCTCACTCCCAGTTTTTCTGTCTCTCCACCCAATGTTTTTCTCTCCCCCGCATTGCTTCTCTCTCTCTCCCCAGTGTTTCTCTCTCTCCCCCAGTGTTTCTTTCTCTCTCTCCCCCCCAATGTATCCCAATCTCTACTCCCCCCAGTGTTTCTCTCTCTTCCCCCAGTGTTTCTCTCTCTCCCCGCAATGTTTCTTTCTCTCCCCCCAGTGTTTCCCTTTCTCCTTGCCGCAGTGTTTCTCTCTCTCTGGCCCCCCAATGTTTCTCTCTCTCTCTCCACCCCCCCCCCCAGTGTTTTTCTCTCTCTCTCACTCTCACCCCAGTGTTTCTCTCTCTCTTCATTCAGTGTTTCTCCCTCTCCCCCCGTATTTCTCTCTGTCTCCCCGGTGTTTCTCTCTCTCTCCCCAGTGTTCTCTCTCTCTCTCCCCCCACTTTATCCCAATCTCTCCTCCCCCCAGTGTTTCTCTCTCACTCCCAGTGTTTCTGTCTCTCCACCCAATGTTTTTCTCTCCCCCGCATTGCTTCTCTCTCTCTCCCCAGTGTTTCTCTCTCTCCCCCAGTGTTTCTCTCTCTCTCTCCCCCCAATGTATCCCAATCTCTACTCCCCCCAGTGTTTCTCTCTCTTCCCCCAGTGTTTCTCTCTCTCCCCGCAATGTTTCTTTCTCTGCCCCCCGTGTTTCTCTATCTCCCCCCAGTATTTCTCTCTCTCCCCCCAGTGTTTCTCTCTCTCCCCCCCCACTTTATCCCAATCTCTCCTCCCCCCAGTGTTTCTCTCTCACTCCCAGTGTTTCTGTCACTCCACCCAATGTTTTTCTCTCCCCCGCATTGCTTCTCTCTCTCCCCAGTGTTTCTCTCTCTCCCCCAGTGTTTCTCTCTCTCTCGCCCCCCAATGTTTCTCTCTCTCTCTCCCCCCCCGCCCAGTGTTTTTCTCTCTCTCTCACTCTCACCCCAGTGTTTCTCTCTCTCTTCACCCAGTGTTTCTCCCTCTCCCCCCAGTAATTCTCTCTGTCTCCCAGGTGTTTCTCTCTCTCTCCCCAGTGTTCTCTCTCTCCCCAATGTTTCTCTCTCACCCTTAGTGTTTCTCTCTCTCTCCGCCCCCCATTGTAGCTCTATCTCCCCCCATTGTTTCTCTCTCTCTCGCCCCACTGTTTCTCCCTCTCCCCCCAGTGTTTCTCTCTCTCTCCCCCCAGTGTTTCTCTCTCTCTCTCGCCCCAGTCTTTCTCTCTCTCTCCCCCCAGTGTTTCTCTCTCTCTCTCCCCCAGTATTTCCCTCTCTCCCCAGTGTTTCCCTCTCTCATCCCCCAATGATTCTCTCTCTCTCTCCCCCCAGTGTATCTCAATATCTCCTCCCCCCACTGTTTCTCTCTCTCCCCCCCAGTGTTTCTCTCTTCTCCCCCCAGTATTTCTCGCTCGCTCCCCCCAGTGTTTCACTCTCTCTCTCCCCCAGTGTTTCTCTCTCTCTCCCCCCAGTGTATCTCAATCTCTCCTCCCCCAGTGTTTCTCTCTCCCCCCCAGTGTTTCACTGTTTCCCCCCAGTGTTTCTCTCTCTCTCCCACACCATGTGTTTCTCTCTCTCTCTCTCCCCCAGTGTTTCTTTCTCTCTCCTCCCCCCACTGTTTCTCCCTCTCTCTCCCCAGTGTTTCTCTCTCTCTCTCCCCCCAGTGTTTCTAGCTCTCCCCCTCCCAGTGTTTCTCTCTTTCTCTATCCCCCCCAGTGTTTCTCTCTCTCGGCCACAGTGTTTCTCTCTCTCTCTCCCCCAAGTGTTTCTCTCTCTCACCCAACAGTGTTTCTCTCTCTCCCCCCAATGTTTCTCTCTCCCCCTCCCAGTGCTTCTCTCTCTCTCCCCAGAGTTTCTCTCTCACGCCCCAGTGTTTTTCTCTCTCTCTCCGCCCCCCATTGTTTCTCTATCTCCCCCCAGTGTTTCTCGCTCTCTCGCCCCACTGTTTCTCTCTCTCCCCCCCAGTCTTTCTCTCTCTCCCCCCAGTGTTTCTCTCTCTTTCGCCCGAGTCTTTCTCTCTCTCTCCTCCCCAGTGTTTCTCTCTCTCTCCCCCCAGTATTTCTCTCTCTCCCCCAGTGTTACCCTCTCTCCTCCCCCAGTGTTTCTCTCTCTCTCTCCCCCCATTGTAGCTCTATCTCCCCCCATTGTTTCTCTCTCTCTCGCCCCACTGTTTCTCCCTCTCCCCCCAGTGTTTCTCTCTCTCTCCCCCAGTGTTTCTCTCTCTCTCTCTCTCGCGCAGTCTTTCTCTCTCTCTCCCCCCAGTGTTTCTCTCTCTCTCTCCCCCCAGTATTTCCCTCTGTCCCCCAGTGTTTCCCTCTCTCCTCCCCCAATGATTCTCTCTCTCTCTCCCCCCAGTGTATCTCAATCTCTCCTCCCCCCCACTGTTTCTCTCTCTCCCCCCCAGTGTTTCTCTCTTCTCCCCCCAGTATTTCTCGCTCTCTCCCCCCCAGTGTTTCACTCTCTCTCTCCCCCAGTGTTTCTCTCTCTCTCCCCCCAGTGTATCTCAATCTCTCCTCCCCCAGTGTTTCTCTCTCTCCCCCAGTGTTTCACTGTTCCCCCCAATGTTTCTCTCTCTCTCCCACACCATGTGTTTCTCTCTCTCTCTCTCCCCCAGTGTTTCTTTCTCTCTCCTCCCCCCACTGTTTCTCCCCTCTCTCTGCCCAGTGTTTCTCTCTCTCTCTCCCCCCAGTGTTTCTCGCTCTCCCACTCCCAGTGTTTCTCTCTTTCTCTATCCCCCCCAGTGTTTCTCTCTCTCAGCCACAGTGTTTCTCTCTCTCTCCCCCACAGTGTTTCTCTCCCTCACCCAATAGTGTTTCTCTCTCTCCCCCCAATGTTTCTCTCTCTCCCTCCCAGTGCATCTCTCTCTCTCCGCAGAGTTTCTCTCTCACGCCCCCCATTGTTTCTCTATCTCCCCCCAGAGTATCTCAATCTCTCCTCCCCGCAGTGTTTCCCTCTCTTCCCTTAGTCTTTCTCTCTCTATCTCCACCCATTGTTTCCCTCTCTCCTCCCCCCAGTTATTCTCTCTCTCGCTCCCCCCAGTGTTTCTCTCTCTCTCCCACACCATGTGTTTCTCTCTCTCACTCTCCCCCAGTGTTTCGTTCTCTCTCCTCCCCCCACTGTTTCTCTCTCTCGCCCCCCACTATTTCTCTCTCTCTCCCCGGTGTTTCTCTCTCTCTCTCCAGTGTTTCTCTCTCTCCCCAATGTTTCTCTCTCACCCCCAGTGTTTCTCTCTCTCTCCGCCCCCCAGTGTTTCTCTATTTCCCCCACTGTTTCTCTCTCTCCCCCAGTCTTTCTCTCTCTCTCCCCCCAGTGTTTCTCTCTCTCTCTCCCTCCAGTCTTTCTCTCTCTCCCCCAAGTGTTTCTCTCTCTCTCTCTCTCTCCCCAGTGTTTCTCGCTCTCCCCCAGTGTTTCTCTCTCTCCCCCCAGTCTTTCTCTCTCCTCCCCGCACTGTTTCTCTCTCTCTGCCCCCAGTGTTTCGCTCTCTCCCCCCAGTGTTTCTCTCTCTCTCTATCCCCCCCGTGTTTCTCTATCTCCCCCCAGTATTTCTCTCTCTCCCCCCAGTGTTTCTCTCTCTCTCCCCCCACTTTATCCCAATCTCTCCTCCCCCCAGTGTTTCTCTCTCACTCCCAGTGTTTCTGTCTCTCCACCCAATGTTTTTCTCTCCCCCGCATTGCTTCTCTCTCTCTCCCCAGTGTTTCTCTCTCTCCTCCAGTGTTTCTCTCTCTCTCTCCCCCCAATGTATCCCAATCTCTAATCCCCCCAGTGTTTCTCTCTCTTCCCCCAGTGTTTCTCTCTCTCCCCGCAATGTTTCTTTCTCTCCCCCCAGTGTTTCCCTCTCGCCTTCCCGCAGTGTTTCTCTCTCTCTCGCCCCCCAATGTTTCTCTCTCTCTCTCCGCCCCCCCAGTGATTTTCTCTCTCTCTCACTCTCACCCCAGTGTTTCTCTCTCTCTTCACCCAGTGTTTCTCCCTCTCCCCCCAGTATTTCTCTCTGTCTCCCCGGTGTTTCTCTCTCTCTCCCCAGTGTTCTCTCTCTCCCCAATGTTTCTCTCTCACCCTTAGTGTTTCTCTCTCTCTCCGCCCCCCATTGTAGCTCTATCTCCCCCCATTGTTTCTCTCTCTCTCGCCCCACTGTTTCTCCCTCTCCCCCCAGTGTTTCTCTCTCTCTCCCCCCAATGTTTCTCTCTCTCTCTCGCCCCAGTCTTTCTCTCTCTCTCCCCCCAGTGTTTCTCTCTCACTCTCCCCCCAGTATTTCCCTCTCTCCCCCAGTGTTTCCCTCTCTCCTCCCCCAATGATTCTCTCTCTCTCTCCCCCCAGTGTATCTCAATCTCTCCTCCCCCCACTGTTTCTCTCTCTCCCCCCCCCAGTGTTTCTCTCTTCTCCCCCCAGTATTTCTCGCTCGCTCCCCCCAGTGTTTCACTCTCTCTCTCCCCCAGTGTTTCTCTCTCTCTCCCCCCAGTGTATCTCAATCTCTCCTCCCCCAGTGTTTCTCTCTCTCCCCCAGTGTTTCACTGTTTCCCCCCAGTGTTTCTCTCTCTCGGCCACAGTGTTTCTCTCTCTCTCCCCCCCCCAGTGTTTTTCTCTCTCACTCAACAGTGTTTCTCTCTCTCCCCCCAATGTTTCTCTCTCCCCCTCCCAGTGCTTCTCTCTCTCTCCCCAGAGTTTCTCTCTCACGCCCAGTGTTTCTCGCTCTCTCGCTCCACTGTTTCTCTCTCTCCCCCCAGTCTTTCTCTCTCTCCCCCCAGTGTTTCTCTCTCTCTCTCGCCCCAGTCTTTCTCTCTCTCTCCCCCCAGTGTTTCTCTCTCTCTCCCCCCAGTATTTCTCTCTCTCCCCCAGTGTTACCCTCTCTCCTCCCCCAGTGTTTCTCTCTCTCTCTCTCCCCCCAGTGTTTCTCTCTCTCTCCCCCCAGTGTTTCTCTCTCTCCCCCCAGTGTTTCTCTCTCTCTCCCCGCAATGTATCCCAATCTCTCCGACCCCCAGTGTTTCTCTCTCACCCCCCAGTGTTTCTCTCTCTCCCCACAATGTTTCTCTCTCCCCCCGCAGTGCTTCTCTCTCTCTCCCCAGTGCTTCTCTGTCTCCCCCAGTGTTTCTCTCTCTCTCCCCCCAATGTATCTCAATCTCTACTCCCCCCAGTGTTTCTCTCTCTTCCCCCAGTGTTTCTCTCTCTCCACCCAATGTTTATCTCTCTCACCCCAGTCTTTCTCTCTCCCTCTCTCTCTCCCAAGTGTTTCTCTCTCTCTCTCTCCCCCAGTGTTTCTCGCTCTCTCTCTCTCCCCAGTGTTTCTCTCTCTCCCCACACTGTTTCTCTCTCTCTCTCCCCAATGTTTCTCTCTCTCTCCCCCCAGTCATTCTGTCTCTCTACCCAGTGTTTCTCACTCCCTCCCCCCCTGTTTCTCTCTCTCTCCCCCGCAGTGTTTCTCTCCCTCCTCCCACCTGTGTTTCTCTCTCTCTCTCTCTCTCTCTCCCCCCAGTGATTCTCTCTCTCTCCCCCCAGTATTTCTCACTCACTCTCTCCCCCAGTGTTTATCTCTCTCTCCCCCCAGTGTATCTCAATCTCTCCTCCCCCAGTGTTTCTCTCTCTCCCCCCAGTGTTTCTCTCTCTCTCTCCACCCAGTGTTACCCTCTCTCCTCCCCCCAGTTTTTCTTTCTCTCCCCCACCCAGTGTTTCTCTCTCCCTCCCACACCATGTGCTTCTATCTCTCTCTCCCCCAGTGTTTCTTTCTCTCTCCTCCCCCCACTGTTTCTCCCTCTCGCCCACCAGTGTTCCTCTCTCTCTCTCTCTCTCCCCCCAGTGACTCTCCCTCTCCCCCCAGTGTTTCTCTCTCCCCCCCCAGTGCTTCTCTCTCTCTCCCCGCAATGTATCCCAATCTCTACTCCACCCAGTGTTTCCCTCTCGTCCCCCAGTGTTTCTCTCTCTCCCCCCAATGTTTCTCTCTCTCCCCCCAGTGCTTCACTCTCTCTCCCCAGTGTTTATCTGTCTCACCCCAGTTTTTCTCTAGTCCCTCTCTCTCTCCCCAGTGTTTCTCTCTCTCTCTCCCCCCAGTGTTTCTCTCTCTCCCTCCACAGTGTTTCTCTCTCTTCCCCCACTGTTTCTCTCTCTCCCCAGTGATTCTCTCTCTCACTCCTCCCAGTTTTTCTCTCTCTCTCCCTCCCCAGCGTTTCTCTCTCTCTCCCTCCCCAGTCTTTCTCTCTCTCTCTCCCAGTGTTTCTCTCTCCCTCCCCCCATTGTTTCTCTCTCTCTCCCCTACAGTGTTTCCCTCTGTGTCCCCCCAGTGTTTCTCTCTCTCCTCCCCAGTGTTTCTCTCTCTCTCTCCCCCCAGTGTTTCGCTCTCTCCACCCGTTGTTTCTCTCTCTCTCCCCCCAGTGTTTCTCTCTCTCCACCCATTGTTTCTCTCTCTCTCCCCAGTGTTTCTCTCTCTCTCCCACCCCCATTGTTTCTCTCTCTCTCTCCACCCAGTGTTTCACTCTCTCCACCCAGTGTTTCTCTCTCACTCCCCAGTGTTTCTCTCTCTCCCCTGTTTTTCTCTCTCTATCTCTCCCCCCAGTGTTTCTCTCTCTCTCTATCCCCAGTGTTACTCTCCCTGTCCCCCGCCCCAGTGTTTCTCTCTCTCCTCCCCGCAGTGTTTCTCTCTCTCCCCCCAGTGTTTCTCTCTCTCCCCCCAGTGTTTCTCTCTCTCTCTCCCCCAGTGTTTCTATCTCTCCACAGAGTTCTCTCTCTCCCCAATCTTTCTCTCTCTCCCCAGTGTTTCTCTCTGTCCACCTCCCCAGTGTTTCTCTCTCTTCTCCCCCCAGTGTTTCTCACTCTCCTCCCAGTGTTTCTCTCTCTCCCCCCAGTGTTTCTCTCTCTCTCTCCCCTCAGTGTTTCGATCTCTCCCCAGAGTTTCTCTCTCTCCCCAAAGTTTCTCTCTCTCCCCAGTGCTTCTCTCTCTCCCCCCATAGTTTCTCTCTCTCTCCACCTCACAGTGTTTCTCTCTCTCCCCCAGTCTTTCTCTCTCTCTCTCCCCCAATGTTTCTCTCTCTCTCTCCACCCAGTGTTTCACTCTCTCATCCCCGCAGTGTTTCTCTCTCTCCCCCAGTCTTTCTCTCTCTCTCTCCCCCCAGTGTTTCTCTCTCTCCCCCAGTGTTTCATTCTCTCTCTCCCCCCAGTGTTTCTCTCTCACTCTCCCCCGAGTGTTTAAATCTTTCTCTCCCCCAGTGTTTCTCGCTCTCTCTCCCCCCAGTGTTTCTCTCTCTCTCTCCACCCAGTGTTTCCCTCTCTCCTCCCCCCAGTGTTTCTCTCTCTCTCTCCGCCCAGTGTTTCTCTCTCTCCCCAACCAGTGTTTCTCTCTCTCTCTCCCCCAGTGTATCTCCCTGTCTGCCCCCACCCCCAGTGTTTCTCTCTCTCCTCCCCCCAGTATTTCTCTCTCTCTCTCCCCAGTGTTTCTCTCTCTCGCCAGTGTTTCTCTCTCTCTCCCCAGTTTTTCTCACTCTCCCCAGTGTTTCTCTCCCTCCCCCAGTGTTTCTCTCTCTCTCCGCCACCCAGTGTTTCTCTATCTCCCCCCAGTGTTTCTCTCTCTCTCCCCTCAGTGTTTCTCTCTCTCTCCTCCCCCCAGTGTTTCTCTCTCTCTCCCCACAGTGTTTTCTCTCTCTCACCCCCCCAGTGTTTCTCTCTCTCTCTCCCCACAGTTTTTCACTCTCTCTTTGTGTGCCCCCAGTTTTTTCGCTCTCTCTCCCCCCCAGTATTTCTCTCTCTCTCTCCCCAGTGTTTCTCTCTCTGTCCCCCTCCCCAGTGTTTCACTCTGTCCTCACCCCAGTTTTTCTCTCTCTCCCCCCAGTATTTCTCTCTCTCTCCCCGGTGTTTCTCTCTCTCTCCCCAGTGTTTCTCTCTCTCCCCAGTGTTTCTCTCTCACCCCCAGTGTTTCTCTCCCTCTCCGCACCCCAGTGTTTCTCTATCTCCCCCCAATGTTTCTCTCTCTCTCTCCCCCCAGTGTTTCTCTCTCTCTCTCCCTACTGTTTAAATCATTCTCTCCCCCAGTGTTTCTCTCTCTCTCTCCCCCATTGTTTCTCTCTCTCTCTACCCAGTGTTTCCCTCTCTCCTCCCCGCAGTGTTTCTCTCTCGCCCCCCAGTGTTTCTATCTCTCTCTCTTCCCCCAGTGTTTCTCTCTCTCTCTCCCCCATTGTTTCTCTCTCTCTCTCCACCCAGTGTTTCCCTCTCTCCTCCCCGCAGTGTTTCTCTCTCTCCCCCAGTCTTTCTCTCTCTCTCTCCCCCCAGTATTTCTCTCTCTCTCTCCGATGTTTCTCTCTCTCTCCCCAGTGTTTCTCTCTCCCCCCAGTATTTCTCTCTCTCCCCCAGTTTTTCTCTCTCTCTCTCCCCCCAGTGTTTCTCTCTCTCTCCCCGCAGTGTATTCCAATCTCTCCGACCCCCAGTGTTTCTCTCTCACCCCCCAGTGTTTCTCTCTCTCCCCACAATGTTTCTCTCTCCCCCCCAGTGCTTCTCTCTCTCTCCCCAGTGCTTCTCTCTCTCCCCCAGTGTTTCTCTCTCTCTCCCCCCAATGTATCTCAATCTCTACTCCCCCCAGTGTTTCTCTCTCTTCGCCCAGTGTTTCTCTCTCTCCCCCCAATGTTTATCTCTCTCACCCCAGTCTTTCTCTCTCCCTCTCTCTCTCCCAAGTGTTTCTCTCTCTCTCTCTCCCCCAGTGTTTCTCGCTCTCTCTCTCTCCCCAGTGTTTCTCTCTCTCCCCACACTGTTTCTCTCTCTCTCTCCCCAATGTTTCTCTCTCTCTCCCCCCAGTCATTCTGTATCTCTCCCCCAGTGTTTCTCTCTCCCTCCCCCCCCCTGTTTCTCTCTCTCTCCCCCCCAGTGTTTATCTGTCTCACCCCAGTTTTTCTCTAGTCCCTCTCTCTCTCCCCAGTGTTTCTCTCTCACTCTCCCCCCAGTGTTTCTCTCTCTCTCTCCACAGTGTTTCTCTCTCTCCCCACACTGTTTCTCTCTCTCTCTCCCCAGTGATTCTCTCTCTCACTCCTCCCAGTGTTTCTCTCTCTCTCCCTCCCCAGCGTTTCTCTCTCTCTCCCTCCCCAGTCTTTCTCTCTCTCTCTCCCAGTGTTTCTCTCTCCCTCCCCCCATTGTTTCTCTCTCTCTCCCCTACAGTGTTTCCCTCTGTGTCCCCCCAGTGTTTCTCTCTCTCCTCCCCAGTGTTTCTCTCTCTCTCTCCCCCCAGTGTTTCGCTCTCTCCACCCGTTGTTTCTCTCTCTCTCTCCCCAGTGTTTCTCTCTCTCTCCCACCCCCATTGTTTCTCTCTCTCTCTCCACCCAGTGTTTCACTCTCTCCACCCAGTGTTTCTCTCTCACTCCCCAGTGTTTCTCTCTCTCCCCTGTTTTTCTCTCTCTATCTCTCCCCCCAGTGTTTCTCTCTCTCTCTATCCCCAGTGTTACTCTCCCTGTCCCCCGCCCCAGTGTTTCTCTCTCTCCTCCCCCCAGTGTTTCTCTCTCTCCCCCCAGTGTTTCTCTCTCTCTCTCCCCCCAGTATTTCTCTCTCTCTCTCCGATGTTTCTCCCTCTCTCCCCAGTGTTTCTCTCTCCTCCCCCCAGTATTTCTCTCCCTCTCACCCCAGTGTTTCTCTCTCTCCCTCCCCCCCCGTGTTTCTTTCTCTCTCTCCCCAGTGTATCTCAATCTCTCCTGCCCCCAGTGTTTCTCTCTCTCCCCCCAGTGTTTCTCTCTCTCTCCCCCCCAGTGTTTCTCTCTCTCTCCCACACCATGTGTTTCTCTCTCTCTCTCTCCGCAGTGTTTCTTTCTCTCTCCTTCCCCCACTGTTCCTCTCTCTCTCCCCCCCAGTGTTTCTTTCTCTCTCTCCCCAGTGTATCTCAATCTCTCCTGCCCCCAGTGTTTCCCTCTCTCCTCCCCGCAGTGTTTCTCTCTCTCCCCCAGTCTTTCTCTCTCTCTCTCCCCCCAGTATTTCTCTCTCTCTCTCCGATGTTTCTCTCTCTCTCCCCAGTGTTTCTCTCTCCCCCCAGTATTTCTCTCTCTCCCCCAGTTTTTCTCTCTCTCTCTCCCCCCAGTGTTTCTCTCTCTCTCCCCGCAGTGTATTCCAATCTCTCCGACCCCCAGTGTTTCTCTCTCACCCCCCAGTGTTTCTCTCTCTCCCCACAATGTTTCTCTCTCCCCCCCAGTGCTTCTCTCTCTCTCCCCAGTGCTTCTCTCTCTCCCCCAGTGTTTCTCTCTCTCTCCCCCCAATGTATCTCAATCTCTACTCCCCCCAGTGTTTCTCTCTCTTCGCCCAGTGTTTCTCTCTCTCCCCCCAATGTTTATCTCTCTCACCCCAGTCTTTCTCTCTCCCTCTCTCTCTCCCAAGTGTTTCTCTCTCTCTCTCTCCCCCAGTGTTTCTCGCTCTCTCTCTCTCCCCAGTGTTTCTCTCTCTCCCCACACTGTTTCTCTCTCTCTCTCCCCAATGTTTCTCTCTCTCTCCCCCCAGTCATTCTGTATCTCTCCCCCAGTGTTTCTCTCTCCCTCCCCCCCCCTGTTTCTCTCTCTCTCCCCCCCAGTGTTTCTCTCTATCTCCCCCGCAGTGTTTCTCTCCTCCCACCTGTGTTTCTCTCTCTCTCTCTCTCCCCCCAGTGATTCTCTCTCTCTCCCCCCAGTATTTCTCACTCACTCTCTCCCCCAGTGTTTATCTCTCTCTCCCCCTAGTGTATCTCAGTCTCTCCTCCCCCAGTGTTTCTCTCTCTCGCCCCAGTGTTTCTCTCTCTCTCTCCACCCAGTGTTACCCTCTCTCCTCCCCCCAGTTTTTCTCTCTCTCCCCCACCCAGTGTTTCTCTCTCTCTCCCACACCATGTGCTTCTATCTCTCTCTCCCCCAGTGTTTCTTTCTCTCTCCTCCCCCCACTGTTTCTCCCTCTCGCCTACCAGTGTTCCTCTCTCTCTCTCTCCCCCCCCAGTGACTCTCCCTCTCCCCCCAGTGTTTCTCTCTCTCTCTATCCCCACAGTGTTTCTCTCTCTCTCCCCCCAGTGTTTCTCTCTCCCCCCCAGTGTTTCTCTCTCTCTCCCCGCAATGTATCCCAATCTCTACTCCACCCAGTGTTTCCCTCTCGTCCCCCAGTGTTTCTCTCTCTCCCCCAATGTTTCTCTCTCTCCCCCCAGTGCTTCACTCTCTCTCCCCAGTGTTTATCTGTCTCACCCCAGTTTTTCTCTAGTCCCTCTCTCTCTCCCCAGTGTTTCTCTCTCACTCTCCCCCCAGTGTTTCTCTCTCTCTCTCCACAGTGTTTCTCTCTCTCCCCACACTGTTTCTCTCTCTCTCTCCCCAGTGATTCTCTCTCTCACTCCTCCCAGTGTTTCTCTCTCTCTCCCTCCCCAGCGTTTCTCTCTCTCTCCCTCCCCAGTCTTTCTCTCTCTCTCTCCCAGTGTTTCTCTCTCCCTCCCCCCATTGTTTCTCTCTCTCTCCCCTACAGTGTTTCCCTCTGTGTCCCCCCAGTGTTTCTCTCTCTCCTCCCCAGTGTTTCTCTCTCTCTCTCCCCCCAGTGTTTCGCTCTCTCCACCCGTTGTTTCTCTCTCTCTCTCCCCAGTGTTTCTCTCTCTCTCCCACCCCCATTGTTTCTCTCTCTCTCTCCACCCAGTGTTTCACTCTCTCCACCCAGTGTTTCTCTCTCACTCCCCAGTGTTTCTCTCTCTCCCCTGTTTTTCTCTCTCTATCTCTCCCCCCAGTGTTTCTCTCTCTCTCTATCCCCAGTGTTACTCTCCCTGTCCCCCGCCCCAGTGTTTCTCTCTCTCCTCCCCCCAGTGTTTCTCTCTCTCCCCCCAGTGTTTCTCTCTCTCTCTCCCCCCAGTATTTCTCTCTCTCTCTCCGATGTTTCTCCCTCTCTCCCCAGTGTTTCTCTCTCCTCCCCCCAGTATTTCTCTCCCTCTCACCCCAGTGTTTCTCTCTCTCCCTCCCCCCCCGTGTTTCTTTCTCTCTCTCCCCAGTGTATCTCAATCTCTCCTGCCCCCAGTGTTTCTCTCTCTCCCCCCAGTGTTTCTCTCTCTCTCCCCCCCAGTGTTTCTCTCTCTCTCCCACACCATGTGTTTCTCTCTCTCTCTCTCCCCAGTGTTTCTTTCTCTCTCCTTCCCCCACTGTTCCTCTCTCTCTCCCCCCCAGTGTTTCTCTCCCTCCCCCCAGTGTTTCTCTCTCTCTCTCTCCCGCCAGTGTTTCTCTCTCTCCCCCCACTATTTCTCTCTCTCTCCCCGGTGGCTCTCTCTCTCTCTCCAGTGTTTCTCTCTCTCCCCAATGTTTCTCTCTCACTCCCAGTGTTTCTCTCTCTCTCCGCCCCCCAGTGTTTCTCTATTTCCCCCAGTGTTTCTCTCTCTCTCGCCCCACTGTTTCTCTCTCTCCCCGCAGTGTTTCTCTCTCTCTCTCCACAATGTTTCTCTCTCTCTCTCCCCCCAGTGTTTACCGCTCACCCCCAGTGTTTCTCGCTCCCCACCAGTCTTTCTCTCTCCTCCCCCCAATGTTTCTCTCTCTCATCCCCAGTGTTTCTCTCTCTCTCTATCCCCCCAGTGTTTCTCTCTCTCCCCCAGTGTTTCTCTCTCTCTCCCCCCAGTGTTTCTCTCTCTCTCCCCCCAGTTTATCCCAATCTCTCCTCCCCCCAGTGTTTCTCTCTCACCCCCAGTGTTTCTGTCTCTCCCCCAATGTTTCTCTCTCCCCCCCAGTGCTTCTCTCTCTCCCCAGTGTTTCTCTCTCTCCCCCAGTGTTTCTCTCTCTCTCTTCCCCCAATGTATCCCAATCTCTACTCCCCCCAGTGTTTTTCTCTCTTCCCCCAGTGTTTCTCTCTCTCACCGCAATGTTTCTCTCTCTCCCCCCAGTGTTTCCCTCTCTCCTCCCCGCATTGTTTCTCTCTCTCTCGCCGCCCGCTGTTTCTCTCTCTCCCCCCCCGCCCAGTGTTTCTCTCTCTCTCTCTCACCCCAGTGTTTCTCTCTCTCTCCCCCCAGTGTTTCTCTCTCTCTCTCCACCCATTGTTTCCCTCTCTCCTCCCCCCAGTGTTTCTCTCTCTCTCTCCACCCAGTGTTTCTCTCTCTCCCCCAACCAGTGTTTCTCTCTCTCTCTCCCCCAGTGTATCTCCCTGTCTGCCCCCCCCAGTGTTTCTCTCTCTCCTCCCCCCAGTTTTTCTCTCTCTATCTCCCCAGTGTTTTTCTCTCTCGCCAGTGTTTCTCTCTCTCTCCCCAGTTTTTCTCTCTCTCCCCAGTGTTTCTCTCCCTCTCACCCCAGTGTTTCTCTCTCTCCCTCCCCCCCCGTGTTTCTTTCTCTCTCTCCCCAGTGTATCTCAATCTCTCCTGCCCCCAGTGTTTCTCTCTCTCCCCCCAGTGTTTCTCTCTCTCTCCCCCCCCAGTGTTTCTCTCTCTCTCCCACACCATGTGTTTCGCTCTCTCTCTCTCCCCAGTGTTTCTTTCTCTCTCCTCCCCCCACTGTTCCTCTCTCTCTCCCCCCCCAGTGTTTCTCTCCCTCCCCCCAGTGTTTCTCTCTCTCTCTCTCCCGCCAGTGTTTCTCTCTCTCCCCCCACTATTTCTCTCTCTCTCCCCGGTGGCTCTCTCTCTCTCTCCAGTGTTTCTCTCTCTCCCCAATGTTTCTCTCTCACTCCCAGTGTTTCTCTCTCTCTCCGCCCCCCAGTGTTTCTCTATTTCCCCCAGTGTTTCTCTCTCTCTCGCCCCACTGTTTCTCTCTCTCCCCGCAGTGTTTCTCTCTCTCTCTCCCCAATGTTTCTCTCTCTCTCTCCCCCCAGTGTTTACCGCTCACCCCCAGTGTTTCTCGCTCCCCACCAGTCTTTCTCTCTCCTCCCCCCACTGTTTCTCTCTCTCATCCCCAGTGTTTCTCTCTCTCTCTCTATCCCCCCAGTGTTTCTCTCTCCCCCCCAGTGTTTCTCTCTCTCTCCCCCCAGTGTTTCTCTCTCTCTCCCCCCAGTTTATCCCAATCTCTCCTCCCCCCAGTGTTTCTCTCTCACCCCCAGTGTTTCTCTCTCTCCCCCAATGTTTCTCTCTCCCCCCCAGTGCTTCTCTCTCTCCCCAGTGTTTCTCTCTCTCCCCCAGTGTTTCTCTCTCTCTCTTCCCCCAATGTATCCCAATCTCTACTCCCCCCAGTGTTTTTCTCTCTTCCCCCAGTGTTTCTTTCTCTCACCGCAATGTTTCTCTCTCTCCCCCCAGTGTTTCCCTCTCTCCTCCCCGCATTGTTTCTCTCTCTCTCGCCGCCCGCTGTTTCTCTCTCTCCCCCCCCCCCCAGTGTTTCTCTCTCTCTCTCTCACCCCAGTGTTTCTCGCTCTCTCTCCCCCCAGTGTTTCTCTCTCTCCCCCAACCAGTGTTTCTCTATCTCTCTCTCCCCCAGTGTATCTCCCTGTCTGCCCCCCCCCCAGTGTTTCTCTCTCTCCTCCCCCCAGTTTTTCTCTCTCTATCTCCCCAGTGTTTTTCTCTCTCGCCAGTGTTTCTCTCTCTCTCCCCAGTTTTTCTCTCTCTCCCCAGTGTTTCTCTCCCTCCCCCCAGTGTTTCTCTCTCTCTCCGCCACCCAGTGTTTCTCTATCTCCCCCCAATGTTTCTCACTCCCTCCCCTCAGTGTTTCTCTCTCTCTCCTCCCCCCAGTGGTTCTCTCTCTCTCTCCCCCCAGTTTTTCACTCTCTCGCTCTCTCCCTCGTGTTTAAATCATTCTCTCCCCCAGTGTATCTCTCTCTCTCTCCCCCATTGTTTCTCTCTCTCTCTCTACCCAGTGTTTCCCTCTCTCCTCCCCGCAGTGTTTCTCTCTCGCCCCCCAGTGTTTCTATCTCTCTCTCTTCCCCCAGTTTTTCTCTCACTCTCTCCCCCATTGTTTCTCTCTCTCTCTCCACCCAGTGTTTCCCTCTCTCCTCCCCGCAGTGTTTCTCTCTCTCCCCCAGTCTTTCTCTCTCTCTCTCCCCCCAGTATTTCTCTCTCTCTCCCCGATGTTTCTCTCTCTCTCCCCAGTGTTTCTCTCTCTCCCCAGTGTTTCTCTCTCCTCCCCCCAGTATTTCTCTCTCTCTCACCCCAGTGTTTCCCTCTCTCCTCACCCCAGTGTTTCTCTCTCTCTCTCCCCCAGTGTATCTCAATCTCTCCTCCCCCAGTGTTTCTCTCTCACCCCCAGTCTTTCTTTCTCTCTCCCACCCCAGTGTTTCTCTCTCCTTCCCCCAGTATTTCTCTCTCTCTCCCCCCAGTGTTTCTCTCTCTCTCCCCCAGTGTTTCTCTCTCTCTCCCCCAGTGTATCTCAATCTCTCCTCCCCCAGTGTTTCCCTCTCTTCCCCCACTGTTTCTCTCTCTCTCTCCACCCAGTGTTTCCCTCTATCCTCCCCCCAGTTATTCTCTCTCTCTCTCCCCCCAGTGTTTCTCTCTCTCTCCCACACCATGTGTTTCTGTCTCTCTCTCTCTCCCCCAGTATTTCTTTCTCTCTCCTTCCCCCACTGTTTCTCTCTCTCTCCCCCCAGTGTTTCACTCTCTGCCCCCCCCAGTGTTTCTCTCTCTCTCTCTATCCCCCCACTGTTTCTCTCTCTCTCCGCACAGTGTTTCTCTCTCTCTCCCCCCAGTGTTTCTCTCTCTCCCCCAGTGTTTCCCTCTCTCCTCCCCCCAGTGTTTCTCTCTCTCTCTCCCCCCAGTGTATCTCAATCTCTCCCCGCCAGTGTTTCTCTCTCTCCCCCCCAGTATTTCTCTCTCTCTCCCCGATGTTTCTCTCTCTCTCCCCAGTGTATCTCAATCTCTCCTCCCCCCAGTGTTTCTCTCCTCCCCCTAGTTATTCTCTCTCTCACTCCCCCCAGTGTTTCTCTCTCTCTCCCACACCATGTGTTTCTCTCTCTCTCTCTCCCCAGTGTTTCTTTCTCTCTCCTCCCCCCACTGTTCCTCTCTCTCTCCCCCCCAGTGTTTCTCTCCCTCCCCCCCAGTGTTTCTCTCTCTCTCTCTCCCCCAGTGTATCTCAATCTCTCCTCCCCCAGTGTTTCATTCTCTCCCTCCAGTCTTTCTCTCTCTCTACCACCCCAGTGTTTCTGTCTCCTACCCCCAGTATTTCTCTCTCTCTCCCCCCAGTGTTTCTCTCTCTCTCTCCCCCAGTGTTTCTCTCTCTCCCCCCAGTGTTTCTCTCTCTCTCTCCACCCAGTGTTTCCCTCTCTCCTCCCCCAGTGTTTCTCTCTCTCTCCCCCCAGTGTTTCTCTCTCCCCCAACCAGTGTTTCTCTCTCTCTCTCTCCCCCAGTGTATCTCTCTGTCTGCCCCCCCCAGTGTTTCTCTCTCTCCTCCCCCCAGTTTTTCTCTCTCTCTCTCCCCAGTGTTTTTCTCTCTCGCCAGTGTTTCTCTCTCTCTCCCCAGTTTTTCTCTCTCTCCCCAGTGTTTCTCTCCCTCCCCCCAGTGTTTCTCTCTCTCTCCGCCACCCAGTGTTTCTCTATCTCCCCCCAGTGTTTCTCACTCCCTCCCCTCAGTGTTTCTCTCTCTCTCCTCCCCCCAGTGGTTCTCTCTCTCTCCCCCCAGTTTTTCACTCTCTCGCTCTCTCCCTAGTGTTTAAATCATTCTCTCCCCCAGTGTTTCTCTCTCTCTCTCCCCCATTGTTTCTCTCTCTCTCTCTCTACCCAGTGTTTCCCTCTCTCCTCCCCGCAGTGTTTCTCTCTCGCCCCCCAGTGTTTCTATCTCTCTCTCTTCCCCCAGTTTTTCTCTCACTCTCTCCCCCATTGTTTCTCTCTCTCTCTCCACCCAGTGTTTCCCTCTCTCCTCCACGCAGTGTTTCTCTCTCTCCCCCAGTCTTTCTCTCTCTCTCTCCCCCCAGTATTTCTCTCTCTCTCCCCGATGTTTCTCTCTCTCTCCCCAGTGTTTCTCTCTCTCCCCAGTGTTTCTCTCTCCTCCCCCCAGTATTTCTCTCTCTCTCACCCCAGTGTTTCCCTCTCTCCTCACCCCAGTGTTTCTCTCTCTCTCTCCCCCAGTGTATCTCAATCTCTCCTCCCCCAGTGCTTCTCTCTCACCCCCAGTCTTTCTTTCTCTCTCCCACCCCAGTGTTTCTCTCTCCTCCCCCCAGTATTTCTCTCTCTCTCTCCCCAGTGTTTCTCTCTCTCTCTCCCCCAGTGTTTCTCTCTCTCTCCCAGTGTATCTCAATCTCTCCTCCCCCAGTGTTTCCCTCTCTTCCCCCATTGTTTCTCTCTCTCTCTCCACCCAGTGTTTCCCTCTATCCTCCCCCCAGTTATTCTCTCTCTCTCTCCCCCCAGTGTTTCTCTCTCTCTCCCACACCATGTGTTTCTGTCTCTCTCTCTCTCCCCCAGTGTTTCTTTCTCTCTCCTCCCCCCACTGTTTCCCTCTCTCTCCCCCCAATGTTTCACTCTCTGCCCCCCCAGTGTTTCTCTCTCTCTCTCTATCCCCCCAATGTTTCTCTCTCTCTCCGCGCAGTGTTTCTCTCTCTCTCCCCCCAGTGTTTCTCTCTCTCCCCCAGTGTTTCCCTCTCTCCTCCCCCCAGTGTTTCTCTCTCTCTCTCCCCCCAGTGTATCTCAATCTCTCCCCGCCAGTGTTTCTCTCTCTCCCCCCCAGTATTTCTCTCTCTCTCCACGATGTTTCTCTCTCTCTCCCCAGTGTATCTCAATCTCTCCTCCACCCAGTGTTTCTCTCCTCCCCCCAGTTATTCTCTCTCTCTCTCCCCCCAGTGTTTCTCTCTCTCTCCTCACCCCAGTGTTTCTCTCTCTCTCTCCCCCAGTGTATCTCAATCTCTCCTCCCCCAGTGCTTCTCTCTCACCCCCAGTCTTTCTTTCTCTCTCCCACCCCAGTGTTTCTCTCTCCTCCCCCCAGTATTTCTCTCTCTCTCCCCCCAGTGTTTCTCTCTCTCTCTCCCCCAGTGTTTCTCTCTCTCTCTCCCAGTGTATCTCAATCTCTCCTCCCCCAGTGTTTCCCTCTCTTCCCCCACTGTTTCTCTCTCTCTCTCCACCCAGTGTTTCCCTCTATCCTCCCCCCAGTTATTCTCTCTCTCTCTCCCCCCAGTGTTTCTCTCTCTCTCCCACACCATGTGTTTCTGTCTCTCTCTCTCTCCCCCAGTATTTCTTTCTCTCTCCTTCCCCCACTGTTTCTCTCTCTCTCCCCCCAGTGTTTCACTCTCTGCCCCCCCCAGTGTTTCTCTCTCTCTCTCTATCCCCCCACTGTTTCTCTCTCTCTCCGCACAGTGTTTCTCTCTCTCTCCCCCCAGTGTTTCTCTCTCTCCCCCAGTGTTTCCCTCTCTCCTCCCCCCAGTGTTTCTCTCTCTCTCTCCCCCCAGTGTATCTCAATCTCTCCCCGCCAGTGTTTCTCTCTCTCCCCCCCAGTATTTCTCTCTCTCTCCCCGATGTTTCTCTCTCTCTCCCCAGTGTATCTCAATCTCTCCTCCCCCCAGTGTTTCTCTCCTCCCCCCAGTTATTCTCTCTCTCACTCCCCCCAGTGTTTCTCTCTCTCTCCCACACCATGTGTTTCTCTCTCTCTCTCTCCCCAGTGTTTCTTTCTCTCTCCTCCCCCCACTGTTCCTCTCTCTCTCCCCCCCAGTGTTTCTCTCCCTCCCCCCCAGTGTTTCTCTCTCTCTCTCTCCCCCAGTGTATCTCAATCTCTCCTCCCCCAGTGTTTCATTCTCTCCCTCCAGTCTTTCTCTCTCTCTACCACCCCAGTGTTTCTGTCTCCTACCCCCAGTATTTCTCTCTCTCTCCCCCCAGTGTTTCTCTCTCTCTCTCCCCCAGTGTTTCTCTCTCTCTCCCCCCAGTGTTTCTCTCTCTCTCTCCACCCAGTGTTTCCCTCTCTCCTCCCCCAGTGTTTCTCTCTCTCTCCCCCCAGTGTTTCTCTCTCCCCCAACCAGTGTTTCTCTCTCTCTCTCTCCCCCAGTGTATCTCCCTGTCTGCCCCCCCAGTGTTTCTCTCTCTCCTCCCCCCAGTTTTTCTCTCTCTCTCTCCCCAGTGTTTTTCTCTCTCGCCAGTGTTTCTCTCTCTCTCCCCAGTTTTTCTCTCTCTCCCCAGTGTTTCTCTCCCTCCCCCCAGTGTTTCTCTCTCTCTCCGCCACCCAGTGTTTCTCTATCTCCCCCCAGTGTTTCTCACTCCCTCCCCTCAGTGTTTCTCTCTCTCTCCTCCCCCTAGTGGTTCTCTCTCTCTCCCCCCAGTTTTTCACTCTCTCGCTCTCTCCCTAGTGTTTAAATCATTCTCTCCCCCAGTGTTTCTCTCTCTCTCTCCCCCATTGTTTCTCTCTCTCTCTCTCTACCCAGTGTTTCCCTCTCTCCTCCCCGCAGTGTTTCTCTCTCGCCCCCCAGTGTTTCTATCTCTCTCTCTTCCCCCAGTTTTTCTCTCACTCTCTCCCCCATTGTTTCTCTCTCTCTCTCCACCCAGTGTTTCCCTCTCTCCTCCCCGCAGTGTTTCTCTCTCTCCCCCAGTCTTTCTCTCTCTCTCTCCCCCCAGTATTTCTCTCTCTCTCCCCGATGTTTCTCTCTCTCTCCCCAGTGTTTCTCTCTCTCCCCAGTGTTTCTCTCTCCTCCCCCCAGTATTTCTCTCTCTCTCACCCCAGTGTTTCCCTCTCTCCTCACCCCAGTGTTTCTCTCTCTCTCTCCCCCAGTGTATCTCAATCTCTCCTCCCCCAGTGCTTCTCTCTCACCCCCAGTCTTTCTTTCTCTCTCCCACCCCAGTGTTTCTCTCTCCTCCCCCCAGTATTTCTCTCTCTCTCCCCCCAGTGTTTCTCTCTCTCTCTCCCCCAGTGTTTCTCTCTCTCTCTCCCAGTGTATCTCAATCTCTCCTCCCCCAGTGTTTCCCTCTCTTCCCCCACTGTTTCTCTCTCTCTCTCCACCCAGTGTTTCCCTCTATCCTCCCCCCAGTTATTCTCTCTCTCTCTCCCCCCAGTGTTTCTCTCTCTCTCCCACACCATGTGTTTCTGTCTCTCTCTCTCTCCCCCAGTGTTTCTTTCTCTCTCCTCCCCCCACTGTTTCCCTCTCTCTCCCCCCAATGTTTCACTCTCTGCCCCCCCAGTGTTTCTCTCTCTCTCTCTATCCCCCCAATGTTTCTCTCTCTCTCCGCACAGTGTTTCTCTCTCTCTCCCCCCAGTGTTTCTCTCTCTCCCCCAGTGTTTCCCTCTCTCCTCCCCCCAGTGTTTCTCTCTCTCTCTCCCCCCAGTGTATCTCAATCTCTCCCCGCCAGTGTTTCTCTCTCTCCCCCCCAGTATTTCTCTCTCTCTCCACGATGTTTCTCTCTCTCTCCCCAGTGTATCTCAATCTCTCCTCCACCCAGTGTTTCTCTCCTCCCCCCAGTTATTCTCTCTCTCTCTCCCCCCAGTGTTTCTCTCTCTCTCCCACACCATGTGTTTCTCTCTCTCTCTCTCCCCAGTGTTTCTTTCTCTCTCCTCCCCCCACTGTTCCTCTCTCTCTCCCCCCCCCCCAGTGTTTCTCTCCCTCCCCCAGTGTTTCCCTCTCTCCTCCCCCCAGTGTTTCTCTCTCTCTCTCTCACCCCAGTGTTTCCCTCTCTCCTCACCCCAGTGTTTCTCTCTCTCTCCTCCCCCCACTGTTCCTCTCTCTCTCCCCCCCTGTGTTTCTCTCTCTCCCCCAGTGTTTCCCTCTCTCCTCCCCCCAGTGTTTCTCTCTCTCTCTCTCACCCAAGTGTTTCTCTCTCTCTCTCCCCCAGTGTATCTGAATCTCTCCTCCCCCAGTGTTTCTCTCTCTCCCTCCAGTCTTTCTCTCTCTCTACCACCCCAGTGTTTCTCTCTCCTACCCCCAGTATTTCTCTCTCTCTCCACCCAGTGTTTCTCTCTCTCTCCCACACCATGTGTTTCTGTCTCTCTCTCTACTCCCCAGTGTTTCTTTCTCTCTCCTCCCCCCACTGTTTCTCTCTCTCTCCCCCCAGTGTTTCACTCTCTGCCCCCCCAGTGTTTCTCTCTCTCTCTCTATCCCCCCACTGTTTCTCTCTCTCTCCGCACAGTGTATCTCTCTCTCTCCCCCCAGTGTTTCTCTCTCTCCCCCAGTGTTTCCCTCTCTCCTCCCCCCAGTGTTTCTCTCTCTCTCTCCCCCCAGTGTATCTCAATCTCTCCCCGCCAGTGTTTCTCTCTCTCCCCCCCAGTATTTCTCTCTCTCTCCCCGATGTTTCTCTCTCTCCCCCCAGTGTATCTCACTCTCTCCTCCCCCCAGTGCTTCTCTCCTCCCCCCAGTTATTCTCTCTCTCTCTCCCCCCAGTGTTTCTCCCTCTCTCCCACACCATGTGTTTCTCTCTCTCTCTCTCCCCAGTGTTTCTTTCTCTCTCCTCCCCCCACTGTTCCTCTCTCTCTCCCCCCCAGTGTTTCTCTCCCTCCCCCCAGTGTTTCTCTCTCTCTCTCTCCCGCCAGTGTTTCTCTCTCTCCCCCCACTATTTCTCTCTCTCTCCCCGGTGTCTCTCTCTCTCTCTCCAGTGTTTCTCTTTCTCCCCAATGTTTCTCTCTCACTCGCAGTGTTTCTCACTCTCTCCGCCCCCCAGTGTTTCTCTATTTCCCCCAGTGTTTCTCTCTCTCTCGCCCCACTGTTTCTCTCTCTCCCCGCAGTGCTTCTCTCTCTCTCCCCCCAGTGTTTCTCTCTCTCTCCACCCGGTGTTTCTCTCTCTCCCCCCAGTATTTCTCTCTCTCTCTACGGTGTTTCTCTCTCTCGCCCCAGTGTTTCTCTCTCTCCCCAATGTTTCTCTGTCACCCCCAGTGTTTCTCTCTCTCTCCTCCCCCCATTGTATCTCTATATCCCCCCATTGTTTCTCTCTCTCTCGCCCCACTGTTTCTCTCCCTCCCCCCAGTGTTTCTCTCTCTACCCGCAGTGTTTCTCTCTCTCTCTCGCCCCAGTCTTTCTCTCTCTCTACCCCCAGTGTTTCCCTCTCTCCTCCCCCCATTATTTCTCTCACTCTCTCTCCCCCAGTGTATCTCAATCTCTCCTCCCCCCACTGTTTCTCTCCCCCCCCCCAGTGTTTCTCTCTCTCTCCCCAGTGTATCTCAATCTCTCCTCCCCCCAGTGTTTCTCTCCTCCCCCCAGTTATTCTCTCTCTCTCTCCCCCCAGTGTTTCTCTCTCTCTCCCACACCATGTGTTTCTCTCTCTCTCTCTCCCCAGTGTTTCTTTCTCTCTCCTCCCCCCACTGTTCCTCTGTCTCACCCCCCAGTGTTTCTCTCCCTCCCCCCCAGTGTTTCTCTCTCTCTCTCTCCCGCCAGTGTTTCTCTCTCCCCCCCCACTATTTCTCTCTCTCTCCCCGGTGTCTCTCTCTCTCTCTCCAGTGTTTCTCTCTCTCCCCAATGTTTCTCTCTCACTCCCAGTGTTTATCTCTCTCTCCGCCCCCCATTGTGTCTCTATTTCCCCCAGTGTTTCTCTCTCTCTCGCCCCACTGTTTCTCTCTCTCCCCGCCGTGTTTCTCTCTCTCTCCCCCCAGTGTTTCTCTCTCTCTCTCCGCCCAGTGTTTCTCGCTCACCCCCAGTGTTTCTCTCTCCCCCACCAGTCTTTCTCTCTCCTCCCCCCACTGTTTCTCTCTCTCACTCCCAGTGTTTCTCTCTCTCTCTATCCCCCCAGTGTTTCTCTCTCTCTCCCCCCAGTGTTTCTCTCTCTCTCCCCCGAGTGTTTCTCTCTCTCTCCCCCCAGTTTATCCCAATCTCTCCTCCCCCCAGTGTTTCTCTCTCACCCCCAGTGTTTCTGTCTCCCCCCCTCCCAATGTTTCTCTCTCCCCCCAGTGATTCTCTATCTCTCCCCAGTGTTTCTCTCTCTCCCCCCGTGTTTCTATCTCTCTCTTCCCCCAATGTATCCCAATCTCTACTCACCCCAGTGTTTTTCTCTCTTCCCCCAGTGTTTCTCTCTCTCACCGCAATGTTACTCTCTCTCCCCCCAGTGTTTCCCTCTCTCCTCCCCGCATTGTTTCTCTCTCTCTCGCCGCCCACTGTTTCTCTCTCTCCCCCCCCCGCAGTGTTTCTCTCTCTCTCACCCCAGTGTTTCTCTCTCTCTCCACCCGGTGTTTCTCTCTCCCCCCCCAGTATTTCTCTCTCTCTCTCCGGTGTTTCTCTCTCTCGCCCCAGTGTTTCTCTCTCTCCCCAATGTTTCTCTGTCACCCCCAGTGTTTCTCTCTCTCTCCGCCCCCCATTGTATCTCTATATCCCCCCATTGTTTCTCTCTCTCTCGCCCCACTGTTTCTCTCCCTCCCCCAGTGTTTCTCTCTCCACCCGCAGTGTTTCTCTCTCTCTCTCGCCCCAGTCTTTCTCTCTCTCTACCCCCAGTGTTTCCCTCTCTCCTCCCCCCATTATTTCTCTCACTCTCTCTCCCCAGTGTATCTCAATCTCTCCTCCCCCCAGTGTTTCTCTCCTCCCCCCAGTTATTCTCTCTCTCTCTCCCCCCAGTGTTTCTCTCTCTCTCCCACACCATGTGTTTCTCTCTCTCTCTCTCCCCAGTGTTTCTTTCTCTCTCTTCCCCCCACTGTTCCTCTCTCTATCCCCCCCAGTGTTTCTCTCCCTCCCCCCCAGTGTTTCTCTCTCTGTCTCTCCCGCCAGTGTTTCTCTCTCTCCCCCCACTATTTCTCTCTCTCTCCCCGGTGTCTCTCTCTCTCTCTCCAGTGTTTCTCTCTCTCCCCAATGTTTCTCTCTCACTCCCAGTGTTTCTCTCTCTCTCTCCCCCCCAGTGTTTCTCACTTCTCCCTCCAGTATTTCTCTCTCTCTCCCCCCAGTGTTTCTCTCTCTCTCCCCCAGTGTTTCTCTCTCTCTCCCCCCAGTGTATCTCGATCTCTCCTCCCCCAGTCTTTCTCTCTCTCTCCCCCAGTGATTCACTCTTTCCCCCCAGTGTTTCTCTCTCTCTCCCACACCATGTGTTTCTCTCTCTCTCCCCCAGTGTTTCTTTCTCTCTCCTCCCCCCACTGTTTCTCCCTCTCTCACCCCAGTGTTTCTCCCTATCTACCCCCAGTGTTTCTCTCTCTCTCCCCGCAGTGTGTTCCAATCTCTCCTCCCACCAGTGTTTCTCTCTCACCCAACAGTGTTTCTCTCTCTCCCCCCAATGTTTCTCTCTCCCCCTCCCAGTGCTTCTCTCCCTCCCCCCAGTGTTTCTCTCTCTCTCCCCCCCAGAGTTTCTCACTATCTCCCCCGCAGTGTTTCTCACTCTCCTCCCACCTGTGTTTCTCACTCTCTCTCTCTCCCCACAGTGATTCTCTCTCTCTCCCCCCAGTATTTCTCACTCACTCTCTCCCCCAGTGTTTATCTCTCTCTCCCCCCAGTGTATCTCAATCTCTCCTCCCCCAGTGTTTCTCTCTCTCCCCCCAGTTTTTCTCTCTCTCTCTCCACCCAGTGTTACCCTCTCTCCTCCCCCCAGTTTTTCTCTCTCCCCCCCCCCAGTGTTTCTCTCTCTCTCCCACACCATGTGTTTCTATCTCTCTCTCCCCCATTGTTTCTTTCTCTCTCCTCCCCCCACTGTTTCTCCCTCTCGCCCACCAGTGTTTCTCTCTCTCTCCCCCAGTGATTCTCCCTCTCCCCCCAGTGTTTCTCTCTCTCTCTATCCCCCAGTGTTTCTCTCTCTCTCCCCCCAGTGTTTCTCTCTCTCCCCCCCCAGTGTTTCTCTCTCTCTCCCCGCAATGTATCCCAATCTCTACTCCACCCACTGTTTCTCTCTCGTCCCCCAGTGTTTCTCTCTCTCCCCCCAATGTTTCTCTCTCTCCCCCCAGTGCTTCACTCTCTCTCCCTAGTGTTTATCTGTCTCACCCCAGTGTTTCTCTAGTACCTCTCTCTCTCCCCAGTGTTTCTCTCTCTCTCACCCCCCAGTGTTTCTCTCTCTCTCTCCGCAGTGTTTCTCTCTCTCCCCCCACTGTTTCTCTCTCTCTCTCCCCAGTGTTTCTCTCTCTCACTCCTCCCAGTGTTTCTATCTCTCTCTCTCCCAGTGTTTCTCTCTCCCTCCCCCCATTGTTTCTCTCTCTCTCCCCGACAGTGTTTCTCTCTGTCTCCCCCCAGTGGTTCTCTCTCTCTCTACCCCAGTGTTTTTGTCTCTCTCCCCAAGTGTTTCTCTCGCTCTCCCCCCAGTGTATCTCAATCTCTCCTCCCCCCAGTGTTTCTCTCTCTCCTCCCCAGTGTTTCTCTCTCTCTCTCACCACCAGTGTTTCTCTCTCTCCCCCCATTGTTTCTCTCTCTCTCCCAAAGTGTTTCTCTCTCTCTCTCCCACCCCCATTGTTTCTCTCTCTCTCCACCCAGTGTTTCACTCTCTCCACCCAGTGTTTCTCTCTCACTCCCCAATGTTTCACTCTCTCCCCTGTTTTTCTCTCTCTATCTCTCCCCCCACTGTTTCTCTCTCTCTCTCTCCCCACTGTTTCTCTCTCTGTCCCCCTCCCCGTGTTTCTCTCTCTCCTCCCCCCAGTGTTTCTCTCTCTCCCCCCAGTGTTTCTCTCTCTCCCCCCAGTGTTTCTCTCTCTCTCTCCCCCCAGTGTTTCTCTCTCTCTCCCCCCAGTGTTTCTCTCTCTCTCCCCGCAATGTATCCCAATCTCTACTCCACCCAGTGTTTCTCTCTCGTCCCCCAGTGTTTCTCTCTCTCCCCCCAATGTTTCTCTCTCTCCCCCCAGTGCTTCACTCTCTCTCCCCAGTGTTTATCTGTCTCACCCCAGTGTTTCTCTAGTACCTCTCTCTCTCCCCAGTGTTTCTCTCTCTCTCTCCCCCCAGTGTTTCTCTCTCTCTCTCCGCAGTGTTTCTCTCTCTCCCCCCACTGTTTCTCTCTCTCTCTCCCCAGTGTTTCTCTCTCTCACTCCTCCCAGTGTTTCTATCTCTCTCTCTCCCAGTGTTTCTCTCTCCCTCCCCCCATTGTTTCTCTCTCTCTCCCCGACAGTGTTTCTCTCTGTCTCCCCCCAGTGGTTCTCTCTCTCTCTACCCCAGTGTTTTTGTCTCTCTCCCCAAGTGTTTCTCTCGCTCTCCCCCCAGTGTATCTCAATCTCTCCTCCCCCCAGTGTTTCTCTCTCTCCTCCCCAGTGTTTCTCTCTCTCTCTCACCACCAGTGTTTCTCTCTCTCCCCCCATTGTTTCTCTCTCTCTCCCAAAGTGTTTCTCTCTCTCTCTCCCACCCCCATTGTTTCTCTCTCTCTCCACCCAGTGTTTCACTCTCTCCACCCAGTGTTTCTCTCTCACTCCCCAATGTTTCACTCTCTCCCCTGTTTTTCTCTCTCTATCTCTCCCCCCACTGTTTCTCTCTCTCTCTCTCCCCACTGTTTCTCTCTCTGTCCCCCTCCCCAGTGTTTCTCTCTCTCCTCCCCCCAGTGTTTCTCTCTCTCCCCCCAGTGTTTCTCTCTCTCCCCCCAGTGTTTCTCTCTCTCTCTCCCCCCAGTGTTTCTATCTCTCCCCAGAGTTTATCTCTCACCCCAATGTTTCTCTCTCTCCCCAGTGTTTCTCTCTCTGTCCCCCTCCCCAGTGTTTCTCTCTCTCCTCCCCCCAGTGTTTCTCTCTCTTCTCCCAGTGTTTCTCTCTCTCCCCCCAGTGTTTCTCTCTCTCTCTCCCCCCAGTGTTTCTATCTCTCATAGAGTCATAGAGTCATAGAGTCATAGAGTTATACAGCACGGATAGAGGCCCTTCGGCCCATCGTGTCCGCGCCGGCCATCAGCCCTGTCGACTCTAATCCCATATTCCAGCATTTGGTCCGTCGCCTTGTATGCTGTGGCATTTCAAGTGCTCATCCAAATGCTTCTTGAATGTTGTGAGGGTTCCTGCCTCCACAACCCTTTCAGACAGTGACTTCCAGACTCCAACCACCCTCTGGGTGAAAAAGTTCTTTCTCAAATCCCCTCTAAACCTCCCGCCTTTTACCTTGAATCTATGTTCCCTTGTTATAGAACCCTCAACGAAGGGAAAAAGCTCCTTAGTATCTATCATATCTGTGCCCCTCATAATTTTGTACACCTCAATCATGTCCCCCCTCAGCCTCCTCTGCTCCAAGGAAAACAAACCCAATCTTCCCAGTCTCTCTTCATAGCTGAAGCGCTCCAGCCCTGGTAACATCCTGGTGAATCTCCTCTGCACCCTCTCCAAAGCGATCACATCCATCCTGTAGTGCGGCGACCAGAACTCTCTCTCTCCCCCCAGTCTTTCTCTCTCTCTCCCCCCAGTCTTTCTCTCTCTCTCTCCCACCAGTGTTTCTCTGTCTCCCCCAGTGTTTCATCCTCTCTCTCCCCCGAGTGTTTCTCTCTCACTCTCCCCCTCGTGATTAAATCTTTCTCTTCCCCAGTGTTTCTCGCTCTCTCTCCCCCCAGTTTTTCTCTCTCTCTCTCCACCCAGTGTTTCCCTCTCTCCTCCCCCCAGTGTTTCTCTCTCTCTCTCCCCCCAGTGTTTCTCTCTCTCCCCCAACCAGTGTTTCTCTCTCTCTCTCTCCCCCAGTGTTTCTCCCTGTCTCCCCCCCCCCAGTGTTTCTCTCTCTCCTCCGCCCAGTATTTCTCTCTCTCTCTCCCCAGAGTTTCTCTCTCTCTCGCCAGTGTTTCTCTCTCTCTCCCCAGTTTTTCTCTCTCTCCGCAGTGTTTCTCTCCCTCCCCCCAGTGTTTCTCTCTCTCTCCGCCGCCCAGTGTTTCTCTATCTCCCCCCAGTGTTTCTCTCTCTCCCCCCTTTGTTTCACTCTCTCTCTCTCCCAATTGTTTCTCTCTCTCTCCTCCCCCCAGTGTTTCTCTCTCTCTCACTACAGTGTTTTCTCTCTCTCTCCCCCCAGTTTTTCTCTCTCTCTCTCCCCAGTTTTTCACTCTCTCTCTCTCTCCCCCCAGTTTTTTTATCTCTCTCTCCTCCCCCAATGTTTCTCTCTCTCTCTCCCCAGTGTTTCTCTCTCTGTCCCCCTCCCCAGTGTTTCACTCTCTCCTCCCCCCAGTTTTTCTCTCTCTCCCCCCAGTATTTCTCTCTCTCTCCCCGGTGTTTCTCTCTCCCTCCCCAGTGTTTCTCTCTCTCCCCAGTGTTTCTCTCTCACCCCCAGTGTTTCTCTCCCTCTCCGCCCCCCAGTGTTTCTCTATCTCCCCCCAATGTTACTCTCTCTCTCCCCCCAGTGTTTCTCTCTCTCTCTCCCTAGTGTTTAAATCATTCTCTCCCCCAGTGTTTCTCTCTCTCTCCCCCATTCTTTCTCTCTCTCTCTCCTCCCAGTGTTTCCCTCTCTCCTCCCCGCAGTGTTTCTCTATCGCCCGCCAGTGTTTCCATCTCTCTCTCTTCCCCCAGTGTTTCTCTCTCTCTCTCCCCCATTGTTTCTCTCTCTCTCTCCACCCAGTGTTTCCCTCTCTCCTCCCCGCAGTGTTTCTCTCTCTCCCCCAGTCTTTCTCTCTCTCTCTCCCCCCAGTATTTCTCTCTCTCTCCCCGATGTTTCTCTCTCTCTCCCCAGTGTTTCTCTCTCTCCCCAGTGTTTCTCTCTCCTCCCCCCAGTATTTCTCTCTCTCTCCCCCCAGAGTTTCTCTATCTCTCTCTCCCCCCCGTGTTTCTCTCTCTCTCTCCCCAGTGTATCTCAATCTCTCCTCTCCCCATTGTTTCTCTCTATCCCCCCAGTGTTTCTCTCTCTCTCTCCACCCAGTGTTTCCCTCTCTCCTCCCCCCAGTTTTTCTCTCTCTCTCCCCCCAGTGTTTCTCTCTCTCTCCCACACCATGTGGTTCTCTCTCTCTCTCTCCCCCAGTGTTTTTTTCTCTCTCCTCCCCCCAGTGTTTCTCTCTCTCCCCCCAGTATTTCTCTCTCTCCCCCAGTGCTTCTCTCTCTCTCCACAGTGTTTCTCTCTCACCCCCAGTCTTTCTCTCTCTCTCCCCTCATTGTTTCTCTCTCTCTCTCCCCCAGTCTTTCTCTCTCTCTCCCCCCAGTGTTTCTCGCTCTCTCTCCCCCCAGTGTTTCTCTCTCTCCCCCAGTGTTTCCCTCTCTACTCACCCCAGTGTTTCTCACTCTCTCCCACCAATGTATCCCAATCTCTACGCACCCAAGTGTTTCTCTCTCTTCCCCCAATGTTTCTCTCTCTTCCCCCAGTGTTTCTCTCTCACCCCAGTCTTTCTCTCTCTCTCCCCTCATTGTTTCTCTCTCTCTCTCCCCCCAGTCTTTCTCTCTCTCTCCCCCCAGTGTTTCTCGCTCTCTCTCCCCCCAGTGTTTCTCTCTCTCCCCCAGTGTTTCTGTCTCTCTCTCTCCCGGTGTATCTCAATCTCTCCTCCCCCCAGTTTTTCGCTCTCTCCCCCCAGTGTTTCGCTCTCTCTCCCACCCCAGTGTTTCGCTCTCCTCCCCCCAGTATTTCTCTCTCTCTCCCCCCAGTGTTCCTCTCTCTCTCTCCCCCTGTGTTTCTCCCTCTCTCCCCCCAGTGTATCTCAATCTCTCCTCCCCGCAGTGTTTCCCTCCCTTCCCCTACTGTTTGTCTCTCTCTCTCCACCCAGTGTTTCCCTCTCTCCTCCCCCCAGTTATTCTCTCTCTCTCTCCCCCCAGTGTTTTTCTCTCTCTCCCACACCATGACTTTCTGTCTCTCTCTCTCCCCCAGTGTTTCTTTCTCTCTGCCCCCCCTCACTGTTTCTCTCTTTCTCCCCCCAGTGTTTCACTCTCTGCCCCCCCAGTGTTTCTCTCTCTCTCTCTATCCCCCCAGTGTTTCTCTCTCTCCTCCCCCCAGTGTTTCTCTCTCTCTCCCCCCAGTGTTTCTCTCTCTCTCTCCCCAGTTTTTCACTCTCTCTCTCTGTCCCCCCAGTTTTTTTATCTCTCTCTCCTCCCCCAGTGTTTCTCTCTCTCTCTCCCCAGTGTTTCTCTCTCTGTCCCCCTCCCCAGTGTTTCACTCTCTCCTCCCCCCAGTTTTTCTCTCTCTCCCCCCAGTATTTCTCTCTCTCTCCCCGGTGTTTCTCTCTCCCTCCCCAGTGTTTCTCTCTCTCCCCAGTGTTTCTCTCTCACCCCCAGTGTTTCTCTCCCTCTCCGCCCCCCAGTGTTTCTCTATCTCCCCCCAATGTTTCTCTCTCTCTCCCCCCAGTGTTTCTCTCTCTCTCTCCCTAGTGTTTAAATCATTCTCTCCCCCAGTGTTTCTCTCTCTCTCTCCCCCATTCTTTCTCTCTCTCTCTCCTCCCAGTGTTTCCCTCTCTCCTCCCCGCAGTGTTTCTCTATCGTCCGCCAGTGTTTCCATCTCTCTCTCTTCCCCCAGTGTTTCTCTCTCTCTCTCCCCCATTGTTTCTCTCTCTCTCTCCCCCAGTATTTCTCTCTCTCTCCCCGATGTTTCTCTCTCTCTCCCCAGTGTTTCTCTCTCTCACCTCCCCCAACTGTTTCTCTCTCGCTCCCCCCAGTGTTTCTCTCCCTCCACCCCAGTGTTTCTCTCTCTCCCCCCACTATTTCTCTACCTCTCCCCGGTGTCTCTCTCTCTCTCTCTCCAGTGTTTCTCTCTCTCCCCAATGTTTCTCTCTCACCCCACTGTTTCTCTCTCTCGCCTCAGTGTTTCTCGCTCTCTCCCCCCAGTGTTTCTCTCTCTCTCCCCAGTGTTTCTCTCTCTCCCCAGTGTTTCTCTCTCCTCCCCCCAGAATTTCTCTCTCTCTCCCCCCAGAGTTTCTCTCTCTCTCTCTCCCCCCCGTGTTTCTCTCTCTCTCTCCCCAGTGTATCTCAATCTCTCCTCTCCCCATTGTTTCTCTCTCTCCCCCCCAGTGTTTCTCTCTCTCTCTCCACCCAGTGTTTCCCTCTCTCCTCCCCCCAGTTTTTCTCTCTCTCTCTCCCCCCAGTGTTTCTCTCTCTCTCCCACACCATGTGGTTCTCTCTCTCTCTCTCCCCCAGTGTTTTTTTCTCTCTCCTCCCCCCAGTGTTTCTCTCTCACCCCCAGTCTTTCTCTCTCTCTCCCCTCATTGTTTCTCTCTCTCTCTCCCCCCAGTCTTTCTCTCTCTCTCCCCCCAGTGTTTCTCGCTTTCTCTCCCCCCAGTGTTTCTCTCTCTCCCCCAGTGTTTCTCTCTCTCTCTCTCCCGGTGTTTCTCAATCTCTCCTCCCCCCAGTTTTTCGCTCTCTCCCCCCAGTGTTTCTCTCTCTCTCCCACCACAGTGTTTCTCTCTCCTCCCCCCAGTATTTCTCTCTCTCTCCCCCCAGTGTTCCTCTCTCTCTCTCCCCCAGTGTTTCTCCCTCTCTCCCCCCCAGTGTATCTCAATCTCTACTCCCCGCAGTGTTTCCCTCCCTTCCCCTACTGTTTGTCTCTCTCTCTCCACCCAGTGTTTCCCTCTCTCCTCCCCCCAGTTATTCTCTCTCTCTCTCCCCCCAGTGTTTCTCTCTCTCTCCCACACCATGACTTTCTGTCTCTCTCTCTCCCCCAGTGTTTCTTTCTCTCTGCCCCCCCTCACTGTTTCTCTCTTTCTCCCCCCAGTGTTTCACTCTCTGCACGCCCAGTGTTTCTCTCTCTCTCTCTATCCCCACAGTGTTTCTCTCTCTCCCCCCCCCCAGTGTTTCTCTCTCTCCCCCCCCCAGTATTTCTCTCTCTCTCACCGATGTTTCTTTCTCTCTCCCCAGTGTATCTCAATCTCTCCTCCCCCCAGTGGTTCTCTCTCTCCCCCCAGTGTTTGTCTCTCTCTCTCCACCCAGTGTTTCCCTCTCTCCTCCCCCCAGTTATTCTCTCTCTCTCTCCCCCCAGTGTTTCTCTCTCTCTCCCACACCATGTGTTTCTCTCTCTCTCTCTCCCCCAGTGTTTCTTTCTCTCACCTCCCCCAACTGTTTCTCTCTCGCTCCCCCCAGTGTTTCTCTCCCTCCACCCCAGTGTTTCTCTCTCTCCCCCCACTATTTCTCTACCTCTCCCCGGTGTCTCTCTCTCTCTCTCCAGTGTTTCTCTCTCTCCCCAATGTTTCTCTCTCATCCCACTGTTTCTCTCTCTCGCCTCAGTGTTTCTCGCTCTCTCCCCCCAGTGTTTCTCTCTCTCTCTCCCTCCAGTCTTTCTCTCTCTCACCCCAGTGTTTCTCTCTCTCTCCCCCCAGTGTTTCTCGCTCACCCCCAGTGTTTCTCTCTCCCCCCCAGTCTTTCTCTCTCCTCCCCCCACTGTTTCTCTCTCTCACTCCCAGTGTTTCTCTCTCTCTCTATCCCCCCAGTGTTTCTCTCTCTCTCCCCCCAGTGTTTCTCTCTCTCTCCCCCAGTGTTTCTCTCTCTCTCCCCCCAGTTTATCCCAATCTCTCCTCCCCCCAGTGTTTCTATCTCACCCCCAGTGTTTCTGTCTCTCCGCCCAATGTTTCTCTCTCCCCCCCAGTGCTTCTCTATCTCTTCCCAGTGTTTGTCTCTCTCACCCAGTGTTTCTCTCTCTCTCTCCCCCCAATGTATCCCAATCTCTACTCCCCCCAGTGTTTTTCTCTCTTCCCCCAGTGTTTCTCTCTCTCCCCGCAATGTTTCTCTCTCTCCGCCCAGTGTGTCCCTCTCTCCTCCCCGCAGTGTTTCTCTCTCTCTCGCCCCCCAGTGTTTCTCTCTCCCCCCCCCCCCAGTGTTTCTCTCTCTCTCTCTCACCCCAGTGTTTCTCTCTCTCCCCCCAGTATTTCTCTCTCTCTCCCCGGTGTTTCTCTCTCTCTGCCCAGTGTTTCTCTCTATCCCCAATGTTTCTCTGTCACCCCCAATGTTTCTCTCTCTCTCCGCCCCCCATTGTATCTCTATCTCCCTCCATTCTTTCTCTCTCTCTCGCCCCACTGTTTCTCTCTCTCCCCCCAGTGTTTCTCTCTCACTCCCCCCAATGTTTCTCTCTCTCTCTCCCCCAGTGTTTCTTTCTCTCTCCTCCCCCCACTGTTTCTCTCTCACTCCCCCCAGTGTTTCTCTCCCTCCCCCCCAGTGTTTCTCTCTCTCTCTATCCCACCAGTGTTTCTCTCTCCCCCCCCACTATTTCTCTCTCTCTCCCCGGTGTCTCTGTCTCTCTCTCTCTCTCTCCAGTGCTTCTCTCCATCCCCAATGTTTCTCTCTCACCACCAGTGTTTCTCTCTCTCTCCGCCCCCCAGTGTTTCTCTATTTCCCCCATTGTTTCTCTCTCTCTCGCCCCACTGTTTCTCTCTCTCCCCGCAGTGTTTCTCTCTCTCTCCCCAGCGTTGCTCTCTCTCTCCCTCCCCAGTCTTTCTCTCTCTCTCTCTCCCCCCAGTCTTTCTCTCTCTCTCCCCCAGTGTTTCTCGCTCCCTCCCACCAGTGTTTCTCTCTCTCTCCGCCCCAGTGTATCTCTCTATCTCCCCCGCAGTGTCTCTCTCTCTCCTCCCACCTGTGTTTCTCTCTCTCTCTCTCTCCCCCCAGCGATTCTCTCTCTCCCCCCCCATTGTTTCTCACTCTCTCTCCCCCAGTGTTTCTCTCTCTCTCCCCCCAGTGTATCTCAATCTCTCCTCCCTCCAGTGTTTCTCTCTCACACCCCAGTGTTTCTCTCTCTCTCTCCACCTGGTGTTTCCCTCTCTCCTCCCCCCAGTTTTTCTCTCTCTCTCTCCCCCCAGTGTTTCTCTCTGTCTCCCACACCATGTGTTTCTCTCTCTCTCTCCCCAGTGTTTCTTTCTCTCTCCTCCCCCCACTGTTTCTCCCTCTCGCCCACCAGTGTTTCTCTCTCTCTCTCTCCCCCCAGTGATTCTCCCTCTCCCCCCGCAGTGTTTCTCTCTCTCTCTCTCCCCCCAGTATTTCTCTCTCTCTCCCCGGTGTTTCTCTCTCTCTGCCCAGTGTTTCTCTCTATCCCCAATGTTTCTCTGTCACCCCCAGTGTTTCTCTCTCTCTCCGCCCCCCATTGTATCTCTATCTCCCTCCATTCTTTCTCTCTCTCTCGCCCCACTGTTTCTCTCTCTCCCCCCAGTGTTTCTCTCTCACTCCCCCCAATGTTTCTCTCTCTCTCTCCTCCAGTGTTTCTTTCTCTCTCCTCCCCCCACTGTTTCTCTCTCTCTCCCCCCAGTGTTTCTCTCCCTCCCCCCCAGTGTTTCTCTCTCTCTCTATCCCACCAGTGTTTCTCTCTCCCCCCCCACTATTTCTCTCTCTCTCCCCGGTGTCTCTGTCTCTCTCTCTCTCTCTCCAGTGCTTCTCTCCATCCCCAATGTTTCTCTCTCACCACCAGTGTTTCTCTCTCTCTCCGCCCCCCAGTGTTTCTCTATTTCCCCCATTGTTTCTCTCTCTCTCGCCCCACTGTTTCTCTCTCTCCCCGCAGTGTTTCTCTCTCTCTCCCCAGCGTTGCTCTCTCTCTCCCTCCCCAGTCTTTCTCTCTCTCTCTCTCTCCCGCCAGTCTTTCTCTCTCTCTCCCCCAGTGTTTCTCGCTCCCTCCCACCAGTGTTTCTCTCTCTCTCCGCCCCAGTGTATCTCTCTATCTCACCCGCAGTGTCTCTCTCTCTCGTCCCACCTGTGTTTCTCTCTCTCTCTCTCTCTCCCCCCAGCGATTCTCTCTCTCCCCCCCCATTGTTTCTCACTCTCTCTCCCCCAGTGTTTCTCTCTCTCTCCCCCCAGTGTATCTCAATCTCTCCTCCCTCCAGTGTTTCTCTCTCACACCCCAGTGTTTCTCTCTCTCTCTCCACCTGGTGTTTCCCTCTCTCCTCCCCCCAGTTTTTCTCTCTCTCTCTCCCCCCAGTGTTTCTCTCTGTCTCCCACACCATGTGTTTCTCTCCCTCTCTCCCCAGTGTTTCTTTCTCTCTCCTCCCCCCACTGTTTCTCCCTCTCGCCCACCAGTGTTTCTCTCTCTCTCTCTCCCCCCAGTGATTCTCCCTATCCCCCCGCAGTGTTTCTCTCTCTCTCTCTCCCCCAGTGTTTCTCTCTCTCTCTTCCCCCAGTGTTTCTCTCTCTCTCCCTCCAGTGTATCCCAATCTCTCCTCCCCCGCAGTGCTTCTCTCTCTCTCCCCAGTGTTTCTCTCTCTCCCCCAGTGTTTCTCTCTCTCTCCCCGCAATGTATCCCAATCTCTACTCCACCCAGTGTTTCTCTCTCTTCCCCCAGTATTTCTCTCTCTCTCCCCGATGTTTCTCTCTCTCTCCCCAGTGTATCTCAATCTCTCCTCCCCCTAGTGGTTCTCTCTCCTCCCCCCAGTTATTCTCTCTCTCTCTCCCCCCAGTGTTTCTCTCTCTCTCCCACACCATGTGTTTCTCTCTCTTGCTCTCTCTCCCCCAGTGTTTCTTTCTCTCACCTCTCCCCAGTCTCTCTCTCTCTCTCTCTCCAGTGTTTCTCTCTCTCCCCGCAGTGTTTCTCTCCCCCCGTGTTTCTATCTCTCTCTCCCTCCAGTCTTTCTCTCTCTCCCCCCAGTGTTTCTCTCTCTCTCCCCCCAGTGTTTCTCGCTCACCCCCAGTGTTTCTCTCTCCCCCCCAGTCTTTCTCTCTCCTCGCCCCACTGTTTCTCTCTCTCACCCCCAGTGTTTCTCTCTCTCTCTATCCCCCCAGTGTTTCTCTCTCTCCCCCCCCATTGTTTCTCTCTCTCTCCCCCCAGTGTTTCTCTCTCTCTCCCAGTGTTTCTCTCTCTCTCTCTCTCCCCCCAATGTATCCCAATCTCTACTCCCCCCAGTGTTTTTCTCTCTTCCCCCAGTGTTTCTCTCTCTCCCCGCAATGTTTCTCTCTCTCCCCCCAGTGTTTCCCTCTCTCCTCCCCGCAGTCTTTCTCTCTTTCTCGCCCCCCAGTGTTTCTCTCTCCCGCCCCCCCCCCCAGTGTCTCTCTCTCTCTCTCTCACCCCAGTGTTTCTCTCTCTCTCCACCCAGTGTTTCTCTCTCTCCCCCCAGTATTTCTCTCTCTCTCCCCGGTGTTTCTCTCTCTCTGCCCAGTGTTTCTCTCTCTCCCCAATGTTTCCCTGTCACCCCCAGTGTTTCTCTCTCTCTCCGCCCCCCATTGTATCTCTATCTCCCCCCATTGTTACTCTCTCTCTCGCCCCACTGTTTCTCTGTCTCCCCCCAGTGTTTCTCTCTCTCTCCCCCCAGTGTTTCTCTCTCTCTCTCCCCCCAGTACTTCTCTCTCTCCCCCAGTGTTTCCCTCTCTCCTCCCCCCAGTTATTCTCTCTCTCTCTCACCCCAGTGTTTCTCTCTCTCTCCCACACCATGTGTTTCTCTCTCTCTCTCCCGCAGTGTTTCTTTCTCTCTCCTCCCCCCACTGGTTCTCTCTATCTCCCCCCAGTGTTTCTCTCCCTCCCCCCCAGTGTTTCTCTCTCTCTCTCTCCCGCCAGTGTTTCTCTCTCTCCCCCCACTATTTCTCTCTCTCTCCCCGGTGTCTCTCCCTCTCTCTCCAGTGATTTTCTCTATCCCCAATGTTTCTCTCTCACCCCCAGTGCTTCTCTCTCTCTCCACCCAGTGTTTCTCTCTCTCCCCCCAGTATTTCTCTCTCTCTCCCCGGTGTTTCTCTCTCTCTGCCCAGTGTTTCTCTCTCTCCCCAATGTTTCTCTGTCACCTCCAGTGTTTCTCTCTCTCTCTCTTACCCCAGTGTTTCTCTCTCTCTCCACCCAGTGTTTCTCTCTCTCTCCGCCCCCCATTGTATCTCTATCTCCCCCCATTGTTACTCTCTCTCTCGCCCCACTGTTTCTCTCTCTCCCCCCAGTGTTTCTCTCTCTCTCCCCCCAGTGTTTCTCTCTCTCTCTCCCCCCAGTACTTCTCTCTCTCCCCCAGTGTTTCCCTCTCTCCTTCCCCCAGTTATTCTCTCTCTCTCTCACCCCAGTGTTTCTCTCTCTCTCCCACACCATGTGTTTCTCTTTCTCTCTCTCCCCCAGTGTTTCTTTCTCTCTCCTCCCCCCACTGATTCTCTCTCTCTCCCCCCAGTGTTTCTCTCCCTCCCCCCCAGTGTTTCTCTCTCTCTCTCTGCCGCCAGTGTTTCTCTCTCTCCCCCCACTATTTCTCTCTCTCTCCCCGGTGTCTCTCTCTCTCTCTCCAGTGTTTCTCTCTATCCCCAGTGTTTCTCTCTCTCTCGCCCCACTGTTTCTCTCTCCCCCCGCAGTGTTTCTCTCTCTCTCACCCCAGTGTTTCTCTATCTCGCTCCCTCCAGTCTTTCTCTCTCTCCCCCCAGTGTTTCTCTCTCTCTCCCCAGTTTTTCTCGCTCACCCTCAGTGTTTCTCTCTCCCCCCCGCAGTCTTCCTCTCTCCTCCCCCCACTGTTTCTCTCTCTCACCCCCAGTGTTTCTCTCTCTCTTTATCCCCCCAGTGTTTCTCTCTCTCTCTCCCCAGTGTTTCTCTCTCTCTCCCCCCTGTTTATCCCAATCTCTCCTCCCCCCAGTGTTTCTCTCTCACCCCCAGTGTTTCTGTCTCTCCGCCCAATGTTTCTCTCTCCCCCCCAGTGCTTCTCTATCTCTCCCCAGTGTTTCTCTCTCTCCCCCAGTGTTTCTCTCTCTCTCTTCCCGCAGTGTATCAAATCTCTCCTACCCCCAGTGTTTCTCTCTCACGCCCCAGTGTTTCTCTCTCTCTCCCCAGTGTTTCTCTCCCTCCCCCAGTGTTTCTCTCTCTCTCCACGCAATGTATCTGAATCTCTACTCCCCCCAGTGTTTCTCTCTCTTCCCCCAGTGTTTCACTCTCTCCCCCCAATGTTTCTCTCTCTCCCCCCAGTGCTTCAATCTCTCTCCCCGGTGTTTATCTCTCTCATCCCAGTGTTTCTCTCTCCCTCTCTCTCTCCCCAGTGTTTCTCTCTCTCTCTCGCCCCCCAGTGTTTCTCTCTCTCCCCCCCGCCAGTGTTTCTCTCTCTCTCTCTTCCCACACTGTTTCTCTCTCTCTCTCCCCAATGTTTCTCTCTCCCTCTCCTCCCAGTGTTTCTCTCTCTCTCGCCCCCCAGTGTTTCTCTCACTCCCCCCCGCCAGTGTTTCTCTCTCTCTCTCTCTCCCCGGTGTTTCTCTCTCTCTGCCCAGTGTTTCTCTCTCTCCCCAATGTTTCTCTGTCACCCCCAGTGTTTCTCTCTCTCTCCGCCCCCCATTGTATCTCTATCTCCCCCCATTGTTTCTCTCTCTCTCTCCCCCCAGTACTTCTCTCTCTCTCCCAGTGTTTCCCTCTCTCCTCCCCCCAGTGTTTCTCTCTCTCTCCCCCCAGTTTATCCCAATCTCTCCTCCCCCCAGTGTTTCTCTCTCACCCCCAGTGTTTCTGTCTCTTCCCCCAATGTTTCTCTCTCCCCTCCAGTACTTCTCTGTCTCTTCCCAGTGTTTCTCTCTCTCCCCCAGTGTTTCTCTCTCTCTCTCCCCCCAATGTATCCCAATCTCTACTCCCCCCAGTGTTTTTCTCTCTTCCCCCAGTGTTTCTCTCTCTCCCCGCAATGTTTCTCTCTCTCCCCCCAGTGTTTCCCTCTCTACTCCCCGCAGTGTTTCTCTCTTTCTCGCCCCCAAGTGTTTCTCTCTCTCCCCCCCCACACCAGTGTTTCTCTCTCTCTCCCCCCAATGTATCCCAATCTCTACTCCCCCCAGTGTTTCTCTCTCTCCCCCCAGTATTTCTCTCTCTCCCCCCCAGTAGTTCTCTCTCTCCCCCAGCGTTTCCCTCTCTCCTCCCCCCAGTTATTCTCTCTCTCTCTCCCCCCAGTGTTTCTCTCTCTCTCCCACACCATGTGTTTCTCTCTCTCTCTCTCCCCCAGTGTTTCTTTCTCTCTCCTCCCCCCACTGTTTCTCTCTCTCTCCCCCCAGTGTTTCTCTCCCTCCCCCCCAGTGTTTCTCTCTCTCTCTCTCTCTCCCGCCAGTGTTTCTCTCTCTCCCTCCACTATTTCTCTCTCTCTCCCCGGTGTGTCTCTCTCTCTCCAGTGTTTCTCTCTATCCCCAATGTTTCTCTCTCACCCACAGTGTTTCTCTCTCTCTCCGCCCCCCAGTGTTTCTCTATTTCCCCCAGTGTTTCTCTCTCTCTCGCCCCACTGTTTCTCTCTCTCCCCGCAGTGTTTCTCTCTCTCTCCCCCCAGTGTTTCTCTATCTCGCTCCCTCCAGTCTTTCTCTCTCTCCCCCCAGTGTTTCTCTCTCTCTCTCTCCCCAGTGTTTCTCGCTCACCCCCGTGTTTCTCTCTCCCCCTCCAGACTTCCTCTCTCCTCCCACCACTGTTGCTCTCTCTCACCCCCAGTGTTTCTCTCTCTCTCTATCCCCCCAGTGTTTCTCTCTCTCTCTCCCCAGTGTTTCTCTCTCTCTACCCCCAGTGTTTCTCTCTCTCTCCCCCCAGTTTATCCCAATCTCTCCTCCCCCCAGTGTTTCTCTCTCACCCCCAGTGTTTCTGTCTCTCCGCCCAATGTTTCTCTCTCCCCCACAGTGCTTCTCTATCTCTCCCCAGTGTTTCTCTCTCCCCCCAGTGCTTCAATCTCTCTCCCCGGTGTTTATCTCTCTCACCCCAGTGTTTCTCTCTCCCTCTCTCTCTCCCCAGTGTTTCTCTCTCTCTCTCTCCCCCAGTGTTTCTCTCTCTCTCCCCAGTGTTTCTCTCTCTCCCCACACTGTTTCTCTCTCTCTCTCCCCAGTGTTTCTCTCTCTCCCCACACTGTTTCTCTCTCTCTCTCTCCCCAATGTTTCTCTCTCTCTCTCCTCCCAGTGTTTCTCTCTCTCTCCCCAGCGTTGCTCTCTCTCCCTCCCCAGTCTTTCTCTCTCTCTCTCTCTCCCCCCAGTCTTTCTCTCTCTCTCCCCCAGTGTTTCTCTCTCCCTCCCCCCAGTGTTTCTCTCTCTCTCCGCCCCAGTGTATCTCTCTATCTCCCCCGCAGTGTTTCTCACTCTCCTCCCACCTGTGTTTCTCTCTCTCTCTCTCCCCCCAGTGATTCTCTCTCTCTCCCCCCAGTGTTTCTCACTCTCTCCCCCCCAGTGTTTCTCTCTCTCTCCCCCCAGTGTATCTCAATCTCTCCTCCCCCCAGTGTTTCTCTCTCACCCCCAGTGTTTCTCTCTCTCTCTCCCCCCAGTGTTTCTCTCTGTCTCCCACACCATGTGTTTCTCTCTCTCTCTCCCCCAGTGTTTCTTTCTCTCTCCTCCCCCCACTGTTTCTCCCTCTCGCCCACCAGTGTTTTTTTCTCTCTCTCTCTCCCCCCAGTGATTCTCCCTCTCCCCTCCAGTGTTTCTCTCTCTCTCCCCCCAGTGTTTCTCTCTCTCTCACCCCCCAGTGTTTTTCTCTCTCCCCCCAATGATTCTCTCTCCCCCGCAGCGCTTCTCTCTCTCTCCCCAGTGTTTCTCTCTCTCCCCCAGTGTTTCTCTCTCTCTCCCCGCAATGTATCTAAATCTCTACTCCACCCAGTGTTTCTCTCTCTTCCCCCAGTATTTCTCTGTCTCTCCCCGATGTTTCTCTCTCTCTCCCCATTGTATCTCAATCTCTCCTCCCCACAGTGGTTCTCTCTCTCCCCCCAGTGTTTCTCTATCTCTCTCCACCCAGTGTTTCACTCTCTCCTCCCCCCAGTTATTCTTTCTCTCTCTCCCCCCAGTGTTTCTCTCCCTCCCCCCCAGTGTTTCTCTCTCTCTCTCTCCCGCCAGTGTTTCTCTCTCTCCCCGCACTATTTCTCTACCTCTCCCCGGTGTCTCTCTCTCTCTCTCCAGTGTTACTCTCTCTCCCCAATGTTTCTCTCTCACCCCCAGTGTTTCTCTCTCTCTCCGCCCCCCAGTGTTTCTCTATTTCCCCCAGTGTTTTTCTCTCTCTCGCCCCACTGTTTCTCTCTCTCCCCGCAGTGTTTCTCGCTCTCTCCCCCCAGTGTTTCTCTCTCTCTCTCCCTCCAGTCTTTCTCTCTCTCCCCCCAGTGTTTCTCTCTCTCTCCCCCCAGTGTTTCTCGCTGACACCCAGTGTTTCTCTCTCCCCCCCCAGTCTTTCTCTCTCCTCCCCCCACTGTTTCTCTCTCTCACCCCCAGTGTTTCTCCCTCTCCCTATCCCCCCAGTGTTTCTCTCTCTCTCCCCCCAGTGTTTCTCTCTCTCTCCCCCCACTGTTTCTCTCTCTCTCCCCCCAGTTTATCCCAATCTCTCTTCCCCCCAGTGTTTCTCTCTCACCCCCAGTGTATCTGTCTCTCCCCCATGTTTCTCTCCCCCCCAGTGCTTCTCTGTATCTTCCCAGTGTTTCTCTCTCTCCCCCAGTGTTTCTCTCTCTCCCCCCAATATATCCCAATCTCTACTCCCCCCAGTGTTTTTCTCTCTTCCCCCAGTGTTTCTCTCTCTCCTCCCCGCAGTGTTTCTCTCTTTCTCGCCCCCCAGTGTTTCTCTCTCTCCCCCCCCAGTGTTTCTCTCTCTCTCTCTCACCCCAGTGTTTCTCTCTCTCTCCCCCCAGTGTTTCTCTCTCCCCCCAGTGCTTCAATCTCTCTCCCCGGTGTTTATCTCTCTCACCCCAGTGTTTCTCTCTCCCTCTCTCTCTCCCCAGTGTTTCTCTCTCTCTCTCTCCTCCAGTGTTTCTCTCTCTCTCCCCAGTGTTTCTCTCTCTCCCCACACTGTTTCTCTCTCTCTCTCCCCAGTGTTTCTCTCTCTCCCCACACTGTTTCTCTCTCTCTCTCTCCCCAATGTTTCTCTCTCTCTCTCCTCCCAGTGTTTCTCTCTCTCTCCCCAGCGTTGCTCTCTCTCCCTCCCCAGTCTTTCTCTCTCTCTCTCTCTCCCCCCAGTCTTTCTCTCTCTCTCCCCCAGTGTTTCTCTCTCCCTCCCCCCAGTGTTTCTCTCTCTCTCCGCCCCAGTGTATCTCTCTATCTCCCCCGCAGTGTTTCTCACTCTCTCCCCCCAGTGTATCTCAATCTCTCCTCCCCCCAGTGTTTTTCTCTCTACCCCCAGTGTTTCTCTCTCTCCCCCCAGTGTTTCTCTCTCTCTCCCCCCAGTGTTTCTCGCTGACACCCAGTGTTTCTCTCTCCCCCCCCAGTCTTTCTCTCTCCTCCCCCCACTGTTTCTCTCTCTCCCCCCCCAGTGTTTCTCTCTCTCTCTCTCACCCCAGTGTTTCTCTCTCTCTCCCCCCAGTGTTTCTCTCTCCCCCCAGTGCTTCAATCTCTCTCCCCGGTGTTTATCTCTCTCACCCCAGTGTTTCTCTCTCCCTCTCTCTCTCCCCAGTGTTTCACTCTCTCCTCCCCCCAGTTATTCTTTCTCTCTCTCCCCCCAGTGTTTCTCTCCCTCCCCCCCAGTGTTTCTCTCTCTCTCTCTCCCGCCAGTGTTTCTCTCTCTCCCCGCACTATTTCTCTACCTCTCCCCGGTGTCTCTCTCTCTCTCTCCAGTGTTACTCTCTCTCCCCAATGTTTCTCTCTCACCCCCACTGTTTCTCTCTCTCCCCGCAGTGTTTCTCGCTCTCTCCCCCCAGTGTTTCTCTCTCTCTCTCCCTCCAGTCTTTCTCTCTCTCCCCCCAGTGTTTCTCTCTCTCTCCCCCCAGTGTTTCTCGCTGACACCCAGTGTTTCTCTCTCCCCCCCCAGTCTTTCTCTCTCCTCCCCCCACTGTTTCTCTCTCTCACCCCCAGTGTTTCTCTCTCTCCCTATCCCCCCAGTGTTTCTCTCTCTCTCCCCCCAGTGTTTCTCTCTCTCTCCCCCCACTGTTTCTCTCTCTCTCCCCCCAGTTTATCCCAATCTCTCTTCCCCCCAGTGTTTCTCTCTCACCCCCAGTGTATCTGTCTCTCCCCCATGTTTCTCTCCCCCCCAGTGCTTCTCTGTATCTTCCCAGTGTTTCTCTCTCTCCCCCAGTGTTTCTCTCTCTCCCCCCAATATATCCCAATCTCTACTCCCCCCAGTGTTTTTCTCTCTTCCCCCAGTGTTTCTCTCTCTCTCCGCCCCAGTGTATCTCTCTATCTCCCCCGCAGTGTTTCTCACTCTCTCCCCCCAGTGTATCTCAATCTCTCCTCCCCCCAGTGTTTTTCTCTCTTCCCCCAGTGTTTCTCTCTCTCCCCCCAGTGTTTCTCTCTCTCTCCCCCCAGTGTTTCTCGCTGACACCCAGTGTTTCTCTCTCCCCCCCCAGTCTTTCTCTCTCCTCCCCCGACTGTTTCTCTCTCTCTCCCCCCAATGTTTCTCTCTCCCCGCAATGTTTCTCTCTCTCCCCCCAGTGTTTCCCTCTCTCCTCCCCGCAGTGTTTCTCTCTTTCTCGCCCCCCAGTGTTTCTCTCTCTCCACCCCCACCAGTGTTTCTCTCTCTCTCTCTCACCCCAGTGTTTCTCTCTCTCTCCACCCACTGTTTCTCTCTCTCCCCCCAGTATTTCTCTCTCTCTCCCCGGTGTTTCTCTCTCTCTGTCCAGTGTTTCTCTCTCTGCCCAATGTTTCTCTGTCACCCCCAGTGTTTCTCTCTCTCTCCGCCCCCAATTGTATCTCTATCTCCCCCCATTGTTTCTCTCTCTCTCGCCCCACTGTTTCTCTCTCTCCCCCCAGTGTTTCTCTCTCTCTCCCCCCAGTGTTTCCCTCTCTCCTCCCCCCAGTTATTCTCTCTCTCTCTCCCCCCAGTGTTTCTCTCTCTCTCCCACACCATGTGTTTCTCTCTCTCTCTCTCTCTCCCACAGTGTTTCTTTCTCTCTCCTCCCCACACTGTTTCTCTCTCTCTCCCCCCAGTGTTTCTCTCCCTCCCACCCAGTGTTTCTCTCTCTCTCTCTCCCGCCAGTGTTTCTCTCTCTCCCCCCACTATTTCGCTCTCTCTACCCGGTGTCTCTGTCTCTCTCTCCAGTGTTTCTCCCTATCCCCAATGTTTCTCTCTCACCCCCAGTGTTTCTCTCTCTCTCCGCCCCCCAGTGTTTCTCTATTTCCCCCAGTGTTTCTCTCTCTCTCGCCCCACTGTTTCTCTCTCTCCCCGCAGTGTTTCTCTCTCTCTGCCCCCAGTGTTTCTCTATCTCGCTCCCTCCAGTCTTTCTCTCTCTCCCCCCAGTGTTTCTCTCTCTCTCTCTCCCCAGTGTTTCTCGCTCACCCCCAGTGTTTCTCTCTCCCCCCCCAGTCTTCCTCTCTCCTCCCCCCACTGTTTCTCTCTCTCACCCCCAGTGTTTCTCTCTCTCTCTATCCCCCCAGTGTTTCTCTCTCTCTCCCCCCAGTGTTTCTCTCTCTCTCTCCCCAGTGTTTCTCGCTCTCTCCCCCCAGTTTATCCCAATCTCTCCTCCCCCCAGTGTTTCTCTCTCACCCCCAGTGTTTCTGTCTCTCTCCCCAGTGTTTCTCTCTCTCCCCCAGTGTTTCTCTCTCTCTCTCCCCAGTGTTTCTCGCTCTCACCCCCCAGTTTATCCCAATCTCTCCTACCCCCAGTGTTTCTCTCACTCCCCCCAATGTTTCTCTCTCCCCCCAGTGCTTCTCTCTCTCTCCACAGTGTTTCTCTCTCTCCCCCAGTGTTTCTCTCTCTCTCCCCGCAATGTATCTCAATCTCTACTCCCCCCAGTTTTTCTCTCTCTTCCCCCAGTGTTTCTCTCTCTCCCCCCAATGTTACTCTCTCTCCCCCCAGTGCTTCAATCTCTCTCCCCGGTGTTGATCTCTCTCACCCCAGTGTTTCTCTCTCCCTCTCTCTCTCCCCAGTGTTTCTCTCTCTCTCTCTCCCCCAGTGTTTCTCTCTCTCTCTCCCCAGTGTTTCTCTCTCTCCCTACATTGTTTCTCTCTCTCTCTCCCCAATGTTTCTCTCTCCCTCTCCTCCCAGTGTTTCTCTCTCTTTCTCTCCCCAGTGTATCTCTCTATCTCCCCCGCAGTGTTTCTCTCTCTCCTCGCACCTGTGTTTCTCTCTCTCTCTCTCTCTCTCTCCCCCCAGTGATTCTCTCTCTCTCCCCCCAGTGTTTCTCACTCTCTCTCCCCCAGTGTTTCTCTCTCTCTCCCCCCAGTGTATCTCAATCTCTCCTCCCCCCAGTGTTTCTCTCTGACCCCCCAGTGTTTCTCTCTCTCTCTCCACCTGGTGTTTCCCTCTCTCCTCCCCCCTGTTTTTTTCTCTCTCTCTCTCCCCCAAGTGTTTCTCTCTGTCTCCCACACCATGTGTTTCTCACTCTCTCTCCCCCAGTGTTTCTTTCTCTCTCCTCCCCCCAATTTTCTCTCTCCACCGCAGTGCTTCTCTCTCTCTCCCAAGTGTTTCTCTCTCTCCCCCAGTGTTTCTCTCTCTCTCCCCGCAATGTATCCCAATCTCTACTCCACCCAGTGTTTCTCTCTCTTCCCCCAATGTTTCTCTCTCTCCCCCCAATGCTTCTCTCTCACCCCCCATACTTCCTCTCTCTCTCCCCTCAGTGTTTCTCTCTCTCTCTCCCCCCGCAGTGTTTCTCTCTCTCTCTCTCTCTCTCCCCCCAGTGTGTCTCTCTCTCCCCCCAGTATTTCTCTCTCTCTCACCGGTGTTTCTCTCTCTCTCTCCCCAGTGTTTCTCTCTCTCCCCAATGTTTCTCTCCCCCTACAGTCTTTCTCTGTCCTCCCCCACTGTTTCTCTCTCTCACCCCCAGTGTTTCTCTCTCTCTCTATCCCCCCAGTGTTTCTCTCTCTCCCCCCGCAGTGTTTCTCTCTCTCTCTCTCTCTCACCCCAGTTTTTCTCTCTCTCTCCCGCCAGTGTTTCTCTCTCTCCCCCCACTATTTCTCTACCTCTCCCCGGTGTCTCTCTCTCTCTCTCCAGTGTTTCTCTCTCTCCCCAATGTTTCTCTCTCACCCCCAGTGTTTCTCTCTCTCTCCGCCCCCCAGTGTTTCTCTCTCCCCCCAGTGTTTCTCTCTCTCTCCCCCCAGTGTTTCTCTCTCTCTCTCTCCCCCCGCAGTGTTTCTCTCTCTCTCTCCCTCACCCCAGTGTTTCTCTCTCTCTCTCTCCCGCCAGTGTTTCTCTCTCTCCCCCGACTATTTCTCTACCTCTCCCCGGTGTCTCTCTCTCTCACCCCCAGTGTTTCTGTCTCTCCCCCCAATGTTTCTCTCTCCCCCCCAGTGCTTCTCTATCTCTTCCCAGTGTTTCTCTCTCTCCCCCAGTGTTTCTCTCTCTCTCTCCCCCGAATGTATCCCAATCTCTACTCCCCCCAGTGTTTTTCTCTCTTCCCCCAGAGTTTCTCTCTCCCCCCGCAATGTTTCTCTCTCTCCCCCCAGTGTTTCCCTCTCTCCTCCCCGCAGTGTTTCTCTCTCTCTCGCCCCCCAGTGTTTCTCTCTCTCCCCCCCCCTCCCAGTGTTTCTCTCTCTCTCTCTCCCCCCAGTCTTTCTCTCTCTCTCCCCCAGTGTTTCTCTCTCCCTCCCCCCCAGTGTTTCTCTCTCTCTCCGCCCCAGTGTATCTCTCTATCTCCCCCGCAGTGTTTCTCTCTCTCCTCGCACCTGTGTTTCTCTCTCTCTCTCTCTCTCTCTCCCCCCAGTGATTCTCTCTCTCTCCCCCCAGTGTTTCTCACTCTCTCTCCCCCAGTGTTTCTCTCTCTCTCCCCCCAGTGTATCTCAATCTCTCCTCCCCCCAGTGTTTCTCTCTGACCCCCCAGTGTTTCTCTCTCTCTCTCCACCTGGTGTTTCCCTCTCTCCTCCCCCCTGTTTTTTTCACTCTCTCTCTCCCCCAAGTGTTTCTCTCTGTCTCCCACACCATGTGTTTCTCACTCTCTCTCCCCCAGTGTTTCTTTCTCTCTCCTCCCCCCAATTTTCTCTCTCCACCGCAGTGCTTCTCTCTCTCTCCCAAGTGTTTCTCTCTCTCCCCCAGTGTTTCTCTCTCTCTCCCCGCAATGTATCCCAATCTCTACTCCACCCAGTGTTTCTCTCTCTTCCCCCAGTGTTTCTCTCTCTCCCCCCAATGCTTCTCTCTCACCCCCCATACTTCCTCTCTCTCTCCCCTCAGTGTTTCTCTCTCTCTCTCCCCCCGCAGTGTTTCTCTCTCTCTCTCTCTCCCCCCAGTGTGTCTCTCTCTCCCACCAGTATTTCTCTCTCTCTCACCGGTGTTTCTCTCTCTCTCTCCCCAGTGTTTCTCTCTCTCCCCAATGTTTCTCTCCCCCTACAGTCTTTCTCTGTCCTCCCCCACTGTTTCTCTCTCTCACCCCCAGTGTTTCTCTCTCTCTCTATCCCCCCAGTGTTTCTCTCTCTCCCCCCGCAGTGTTTCTCTCTCTCTCTCTCTCTCACCCCAGTTTTTCTCTCTCTCTCCCGCCAGTGTTTCTCTCTCTCCCCCCACTATTTCTCTACCTCTCCCCGGTGTCTCTCTCTCTCTCTCCAGTGTTTCTCTCTCTCCCCAATGTTTCTCTCTCACCCCCAGTGTTTCTCTCTCTCTCCGCCCCCCAGTGTTTCTCTCTCCCCCCAGTGTTTCTCTCTCTCTCCCCCCAGTGTTTCTCTCTCTCTCTCTTCCCCCGCAGTGTTTCTCTCTCTCTCTCCCTCACCCAGTGTTTCTCTCTCTCTCTCTCCCGCCAGTGTTTCTCTCTCTCCCCCGACTATTTCTCTACCTCTCCCCGGTGTCTCTCTCTCTCACCCCCAGTGTTTCTGTCTCTCCCCCCAATGTTTCTCTCTCCCCCCCAGTGCTTCTCTATCTCTTCCCAGTGTTTCTCTCTCTCCCCCAGTGTTTCTCTCTCTCTCTCCCCCGAATGTATCCCAATCTCTACTCCCCCCAGTGTTTTTCTCTCTTCCCCCAGAGTTTCTCTCTCCCCCCGCAATGTTTCTCTCTCTCCCCCCAGTGTTTCCCTCTCTCCTCCCCGCAGTGTTTCTCTCTCTCTCGCCCCCCAGTGTTTCTCTCTCTCCCCCCCCTCCCAGTGTTTCTCTCTCTCTCTCTCACCCCAGTGTTTCTCTCTCTCTCCACCCAGTGTTTATCTCTCTCCCCCCAGTATTTCTCTCTCTCTCCCCGGTATTTCTCTCTCTCTGCCCAGTGTTTCTCTCTCGCCCCAATGTTTCTCTGTCACCCCCAGTGTTTCTCGCTCTCTCCCCCCCCATTGTATCTCTATATCCCCCCATTGTTTCTCTCTCTCTCGCCCCACTGTTTCTCTCTCTCCCCCCAGTGTTTCTCTCTCTCTCCCCCCAGTTTTTCTCTCTCTCTCTCCCCCCAGTACTTCTCTCCCTCCCCCAGTGTTTCCCTCTCTCCTCCCCACAGTTATTCTCTCTCTCTCTCCCCCCAGTGTTTCTATCTCTCTCCCACACAATGTGTTTCTCTCTCTCTCTCTCCCCCAGTGTTTCTTTCTCTCTCCTCCCCCCACTGTTTCTCTCTCTCTCTCTCTCCCGCCAGTGTTTCTCTCTCTCCCCCCACTATTTCTCTCTCTCTCCCCGGTGTCTCTCTCTCTCTCTCCAGTGTTTCTCTCTATCCCCAATGTTTCTCTCTCACCCCCAGTGTTTCTCTCTCTCTCCGCCCCCCAGTGTTTCTCTATTTCCCCCAGTGTTTCTCTCTCTCTCGCCCCACTGTTTCTCTCTCTCCCCGCAGTGTTTCTCTCTCACTCCCCCCAGTGTTTCTCGCTCACCCCCAGTGTTTCTCTCCCCCCTCTAGTCTTCCTCTCTCCTCCCCCCACTGTTTCTCTCTCTCACCCCAAGTGTTTCTCTCTCTCTCTATCCCCCCAGTGTTTCTCTCTCTCTCCCCCAGTGATTCTCTCTCTCTCCCCCCAGTTTATCCCAATCTCTCCTCCCCCCAGTGTTTCTCTCTCACCCCCAGTGTTTCTGTCTCTCCGCCCAATGTTTCTCTCTCCCCCCCCAGTGCTTCTCTATCTCTCCCCAGTGTTTCTCTCTCTCCCCCAGTGTTTCTCTCTCTCTCTCTTCCCGCAGTGTATCCCAATCTCTCCTACCCCCAGTGTTTCTCTCTCACGCCCCAGTGTTTCTCTCACTCCCCCCAATGTTTCTCTCTCCCCCCCAGTGCTTCTCTCTCTCTCCCCAGTGTTTCTCTCTCTCCCCCAGTGTTTCTCTCTTTCTCCCCGCAATGTATCTCAATCTCTACTCCCCCCAGTGTTTCTCTCTCTTCCCCCAGTGTTTCTCACTCTCCCCCCAATGTTTCTCTCTCTCCCCCCAGTGCTTCAATCTCTCTCCCCGGTGTTTATCTCTCTCACCCGAGTGTTTCTCTCTCCCTCTCTCTCTCCCCAGTGTTTCTCTCTCTCTCCCCCAGTGTTTCTCTCTCTCTCCCCAGTGTTTCTCTCTCTCCCCACACTGTTTCTCTCTCTCTCTCCCCAATGTTTCTCTCTCTCCCTCCTCCCAGTGTTTCTCTCTCTCTCTATCCCCCCAGTGTTTCTCTCTCTCCCCCCGCAGTGTTTCTCTCTCTCTCTCTCTCTCTCACCCCAGTTTTTCTCTCTCTCTCCCGCCAGTGTTTCTCTCTCTCCCCCCACTATTTCTCTACCTCTCCCCGGTGTCTCTCTCTCTCTCTCCAGTGTTTCTCTCTCCCCCCAGTGTTTCTCTCTCCCTCACCCCAGTGTTTCTCTCTCTCTCTCTCCCGCCAGTGTTTCTCTCTCTCCCCCGACTATTTCTCTACCTCTCCCCGGTGTCTCTCTCTCTCACCCCCAGTGTTTCTGTCTCTCCCCCCAATGTTTCTCTCTCCCCCCCAGTGCTTCTCTATCTCTTCCCAGTGTTTCTCTCTCTCCCCCAGTGTTTCTCTCTCTCTCTCCCACGAATGTATCCCAATCTCTACTCCCCCCATTGTTTTTCTCTCTTCCCCCAGAGTTTCTCTCTCCCCCCGCAATGTTTCTCTCTCTCCCCCCAGTGTTTCCCTCTCTCCTCCCCGCAGTGTTTCTCTCTCTCTCGCCCCCCAGTGTTTCTCTCTCTCCCCCCCCCCAGTGTTTCTCTCTCTCTCTCTCACCCCAGTGTTTCTCTCTCTCTCCACCCAGTGTTGCTCTCTCTCCCCCCAGTATTTCTCTCTCTCTCCCCGGTATTTCTCTCTCTCTGCCCAGTGTTTCTCTCTCGCCCCAATGTTTCTCTGTCACCCCCAGTGTTTCTCGCTCTCTCCGCCCCCCATTGTATCTCTATCTCCCCCCATTGTTTCTCTCTCTCTCGCCCCACTGTTTCTCTCTCTCTCCCCCCAGTGTTTCTCTCTCTCTCCCCCCAGTGTTTCTCTCTCTCTCTCCCCCCAGTACTTCTCTCCCTCCCCCAGTGTTTCCCTCTCTCCTCCCCACAGTTATTCTCTCTCTCTCTCCCCCCAGTGTTTCTATCTCTCTCCCACACAATGTGTTTCTCTCTCTCTCTCTCCCCCAGTGTTTCTTTCTCTCTCCTCCCCCCACTGTTTCTCTCTCTCTCTCTCTCCCGCCAGTGTTTCTCTCTCTCCCCCCACTATTTCTCTCTCTCTCCCCGGTGTCTCTCTCTCTCTCTCCAGTGTTTCTCTCTATCCCCAATGTTTGTCTCTCACCCCCAGTGTTTCTCTCTCTCTCCGCCCCCCAGTGTTTCTCTATTTCACCCAGTGTTTCTCTCTCTCTCGCCCCACTGTTTCTCTCTCTCCCCGCAGTGTTTCTCTCTCACTCCCCCCAGTGTTTCTCCATCTCGCTCCCTCCAGTCTTTCTCTCTCTTCCCCCAGTGTTTCTCTCTCTCTCTCTCCCCAGTGTTTCTCGCTCACCCCCAGTGTTTCTCTCCCCCCTCTAGTCTTCCTCTCTCCTCCCCCCACTGTTTCTCTCTCTCACCCCAAGTGTTTCTCTCTCTCTCTATCCCCCCAGTGTTTCTCACTCTCTCTGCCCAATGTTCCTCTCTCCCCCCCAGCGCTTCTCTATCTCTCCCCAGTGTTTCTCTCTCTCCCCCAGTGTTTCTCTCTCTCTCTTCCCGCAGTGTATCCCAATCTCTCCTACCCCCAGTGTTTCTCTCTCTCCCCCAGTGTTTCTCTCTTTCTCCCCGCAATGTATCTCAATCTCTACTCCCCCCAGTGTTTCTCTCTCTTCCCCCAGTGTTTATACTCTCCCCCCAATGTTTCTCTCTCTCCCCCCAGTGCTTCAATCTCTCTCCCCGGTGTTTATCTCTCTCACCCCAGTGTTTCTCTCTCCCTCTCTCTCTCCCCAGTGTTTCTCTCTCTCTCCCCCAGTGTTTCTCTCTTTCTCCCCAGTGTTTCTCTCTCTCCCCAAACTGTTTATCTCTCTCTCTCCCCAATGTTTCTCTCTCTCCCTCCTCCCAGTGTTTCTCTCTCTCTCCCTCCCCAGCGTTTCTCTCTCTCTCCCTCCCCAGTCTCTCTCTCTCTCTCTCTCTCCCCCCAGTCTTTCTCTCTCTCTCCCCCAGTGTTTCTCTCTCCCTCCCCCCCAGTGTTTCTCTCTCTCTCCGCCCAAGTGTATCTCTCTATCTCCCCCGCAGTGTTTCTCTCTCTCCTCCCACCTGTGTTTCTCTCTCTCTCTCTCTCCCCCCAGTGATTCTCTCTCTCTCCCCCCAGTGTTTCTCACTCTCTCTCCCCCAGTGTTTCTCTCTCTCTCCCCCCAGTGTATCTCAATCTCTCCTCCCCCCAGTGTTTCTCTCTCACCCCCAGTGTTTCTCTCTCTCTCTCCACCTGGTGTTTCCCTGTCTCCTCCCACCAGTTTTTTTTCTCTCTCTCTCCCCCCAGTGTTTCTCTCTGTCTCCCACACCATGTGTTTCTCACTCTCTCTCCCCCCAGTGATTCTCCGTCTCCCCCCCAGTGTTTCTCTCTCTTCCCCCAGTGTTTCTCTCTCTCCCCCCAATGTTTCTCTCTCACCCCCCAGTCTTTCTCTCCCTCTCCCCTCAGTGTTTCTCTCTCTCTCTCTCCCCCCGCAGTGTTTCTCTCTCTCTCTCTCTCCCCCCAGTGTGTCTCTCTCTCCCCCCAGTATTTCTCTCTCTCTCACCGGTGTTTCTCTCTCTCTCTCCCCAGTGTTTCTCTCTCTCCCCAATGTTTCTCTCCCCCCACAGTCATTCTCTCTCCTCCCCCCACTGTTTCTCTCTCTCACCCCCAGTGTTTCTCTCTCTCTCTATCCCCCCAGTGTTTCTCTCTCTCCCCCCGCAGTGTTTCTCTCTCTCTCTCTCTCTCACCCCAGTTTTTCTCTCTCTCTCCCGCCAGTGTTTCTCTCTCACCCCCCACTATTTCTCTACCTCTCCCCGGTGTCTCTCTCTCTCTCTCCAGTGTTTCTCTCTCTCCCCAATGTTTCTCTCTCACCCCCAGTGTTTCTCTCTCTCCCCCCAGTGTTTCTCTCTCTCCGCCCTCCAGTGTTTCTCTCTCCCCCCAGTGTTTCTCTCTCTCTCCCCCCAGTGTTTCTCTCTCTCTCTCTCCCCCCGCAGTGTTTTTCTCTCTCTCTCCCTCACCCCAGTGTTTCTCTCTCTCTCTCTCTCCCGCCAGTGTTTCTCTCTCTCCCCCCACTATTTCTCTACCTCTCCCCGGTGTCTCTCTCTCTCACCCCCAGTGTTTCTGTCTCTCCCCCCAATGTTTCTCTCTCCCCCCCAGTGCTTCTCTATCTCTTCCCAGTGATTCTCTCTCTCCCCCAGTGTTTCCCTCTCTCTCTCCCCCGAATGTATCCCAATCTCTACTCCCCCCAGTGTTTTTCTCTCTTCCCCCAGAGTTTCTCTCTCCCCCCGCAATGTTTCTCTCTCTCCCCCCAGTGTTTCCCTCTCTCCTCCCCGCAGTGTTTCTCTCTCTCCCCCCCCCCAGTGTTTCTCTCTCTCTCTCTCACCCCAGTGTTTCTCTCTCTCTCCACCCAGTGTTTCTCTCTCTCCTCCCCGCAGTGTTTCTCTCTCACCCCCCCCCCAGTGTTTCTCTCTCTCTCACCCCAGTGTTTCTCTCTCTCTCCACCCAGTATTTCCCTCTCTCCTCCCCGCAGTGTTTCTCCCTCTCCCCCCCCCCAGTGTTTCTCTCTCTCTCTCTCACCCCAGTGTTTCTCTCTCTCTCCACCCAGTGTTTCTCTCTCTCCCCCCAGTGTTTCTCTCTCTCCCCCCAGTGTTTCTCTCTCTCTCGCCCCAGTGTTTCTCTCCCTCTCTCCCCCCAGTACTTCTCTCCCTCCCCCAGTGTTTCCCTCTCTCCTCCCCACAGTTATTCTCTCTCTCTCTCCCCCCAGTGTTTCTATCTCTCTCCCACACAATGTGTTTCTCTCTCTCTCTCTCCCCCACTATTTCTCTCTCTCTCCCCGGTGTCTCTCTCTCTCTCTCCAGTGTTTCTCTCTATCCCCAATGTTTCTCTCTCACCCCCAGTGTTTCTCTCTCTCTCCGCCCACCAGTGTTTCTCTATTTCCCCCAGTGTTTCTCTCTCTCTCGCCCCACTGTTTCTCTCTCTCCCCGCAGTGTTTCTCTCTCACTCCCCCAGTGTTTCTCTCTCTCTCCCCCCAGTTTATCCCAATCTCTCCTCCCCCCAGTGTTTCTCCATCTCGCTCCCTCCAGTCTTTCTCTCTCTTCCCCCAGTGTTTCTCTCTCTCTCTCTCCCCAGTGTTTCTCGCTCAACCCCAGTGTTTCTCTCCCCCCTCTCGTCTGCCTCTCTCCTCCCCCCACTGTTTCTCTCTCTCACCCCAAGTGTTTCTCTCTCTCTCTATCCCCCCAGTGTTTCTCTCTCTCTCCCCCCAGTGTTTCTCTCTCCTCCCCCCAGTGTTTCTCTCACACCCCCAGTGTTTCTGTCTCTCCGCCCAATGTTTCTCTCTCCCCCCCCAGTGCTTCTCTATCTCTCCCCAGTGTTTCACTCTCTCCCCCAGTGTTTCTCTCTCTCTCTTCCCGCAGTGTATCCCAATCTCTCCTACCCCCAGTGTTTCTCTCTCACGCCCCAGTGTTTCTCTCACTCCCCCCAATGTTTCTCACTCTCCCCCCAGTGTTTCTCTCTTTCTCCCCGCAATGTATCTCAATCTTTACTCCCCCCAGTGTTTCTCTCTCTTCCCCCAGTGTTTCTCACTCTCCCCCCAATGTTTCTCTCTCTCCCCCCAGTGCTTCAATCTCTCTCCCCGGTGTTTATCTCTCTCACCCCAGTGTTTCTCTCTCCCTCTCTCTCTCCCCAGTGTTTCTCTCTCTCTCCCCCAGTGTTTCTCTCTCTCTCCCCAGTGTTTCTCTCTCTCCCCACACTGTTTCTCTCTCTCCCCAGTGTTTCTCTCTCTCTCCCCCAGTGTTTCTCTCTCTCTCCCCAATGTTTCTCTCTCTCTCTCCTCCCAGTGTTTCTCTCTCTCTCCCCAGCGTTGCTCTCTCTCTCCCTCCCCAGTCTTTCTCTCTCTCTCTCTCTCCCCCCAGTCTTTCTCTCTCTCTCCCCCAGTGTTTCTCTCTCCCTCCCCCCCAGTTTTTTTCTCTCTCTCCGCCCCAGTGTATCTCTCCATCTCCCCCGCAGTGTTTCTCTCTCTCCTCCCACCTGTGTTTCTCTCTCTCTCTCTCTCCCCCCAGTGATTCTCTCTCTCTCCCCCCAGTGTTTCTCACTCTCTCTCCCCCAGTGTTTCTCTCTCTCTCCCCCCAGTGTATCTCAATCTCTCCTCCCCCCAGTGTTTCTCTCTCACCCCCAGTGTTTCTCTCTCTCTCTCCACCTGGTGTTTCCCTGTCTCCTCCCCCCCGGTTTTTTTTTCTCTCTCTCTCCCCCCAGTGTTTCTCTCTGTCTCCCACACCATGTGTTTCTCACTCTCTCTCCCCCAGTGTTTCTTTCTCTCTCCTCCCCCCACTGTTTCTCCCTCTCGCCCACCAGTGTTTCTCTCTCTCTCTCTCTCTCCCCCCAGTGATTCTCCCTCTCCCCCCCAGTGTTTCTCTCTCTTCCCCCAATGTTTCTCTCTCACCCCCCAGTCTTTCTCTCTCTCTCCCCTCAGTGTTTCTCTCTCTCTCTCTCCCCCCAGTGTGTCTCTCTCTCCCCCCAGTATTTCTCTCTCTCTCACCGGTGTTTCTCTCTCTCTCTCCCCAGTGTTTCTCTCTCTCCCCAATGTTTCTCTCCCCGCACAGTCATTCTCTCTCCTCCCCCCACTGTTTCTCTCTCTCACCCCCAGTGTTTCTCTCTCTCTATCCCCCCAGTGTTTCTCTCTCTCTCTCTCTCTCACCCCAGTTTTTCTCTCTCTCTCCCGCCAGTGTTTCTCTCTCACCCCCCACTATTTCTCTACCTCTCCCCGGTGTCTCTCTCTCTCTCTCCAGTGTTTCTCTCTCTCCCCAGTGTTTCTCTCTCCCCCCAGTGTTTCTTTCTCTCTCCCCCCAGTGTTTCTCTCTCTCTCTCTCTCCCCCCGCAGTGTTTTTCTCTCTCTCTCCCTCACCCCAGTGTTTCTTTCTCTCTCTCTCCCCCAGTGTTTCTCTCTCCCTCCCCCCCAGTGTTTCTCTCTCTCTCCGCCCAAGTGTATCTCTCTATCTCCCCCGCAGTGTTTCTCTCTCTCCTCCCACCTGTGTTTCTCTCTCTCTCTCTCTCCCCCCAGTGATTCTCTCTCTCTCCCCCCAGTGTTTCTCACTCTCTCTCCCCCAGTGTTTCTCTCTCTCTCCCCCCAGTGTATCTCAATCTCTCCTCCCCCCAGTGTTTCTCTCTCACCCCCAGTGTTTCTCTCTCTCTCTCCACCTGGTGTTTCCCTGTCTCCTCCCACCAGTTTTTTTTCTCTCTCTCTCCCCCCAGTGTTTCTCTCTGTCTCCCACACCATGTGTTTCTCACTCTCTCTCCCCCCAGTGATTCTCCGTCTCCCCCCCAGTGTTTCTCTCTCTTCCCCCAGTGTTTCTCTCTCTCCCCCCAATGTTTCTCTCTCACCCCCCAGTCTTTCTCTCCCTCTCCCCTCAGTGTTTCTCTCTCTCTCTCTCCCCCCGCAGTGTTTCTCTCTCTCTCTCTCTCCCCCCAGTGTGTCTCTCTCTCCCCCCAGTATTTCTCTCTCTCTCACCGGTGTTTCTCTCTCTCTCTCCCCAGTGTTTCTCTCTCTCCCCAATGTTTCTCTCCCCCCACAGTCATTCTCTCTCCTCCCCCCACTGTTTCTCTCTCTCACCCCCAGTGTTTCTCTCTCTCTCTATCCCCCCAGTGTTTCTCTCTCTCCCCCCGCAGTGTTTCTCTCTCTCTCTCTCTCTCACCCCAGTTTTTCTCTCTCTCTCCCGCCAGTGTTTCTCTCTCACCCCCCACTATTTCTCTACCTCTCCCCGGTGTCTCTCTCTCTCTCTCCAGTGTTTCTCTCTCTCCCCAATGTTTCTCTCTCACCCCCAGTGTTTCTCTCTCTCCCCCCAGTGTTTCTCTCTCTCCGCCCTCCAGTGTTTCTCTCTCCCCCCAGTGTTTCTCTCTCTCTCCCCCCAGTGTTTCTCTCTCTCTCTCTCCCCCCGCAGTGTTTTTCTCTCTCTCTCCCTCACCCCAGTGTTTCTCTCTCTCTCTCTCTCCCGCCAGTGTTTCTCTCTCTCCCCCCACTATTTCTCTACCTCTCCCCGGTGTCTCTCTCTCTCACCCCCAGTGTTTCTGTCTCTCCCCCCAATGTTTCTCTCTCCCCCCCAGTGCTTCTCTATCTCTTCCCAGTGATTCTCTCTCTCCCCCAGTGTTTCCCTCTCTCTCTCCCCCGAATGTATCCCAATCTCTACTCCCCCCAGTGTTTTTCTCTCTTCCCCCAGAGTTTCTCTCTCCCCCCGCAATGTTTCTCTCTCTACCCCCAGTGTTTCCCTCTCTCCTCCCCGCAGTGTTTCTCTCTCTCCCCCCCCCCCAGTGTTTCTCTCTCTCTCTCTCACCCCAGTGTTTCTCTCTCTCTCCACCCAGTGTTTCTCTCTCTCCTCCCCGCAGTGTTTCTCTCTCACCCCCCCCCCCCCCAGTGTTTCTCTCTCTCTCACCCCAGTGTTTCTCTCTCTCTCCACCCAGTATTTCCCTCTCTCCTCCCCGCAGTGTTTCTCCCTCTCCCCCCCCCAGTGTTTCTCTCTCTCTCTCTCACCCCAGTGTTTCTCTCTCTCTCCACCCAGTGTTTCTCTCTCTCCCCCCAGTGTTTCTCTCTCTCCCCCCAGTGTTTCTCTCTCTCTCGCCCCAGTGTTTCTCTCCCTCTCTCCCCCCAGTACTTCTCTCCCTCCCCCAGTGTTTCCCTCTCTCCTCCCCACAGTTATTCTCTCTCTCTCTCCCCCCAGTGTTTCTATCTCTCTCCCACACAATGTGTTTCTCTCTCTCTCTCTCCCCCACTATTTCTCTCTCTCTCCCCGGTGTCTCTCTCTCTCTCTCCAGTGTTTCTCTCTATCCCCAATGTTTCTCTCTCACCCCCAGTGTTTCTCTCTCTCTCCGCCCACCAGTGTTTCTCTATTTCCCCCAGTGTTTCTCTCTCTCTCGCCCCACTGTTTCTCTCTCTCCCCGCAGTGTTTCTCTCTCACTCCCCCAGTGTTTCTCTCTCTCTCCCCCCAGTTTATCCCAATCTCTCCTCCCCCCAGTGTTTCTCCATCTCGCTCCCTCCAGTCTTTCTCTCTCTTCCCCCAGTGTTTCTCTCTCTCTCTCTCCCCAGTGTTTCTCGCTCAACCCCAGTGTTTCTCTCCCCCCTCTCGTCTGCCTCTCTCCTCCCCCCACTGTTTCTCTCTCTCACCCCAAGTGTTTCTCTCTCTCTCTATCCCCCCAGTGTTTCTCTCTCTCTCCCCCCAGTGTTTCTCTCTCCTCCCCCCAGTGTTTCTCTCACACCCCCAGTGTTTCTGTCTCTCCGCCCAATGTTTCTCTCTCCCCCCCCAGTGCTTCTCTATCTCTCCCCAGTGTTTCACTCTCTCCCCCAGTGTTTCTCTCTCTCTCTTCCCGCAGTGTATCCCAATCTCTCCTACCCCCAGTGTTTCTCTCTCACGCCCCAGTGTTTCTCTCACTCCCCCCAATGTTTCTCACTCTCCCCCCAGTGTTTCTCTCTTTCTCCCCGCAATGTATCTCAATCTTTACTCCCCCCAGTGTTTCTCTCTCTTCCCCCAGTGTTTCTCACTCTCCCCCCAATGTTTCTCTCTCTCCCCCCAGTGCTTCAATCTCTCTCCCCGGTGTTTATCTCTCTCACCCCAGTGTTTCTCTCTCCCTCTCTCTCTCCCCAGTGTTTCTCTCTCTCTCCCCCAGTGTTTCTCTCTCTCTCCCCAGTGTTTCTCTCTCTCCCCACACTGTTTCTCTCTCTCCCCAGTGTTTCTCTCTCTCTCCCCCAGTGTTTCTCTCTCTCTCCCCAATGTTTCTCTCTCTCTCTCCTCCCAGTGTTTCTCTCTCTCTCCCCAGCGTTGCTCTCTCTCTCCCTCCCCAGTCTTTCTCTCTCTCTCTCTCTCCCCCCAGTCTTTCTCTCTCTCTCCCCCAGTGTTTCTCTCTCCCTCCCCCCCAGTTTTTTTCTCTCTCTCCGCCCCAGTGTATCTCTCCATCTCCCCCGCAGTGTTTCTCTCTCTCCTCCCACCTGTGTTTCTCTCTCTCTCTCTCTCCCCCCAGTGATTCTCTCTCTCTCCCCCCAGTGTTTCTCACTCTCTCTCCCCCAGTGTTTCTCTCTCTCTCCCCCCAGTGTATCTCAATCTCTCCTCCCCCCAGTGTTTCTCTCTCACCCCCAGTGTTTCTCTCTCTCTCTCCACCTGGTGTTTCCCTGTCTCCTCCCCCCCGGTTTTTTTTTCTCTCTCTCTCCCCCCAGTGTTTCTCTCTGTCTCCCACACCATGTGTTTCTCACTCTCTCTCCCCCAGTGTTTCTTTCTCTCTCCTCCCCCCACTGTTTCTCCCTCTCGCCCACCAGTGTTTCTCTCTCTCTCTCTCTCTCCCCCCAGTGATTCTCCCTCTCCCCCCCAGTGTTTCTCTCTCTTCCCCCAATGTTTCTCTCTCACCCCCCAGTCTTTCTCTCTCTCTCCCCTCAGTGTTTCTCTCTCTCTCTCTCTCCCCCCAGTGTGTCTCTCTCTCCCCCCAGTATTTCTCTCTCTCTCACCGGTGTTTCTCTCTCTCTCTCCCCAGTGTTTCTCTCTCTCCCCAATGTTTCTCTCCCCGCACAGTCATTCTCTCTCCTCCCCCCACTGTTTCTCTCTCTCACCCCCAGTGTTTCTCTCTCTCTATCCCCCCAGTGTTTCTCTCTCTCTCTCTCTCTCACCCCAGTTTTTCTCTCTCTCTCCCGCCAGTGTTTCTCTCTCACCCCCCACTATTTCTCTACCTCTCCCCGGTGTCTCTCTCTCTCTCTCCAGTGTTTCTCTCTCTCCCCAGTGTTTCTCTCTCCCCCCAGTGTTTCTTTCTCTCTCCCCCCAGTGTTTCTCTCTCTCTCTCTCTCCCCCCGCAGTGTTTTTCTCTCTCTCTCCCTCACCCCAGTGTTTCTCTCTCTCTCTCTCCCGCCAGTGTTTCTCTCTCTCCCCCGACTATTTCTCTACCTCTCCCCGGTGTCTCTCTCTCTCTCCCGCCAGTGTTTCTCTCTCTCACCCCACTATTTCTCTACCTCTCCCCGGTGTCTCTCTCTCTCACCCCCAGTGTTTCTGTCTCTCCCCCCAATGTTTCTCTCTCCCCCCAGTGCTTCTCTATCTCTTCCCAGTGATTCTCTCTCTCCCCCAGTGTTTCCCTCTCTCTCTCCCCCGAATGTATCCCAATCTCTAATCCCCCCAGTGTTTTTCTCTCTTCCCCCAGAGATTCTCTCTCCCCCCGCAATGTTTCTCTCTCTCCCCCCAGTGTTTCCCTCTCTCCTCCCCCCAGTGTTTCTCTCTCTCTCTCTCACCCCAGTGTTTCTCTCTCTCTCCACCCAGTGTTTCTCTCTCTCCCCCCAGTATTTCTCTCTCTCTCTCCGGTGTTTCTCTCTCTCTGCCCAGTGTTTCTCTCTCGCCCCAATGTTTCTCTGTCACCCCCAGTGTTTCTCGCTCTCTCCGCCCCCCATTGTATCTCTATCTCCCCCCATTGTTTCTCTCTCTCTCGCCCCACTGTTTCTCTCTCTCCCCCCAGTGTTTCTCTCTCTCTCCCCACAGTTATTCTCTCTCTCTCTCCCCCCAGTGTTTCTCTCTCTCTCCCACACCATGTGTTTCTCTCTCTCTCTCTCAACCAGTGTTTCTTTCTCTCTCCTCCCCCCACTGTTTCTCTCTCTCTCTCTCCCGCCAGTTTTTCTCTGTCTCCCCCCACTGTTTCTCTGTCTCTCCACGGTGTCTCTCTCTCTCTCCAGTGTTTGTCTCTATTCCCAATGTTTCTCTCTCACCCCCAGTGTTTCTCTCTCTCTCCGCCCCCCAGTGATTCTCTATTTCCCCCAGTGTTTCTCTCTCTCTCGCCCGACTGTTTCTCTCTCTCCCCGCAGTGTTTCTCTCTCACTCCCCCCAGTGTTTCTCCATCTCGCTCCCTCCAGTCTTTCTCTCTCTTCCCCCAGTGTTTCTCTCTCTCTCTCTCCCCAGTGTTTCTCGCTCACCCCCAGTGTTTCTCTCCCCCCCTAGTCTTCCTCTCTCCTCCCCCCACTGTTTCTCTCTCTCACCCCAAGTGTTTCTCTCTCTCTCTATCCCCGCAGTGTTTCTCTCTCTCTCCCCCCAGTGTTTCTCTCTCTCTCCCCCAGTGTTTCTCTATCTCTTCCCAGTGTTTCTCTCTCTCCCCCAGTGTTTCTCTCTCTCTCTCCCCCCAATGTATCCCAATCTCTGCTCCCCCCAGTGTTTTTCTCTCTTCCCCCAGTGTTTCTCTCTCTCCCCGCAATGTTTCCCTTTCTCCCCCCAGTGTGTCCCTCTCTCCTCCCCGCAGTGTTTCTCTCTCTCTCGCCCCCCAGTGTTTCTCTCTCTCTCCCCCACCCCCCAGTGTTTCTCTCTCTCTCTCTCCCCCAGTGTTTCTCCCTCTCACCCCCAGTGTATCTCAATCACTCCTCCCCGCAGTGTTTCCCTCCCTTCCCCAACTGTTTGTCTCTCTCTCTCCACCCAGTGTTTCCCTCTCTCCTCCCCCCAGTTATTCTCTCCCTCTCTCCCCCCAGTGTTTCTCTCTCTCTCCCACACCAAATCTTTCTCTCTCTCTCTCTCCCCCAGTGTTTCTTTCTCTCTGCTCCCCCCAATGTTTCTCTCTCTCTCCACCCAGTGTTTCACTCACTGCCCCCCCAGTGTTTCTCTCTCTCTCTATCCCCCCAGTGTTTCTCTCTCTCTCCGCACAGTGTTTCTCTATCTCTCCCCCCAGTGTATCTCTGTCTCCCCCAGTGTTTCCCTCTCTCCTCCCCCAGTGTTTCTCTCTCTCTCTCTCCCCCCAGTGTATCTCAATCTCTCCCCCCCAGTGTTTCTCTCTCCCCCCCCAGTATTTCACTCTCTCTCCCCGATGTTTATCTCTCTCTCCCCAGTGTATCTCAATCTCTCCTCCACCCAGTGTTTCACTATCTCCTCCCCCCAGTTATTCTCTCTCTCTCCCACACCATGTGTTTCTCTCTCTCTCTCTCCCCCAGTGTTTCTTTCTCTCACCTGCCCCCACGGTTTCTCTCTCTCTCCCCCCAGTGTTCCTCTCCCTCCCCCCCCAGTGTTTCTCTTTATCTCTCTCCCGCCAGTGTTTCTCTCTCACCCCCCACTATTTCTCTACCTCTCCCCGGTGTCTCTCTCTCTCTCTCTCCAGTGTTTCTCTCTCTCCCCAATGTTTCTCTCTCACCCCCACTGTTTCTCTCTCTCCTCCCCCCAGTGTTTTTCTCTCTCTCTCTCACCCCAGTGTTTCTCTCTCTCTCCACCCAGTGTTTCTCTCTCTCCCCCCAGTATTTCTCTCTCTCTCTCCGGTGTTTCTCTCTCTCTGCCCAGTGTTTCTCTCTCTCTCCACCCAGTGTTTCTCTCTCTCCCCCCAGTATTTCTCTCTGTCACCCCCAGTGTTTCTCGCTCTCTCCGCCCCCCATTGTATCTCTATCTCCCCCCATTGTTTCTCTCTCTCTCGCCCCACTGTTTCTCTCTCTCCCCCCAGTGTTTCTCTCTCTCTCCCCCCAGTGTTTCTCTCTCTCTCTCCCCCCAGTACTTCTCTCCCTCCCCCATTGTTTCCCTCTCTCCTCCCCACAGTTATTCTCTCTCTCTCTCCCCCCAGTGTTTCTCTCTCTCTCCCACACCATGTGTTTCTCTCTCTCTCTCTCAACCAGTGTTTCTTTCTCTCTCCTCCCCCCACTGTTTCTCTCTCTCTCTCTCCCGCCAGTTTTTCTCTCTCTCCCCCCACTGTTTCTCTCTCTCTCCACGGTGTCTCTCTCTCTCTCTCCAGTGTTTGTCTCTATCCCCAATGTTTCTCTCTCACCCCCAGTGTTTCTCTCTCTCTCCGCCCCCCAGTGATTCTCTATTTCCCCCAGTGTTTCTCTCTCTCTCGCCCGACTGTTTCTCTCTCTCCCCGCAGTGTTTCTCTCTCACTCCCCCCAGTGTTTCTCCATCTCGCTCCCTCCAGTCTTTCTCTCTCTTCCCCCAGTGTTTCTCTCTCTCTCTCTCCCCAGTGTTTCTCGCTCACCCCCAGTGTTTCTCTCCCCCCCTAGTCTTCCTCTCTCCTCCCCCCACTGTTTCTCTCTCTCACCCCAAGTGTTTCTCTCTCTCTCTATCCCCGCAGTGTTTCTCTCTCACTCCCCCCAATGTTACTCTCTCCCCCCCAGTGCTTCTCTCTCTCTCCCCAGTGTTTCTCTCTCTCCCCCAGTGTTTCTCTCTCTCTCCCCGCAATGTATCTCAATCTCTACTCCCCGCAGTGTTTCTCTCTCTTCTCCCAGTGTTTCTCTCTCTCCCCCCAATGTTTCTCTCTCTCCCCCCAGTGCTTCAATCTCCCTCCCCGGTGTTTATCTCTCTCACCCCAGTGTTTCTCTCTCCCTCTCTCTCTCCCAAGTGTTTCTCTCTCTCTCTCCCTCCCCAGTCTTTCTCTCTCTCTCTCTCCCCCCAGTCTTTCTCTCTCTCTCCCTCAGTGTTTCTCTCTCCCTCCCCCCAGTGTTTCTCTCTCTCTCCGCCCCAGTGTATCTCTCTATCTCCCCCGCAGTGTTTCTCTCTCTCCTCCCACCTGTGTTTCTCTCTCTCTCTCTCTCCCCGCAGTGATTCTCTCTCTCTCCCCCCAGTGTTTCTCACCCTCTCTCCCCCAGTGTTTCTCTCTCACCCCCCAGTGTTTCTCTCTCTCTCTACACCTGGTGTTTCCCTCTCTCCTCCCCCCAGTTTTTCTCTCTCTCTCTCCCCCCAGTGTTTCTCTCTGTCTCCCACACCATGTGTTTCTCTCTCTCTCTCCCCCAGTGTTTCTCTCTCTGTCCCCCTCCCCAGTGTTTCTCTCTCTCCTCCCCCCAGTGTTTCTCTCTCTCCTCCCAGTTTTTCTCTCTCTCCCCCCAGTGTTTCTCTCTCTCTCTCCCCCCAGTGTTTCTATCTCTCATAGAGTCATAGAGTCATAGAGTCATAGAGTTATACAGCACGGATAGAGGCCCTTCGGCCCATCGTGTCCTCGCCGGCCATCAGCCCTGTCTCCTCTAATCCCATATTCCAGCATTTGGTCCGTCGCCTTGTATGCTGTGACATTTCAAGTGCTCATCCAAATGCTTCTTGAATGTTGTGAGGGTTCCTGCCTCCACATCCCTTTCAGACTGTGAGTTCCAGACTCCAACCACCCTCTGGGTGAAAAAGTTCTTTCTCAAATCCCCTCTAAACCTCCCGCCTTTTACCTTGAATCTATGTTCCCTTGTTATAGAACCCTCAACGAAGGGAAAAAGCTCCTTAGTATCTATCATATCTGTGCCCCTCATAATTTTGTACACCTCAATCATGTCCCGCCTCAGCCTCCTCTGCTCCAAGGAAAACAAACCCAATCTTCCCAGTCTCTCTTCATAGCTGAAGCGCTCCAGCCCTGGTAACATCCTGGTGAATCTCCTCTGCACCCTCTCCAAAGCGATCACATCCTTCCTGCAGTGCGGCGACCAGAACTCTCTCTCACCCCCCAGTCTTTCTCTCTCTCTCCCCCCAGTCTTTCTCTCTCTCTCTCCCACCAGTGTTTCATCCTCTCTCTCCCCCGAGTGTTTCTCTCTCACTCTCCCCCTCGTGTTTAATTCTTTCTCTTCCCCAATGTTTCTCGCTCTCTCTCCCCCCAGTGTTTCCCTCTCTCCTCCGCCCAGTATTTCTCTCTCTCTCTCCCCAGAGTTTCTCTCTCTCTCGCCAGTGTTTCTCTCTCTCTCCCCAGTTTTTCTCTCTCTCCCCAGTGTTTCTCTCCCTCCCCCAGTGTTTCTCTCTCTCTCCGCCGCCCAGTGTTTCTCTATCCCCCCCCCAGTGTTTCTCTCTCTCCCCCCTTTGTTTCACTCTCTCTCTCTCCCAATTGTTTCTCTCTCTCTCCTCCCCCCAGTGTTTCTCTCTCTCTCCCCACAGTGTTTTCTCTCTCTCTCCCCCCAGTGTTTCTCTCTCTCTCTCCCCAGTTTTTCACTCTCTCTCTCTGTCCCCCCAGTTTTTTTATCTCTCTCTCCTCCCCCAGTGTTTCTCTCTCTCTCTCCCCAGTGTTTCTCTCTCTGTCCCCCTCCCCAGTGTTTCACTCTCTCCTCCCCCAAGTTTTTCTCTCTTTCCCCCCAGTATTTCTCTCTCTCTCCCTGGTGTTTCTCTCTCTCTCCCCAGTGTTTCTCTCTCTCCCCAGTGTTTCTCTCTCACCCCCAGTGTTTCTCTCCCTCTCCGCCCCCCAGTGTTTCTCTATCTCCCCCCGATGTTTCTCTCTCTCTCCCCCCAGTGTTTCTCTCTCTCTCTCCCTAGTGTTTAAATCATTCTCTGCCCCAGTGTTTCTCTCTCTCCCCCATTCTTTCTCTCTCTCTCTCCTCCCAGTGTTTCCCTCTCTCCTCCCCGCAGTGTTTCTCTCTCGCCCGCCAGTGTTTCCATCTCTCTCTCTTCCCCCAGTGTTTCTCTCTCTCTCTCCCACATTGTTTCTCTCTCTCTCTCCACCCAGTGTTTCCCTCTCTCCTCCCCGCAGTGTTTCTCTCTCTCCCCCAGTATTTCTCTATCTCTCTCCCCCCAGTATTTCCCTCTCTCTCCACGATGTTTCTCTCTCTCTCCCCAGTGTATCTCTCTCTCCCCAGTGTTTCTCTCTCCTCCCCCCAATATTTCTCTCTCTCTCCCCCCAGAGTTTCTCTCTCTCTCTCTCCCCCCGTGTTTCTCTCTCTCTCTCCCCAGTGTATCTCAATCTCTCCTCTCCCCAGTGTTTCTCTCTCTCCCCCCAGTGTTTCTCTCTCTCTCTCCACCCAGTGTTTCCCTCTCTCCTCCCCCCAGTTTTTCTCTCTCTCTCTCCCCCCAGTGTTTCTCTCTCTCTCCCACACCATGTGGTTCTCTCTCTCTCTCTCCCCCAGTGTTTTTTTCTCTCTCCTCCCCCCAGTGTTTCTCTCTCTCCCCCCAGTATTTCTCTCTCTCCCCCAGTGCTTCTCTCTCTCTCCCCAGTGTTTCTCTCTCTCCCACAGTGTTTCTCACTCTCTCCCACCAATGTATCTCAATCTCTACTCACCCCAGTGTTTCTCTCTCTTCCCACAGTGTTTCTCTCTCTCCCCCCATGTTTCTCTCTCACCCCTCAGTCTTTCTCTCTCTATCTCCCCTCAGTGTTTCTCTCTCTCTCTCGCCCCAGTCTTTCTCTCTCCTCCCCCCAGTGTTTCTCTCTCTCCCCCCAGTATTTCTCTCTCTCCCCCAGTGCTTCTCTCTCTCTCCCCAGTGTTTCTCTCTCTCCCACAGTGTTTCTCCTTCCCTCCCACCAATGTATCCCAATCTCTACTCACCCCAGTGTTTCTCTCTCTTCCCCCAGTGTTTCTCTCTCTCCCCGCAATGTTTCTCTCTCACCCCCAGTCTTTCTCTCTCTCTCCCCTCAGTGTTTCTCTCTCTCTCTCCCCCCAGTCTTTCTCTCTCTCTCCCCCCAGTGTTTCTCGCTCTCTCTCCCCCCAGTGTTTCTCTCTCTCCCCCAGTGTTTCCCTCTCTGCTCACCCCAGTGTTTCTCTCTCTCTCTCCCCCGGTGTATCTCAATCTCTCCTCCCCCCAGTTTTTCTCTCTCTCCCCCCAGTGTTTCTCTCTCTCTCTCCCACCCCAGTGTTTCTCTCTCCTCCCCCCAGTATTTCTCTCTCTCTCCCCCCAGTGTTCCTCTCTCTCTCTCCCCCAGTGTTTCTCCCTCTCTCCCCCCAGTCTATCTCAATCTCTCCTCCCCGCAGTGTTTCCCTCCCTTCCCCTACTGTTCGTCTCTCTCTCTCCACCCAGTGTTTCCCTCTCTCCTCCCCCCAGTTATTCTCTCTCTCTCTCCCCCCAGTGTTTCTCTCTCTCTCTCCCACACCATGACTTTCTGTCTCTCTCTCTCCCCCAGTGTTTCCCTCTCTCCTCCCCCCAGTTATTCTCTCTCTCTCCCCCCAGTGTTTCTCTCTCTCTCCCTCACCATGACTTTCTGTCTCTCTCTCTCCCCCAGTGTTTCTTTCTCTCTGCCATCCCCCCACTGTTTCTCTCTCTCTCCTCCAGTGTTTCACTTTCTGCCTCCCCAGTGTTTCTCTCTCTCTCTCTATCCCCCCAGTGTTTCTCTCTCTCTCCGCACAGTGTTTCTCTCTCTCTCCCCGCAATGTTTCTCTGTCTCCCCCAGTGTGTCCCTCTCTACTCCCCCCAGTGTTTCTCTCTTTCTCTCTCTCTCCCCCCAGTGTATCTCAATCTCTCCCCCCCAGTGCTTCTCACTCTCCCCCCCAGTATTTCTCTCTCTCTCCCCGATGTTTCTCTCTCTCTCCCCAGTGTATCTCAATCTCTCCTCCCCCCAGTGGTTCTCTCTCTCCCCCCAGTGTTTCTCTATCTCTCTCCACCCAGTGTTTCGCTCTCTCCTCCCCCCCCAGTTATCCTCTCTCTCTCTCCCCGCAGTGTTTCTCTCTCTCTCCCACACCATGTGTTTCTCTCTCTCTCTCTCTCTCCCCCAGTGTTTCTTTCTCTCACCTCCCCCCCACTGTTTCTCTCTCTCTCTCTCTCGCCCCCACTATTTCTCTACCTCTCCCCGGTGTCTCTCTCTCTCTCCAGTGTTTCTCTCTCTCCCCAAAGTTTCTCTCTCACCCCCAGTGTTTCTCTCTCTCTCCGCCCTCCAGTGTTTCTCTATTTCCCCCATTGTTTTTCTCTCTCTCGCCCCACTGTTTCTCTCTCTCCCCGCAGTGTTTCTCGCTCTCTCCCCCCAGTGTTTCTCTCTCCCCCCAGTGTTTCTCGCTCACCCGCAGTGTTTCTCTCTCCCCCAGTCTTTCTCTCTCCTCCCTCCACTGTTTCTCTCTCTCACCCCCAGTGTTTCTCTCTCTCTCTCTCCCCCCAGTATTTCTCTCTCACCCCCAGTGTTTCTGTCTCTCCCCCCAATGTTTCTCTCTCCCCCCCAGTGCTTCTCTATCTCTTCCCAGTGTTTCTCTCTCTCCCCCAGTGTTTCTCTCTCTCTCTCCCGCCAATGTATCCCGATCTCTGCTCCCCCCAGTGTTTTTCTCTCTTCCCCCAGTGTTTCTGTCTCTCCCCCCAGTTTATCCCAATCTCTCCTCCCCCCAGTGTTTCTCTCTCACCCCCAGTGTTTCTGTCTCTCCCCCAAATGTTTCTCTCTCCCCCCCAGTGCTTCTCTATCTCTTCCCAGTGTTTCTCTCTCTCCCCCAGTGTTTCTCTCTCTCTCTCCCGCCAATGTATCCCAATCTCTGCTCCCCCCAGTGTTTTTCTCTCTTCCCCCAGTGTTTCTCTCTCTCCCCGCAGTGTTTCCCTTTCTCCCCCCAGCGTGTCCCTCTCTCCTCCCCGCAGTGTTTCTCTCTCTCTCGCCCCCCAGTGTTTCTCTCTCTCTCCCCCACCCCCCAGTGTTTCTCTCTCTCTCTCTCCCCCAGTGTTTCTCCCTCTCACCCCCAGTGTATCTCAATCACTCCTCCCCGCAGTGTTTGTCTCTCTCTCTCCACCCAGTGTTTCCCTCTCTCCTCCCCCAGTTATTCTCTCCCTCTCTCACCCCAGTGTTTCTCTCTCTCTCCCACACCAAATCTTTCTGTCTCTCTCTCTCCCCCAGTGTTTCTTTCTCTCTGCTCCCCCCAATGTTTCTCTCTCTCTCCACCCAGTGTTTCACTCACTGCCCCCCCAGTGTTTCTCTCTCTCTCTATCCCCCCAGTGTTTCTCTCTCTCTCCGCACAGTGTTTCTCTCTCTCTCCCCCCATGGTATCTCTGTCTCCCCCAGTGTTTCCCTCTCTCCTCCCCCCAGTGTTTCTCTCTCTCTCTCTCCCCCCAGTGTATCTCAATCTCTCCCCCCAGTGTTTCTCTCTCCCCCCCCCAGTATTTCACTCTCTCTCCCCGATGTTTCTCTCTCTCTCCCCAGTGTATCTCAATCTCTCCTCCACCCAGTGTTTCACTCTCTCCTCCCCCCAGTTATTCTCTCTCTCTCCCACACCATGTGTTTCTCTCTCTCTCTCTCCTCCAGTGTTTCTTTCTCTCACCTGCCCCCACGGTTTCTCTCTCTCTCCCCCCAGTGTTCCTCTCCCTCCCCCCCAGTGTTTCTCTTTATCTCTCTCCCGCCAGTGTTTCTCTCTCACCCCCCCCACTATTTCTCTACCTCTCCCCGGTGTCTCTCTCTCTCTCCAGTGTTTCTCTCTCTCCCCAATGTTTCTCTCTCACCCTCAGTGTTTCTCCCTCTCTCCACCCAGTGTTTCTCTATTTCCCCCAGTGTTTTTCTCTCTCTCGCCCCACTGTTTCTCTCTCTCCCCGCAGTGTTTCTCGCTCTCTCCCCCCAGTGTATCTCTCTCTCTCCCCCCAGTGTTTCTCGCTCACCCCCAGTGATTCTCTCCCAACCCCAGTCTTTCTCTCTCCTCCCCCCACTGTTTCTCTCTCTCACCCCCAGTGTTTCTCTCTCTCTCTATCCCCCCAGTGTTTCTCTCTCTCTCCCCCCAGTGTTTCTCTCTCTCTCCCCCCAGTGTTTCTCTCTCTCTCCCCCCAGTTTATCCCAATCTCTCCTCCCCCCAGTGTTTCTCTCTCACCCCCAGTGTTTCTGTCTCTCCCCCAATGTTTCTCTCTCCCCCCCCAGTGCTTCTCTATCTCTTCCCAGTGTTTCTCTCTATCCCCCAGTGTTTCTCTCTCTCTCTCCCCCCAATGTATCCCAATCTCTACTCCCCCCAGTGTTTTTCTCTCTTCCCCCAGTGTTTCTCTGTCTCCCCACAATGTTTCTCTCTCCCCCCCCAGTGCTTCTCTATCTCTTCCCAGTGTTTCCCCCTCTCCTCCCTGCAGTGTTTCCCTCTCTCTCGCCCGCCAGTGTTTCTCTCTCCCCCCCACAGTGTTTCTCTCTCTCTCTCTCACCCCAGTGTTTCTCTCTCTCTCCACCCAGTGTTTCTCTCTCTCCCCCCAGTATTTCTCTCTCTCTCCCCGGTGTTTCTCTCTCTCTGCCCAGTGTTTCTCTCTATCCCCAATGTTTCTCTGTCACCCCCAGTGTTTCTCTCTCTCTCCGCCCCCCATTGTATCTCTATCTCCCTCCATTTTTTCTCTCCCTCTCGCCCCACTGTTTCTCTCTCTCCCCCCAGTGTTTCTCTCTCTCTCCCACACCATGTGTTTCTCACTCTCTCTCTCCCCCAGTCTTTCTTTCTCTCTCCTCCCCCCACTGTTTCTCTCTCTCTCCCCCCAGTGTTTCTCTCCCTCCCCACCAGTGTTTCTCTCTCTCTCTATCCCACCAGTGTTTCTCTCTCTCCCCCCAATATTTCTCTCTCTCTCCCCGGTGTCTCTCTCTCTCTCTCCAGTGTTTCTCTCCATCCCCAATGTTTCTCTCTCCCCCCAGTGTTTCTCTCTCTCCCCCCAGTGTTTCTCTCTCTCTCCCCCCAGTTTATCCCAATCTCTCCTCCCCCCAGTGTTTCTCTCTCACCCCCAGTGTTTCTGTCTCTCCGCCCAATGTTTCTCTCTCCCCCCGAGTGCTTCTCTATCTCTCCCCAGTGTTTCTCTCTCCCCCCAGTGCTTCAATCTCTCTCCCCGGTGTTTATCTCTCTCACCCAAGTGTTTCTCTCTCCCTCTCTCGCTCCCCAGTGTTTCTCTCTCTCTCTCTGCCCCAGTGTTTCTGTCTCTCTCCCCAGTGTTTCTCTCTCTCCCCACACTGTTTCTCGCTCTCTCTCCCCGATGTTTCTCTCTCTCTCTCCTCCCAGTGTTTCTCTCTCTCTCCCCAGCGTTGCTCTCTCTCTCCCTCCCCAGTCTTTCTCTCTCTCTCTCTCTCCCCCAGTCTTTCTCTCTCTCCCCCCCAGTGTTTCTCTCTCCCTCCCCCCAGTGTTTTTCTCTCTCTCTCCGCCCCAGTGTATCTCTCTATCTCCCCCGCAGTGTTTCTCTCTCTCCTCCCACCTGTGTTTCTCTCTCTCTCTCTCTCCCCCCAGTGATTCTCTCTCTCTCCCCCCAGTGTTTCTCACTCTCTCTCCCCCAGTGTTTCTCTCTCTCTCCCCCCAGTGTATCTCAATCTCTCCTCCCTCCAGTGTCTCTCTCTCACACCCCAGTGTTTCTCTCTCTCTCTCCACCTGGTGTTTCCCTCTCTCCTCCCCCCAGTGTTTCTCTCTGTCTCCCACACCATGTGTTTCTCTCTCTCTCTCCCCCATTGTTTCTTTCTCTCTCCTCCCCCCACTGTTTCTCCCTCTCGCCCACCAGTGTCTCTCTCTCTCTCTCTCCCCCCAGTGCTTCTCTCTCTCTCCCCAGTGTTTCTCTCTCTCCCCCAATGTTTCTCTCTCTCTCCCCGCAATGTACCCAATCTCTACTCCCCCCAGTGTTTCTTTCTCTCACCTCCCCCCACTGTTTCTCTCTCTCTCCCGCCAGTGTTTCTTTCCCTCCCCCCCAGTGTTTCTCTTTCTCTCTCTCCAGCCAGTGTTTCTCTCTCTCCCCCCACTATTGCTCTACCTCTCCCCGGTGTCTCTCTCTCTCTCTCCAGTGTTTCTCTCTCTCCCCAATGTTTCTCTCTCACCCCCAGTGTTTCTCTCTCTCTCCGCCCCCCAGTGTTTCTCTATTTCCCCCAGTGTTTTTCTCTCTCTC